>NC_047047.1:44865229-45174629 GCF_011762595.2 Tursiops truncatus
TTAGGGTAGGTTTGGGGCTAGGGTTAGGGTTAGGGGACGGGGACGGTTTAGGGTCCAGGTGAGGGTACGACAACGCGTTAGGGGAGCGTACGTGTGAGGGCGCGGGTTAGTGTTAGCGTACGGGTTAGGATTAGGGGACGGGTGAGGGTCAGGCTTCGGGGAAGGGTTAGGGGACGGGGACGGTTTAGGGTCCAGGTTGAGGGTACGACAACGGCTTTAGGGGGGAGCGTACGTGTGAGGCGCGGGTTAGCTGTTAGCGTACGGTTTAGGATTAGGGGGCGGGGTGAGGGTCAGGCTTCGGGGAAGGGTTAGGGTTAGGGTTCGGGCTAGGGTTAGGGTTAGGGGACGGGGACGTTTAGGGTCCAGGTGAGGGTACGACAACGCTTTAGGGGGAGCGTACGTGTGAGGGGCGCGGGTTAGTGTTAGCGTACGGGTTAGGATTAGGGGACGGGTGAGGGTCAGGCTTCGGGGAAGGTGTTAGGGTTAGGTTCGGGCTAGGGTTAGGGTTAGGGGACGGGGACAGGTTTAGGGTCCAGTGAGGTACGACAACAGATTTAGGGGAGCGTACGTGTGAGGGCGCGGGTTAGTGTTAGCGTACGGGTTAGGATATAGGGAAGGGCTGAGGGTCAGGCTTCGGGAAGGGTTAGGGTTAGGTTTGGGCCTAGGGTTAGGGTTAGGGGACGGGGACGGTTTAGGGTCCAGGTGAGGGTAACGACAATGCTTTATGGGGGAGCGTACGTGTGAGGGCGCGGGTGAGGGTCAGGCTTCGGGGAAGTGTTAGGGTTAGGGTCGGCTAGGGTTAGGTTAGGGGACGGGACGGTTGAGGTCCAGGTGAGGGTGAACGACAATGCGTTTAGGAGGGGAAGCCGTACGTGTTGAGGGACGCGGGTAGTGTTAAGCGTACAGTGTTAAGGATTAGGGGACGGGTGAAGGGTCAGGCTCGGGGAAGGGTTAGGGGTTAGGAGTTCCGGGCTAGGGTTAGGGTTAGGGGACGGGGAGCGGTTTAAGGTTCCAGGTGAAGTGTAAGAACAACGCGTTAGGGGAGACAGTACGTGTGAGGGGCGTGGGTTAGTCGTTAGCGTACGGGTTATGGATTAGAGGGACAGGGTGAGGGTCAGGCTTCGGGGAAGGGTTAGGGTTTAGGGTTCGGGCTAGGGTTAGGGTAGGGGAGGGACTGTTTAGGGTCCAGGTGATGGTACGACAAATGCTTCAGGGGGAGCGTACGTAGTGAGGGCGCCGGGTTACCGTGTTAGCGTAGCGGGTTAGGATTATGGGGACGAGGTGAAGGGTCAGGCCTTCGGTGGAAGGTGTTAGGGTTAGTGGAGGGTTCGGCTAGGGTTAGGTTAGGGGACGGGGACGGTTTAGGGTCCAGGTGAGGGTACGACAACGCTTTAGGGGAGCGTACGTGTGAGGGCGCGGGTTAGTGTTAGCGTACGGGTTAGGATTAGGGGACGGGTGAGGGTCAGGCTTCGGGGAAGGGTTAGGGTTAGGGTTCGGGCTAGGGTTAGGGTAGGGGACGGGGACGGTTTAGGGTCCAGGTGAGGGTACAGCAACGCTTTAGGGGGAGCGTACGTGTGAGGGCGCGGGTTAGTGTTAGCGTACGGGTTAGGATTAGGGGACGGGTGAGGGTCAGGCTTCGGGGAAGGGTTAGGGTTAGGGTTCGGGCTAGGGTTAGGGTTAGGGGACGGGGACGGTTTTAGGGTCCAGGTGAGGGTACGACAACGCTTTAGGGGGAGCGTACGTGTGAGGGCGCGGGTTAGTGTTAGCGTACGGGTTAGGATTAGGGACGGGTGAGGGTCAGGCTTCGGGGAAGGGTTAGGGTTAGGGTTCGGGCTAGGGTTAGGGTTAGGGGACGGGGACGGTTTAGGGTCCAGGTGAGGGTACAGCAACGCTTTAGGGGGAGCGTACGTGTGAGGGCGCGGGTTAGTGTTAGCGTACGGGTTAGGATTAGGGGACGGGTGAGGGTCAGGCTTCGGGGAAGGGTTAGGGTTAGGGTTCGGGCTAGGGTTAGGGTTAGGGGACGGGGACGGTTAGGGTCCAGGTGAGGGTACGACAACGCTTTAGGGGGAGCGTGCGTGTGAGGGCGCGGGTTAGTGTTAGCGTACGGGTTAGGATTAGGGGACGGCGTGAGGGTCAGGCTTCGGGGAAGGGTTAGGGTTAGGGTTCGGGCTAGGGTTAGGGTTAGGGGACGGGGACGGTTTAGGGTCCAGGTGAGGGTACGACAACGCTTTAGGGGGGAGCGTACGTGTGAGGGGCGCTGGTTAGTGTTAGCGTACGGGTTAGGATTAGGGGACGGGTGAGGGTCAGGCTTCGGGGAAGGGTTAGGGTTAGGGTTCGGGCTAGGGTTAGGTTAGGGGACGGGGACGGTTTAGGGTCCAGGTGAGGGTACGACAACGCTTTAGGGGGAGCGTAGGTGTGAGGGCGCGGGTTAGTGTTAGCGTACGGGTTAGGATTAGGGGACGGGTGAGGGTCAGGCTTCGGGGAAGGGTTAGGGTTAGGGTTCGGGCTAGGGTTAGGGTTAGGGGACGGGGACGGTTTAGGGTCCAGGTGAGGGTACGACAACGCTTTAGGGGGAGCGAGCGTGTGAGGGCGCGGGTTAGTGTTAGCGTACGGGTTAGGATTAGGGGACGGGTGAGGGTCAGGCTTCGGGGAAGGGTTAGGGTTAGGGTTCGGGCTAGGGTTAGGGTTAGGGGACGGGGACGGTTTAGGGTCCAGGGGAGGGTAGGACAACGCTTTAGGGGGAGCGTACGTGTGAGGGCGCGGGTTAGTGTTAGCGTACGGGTTAGGATTAGGGACGGGTGAGGGTCAGGCTTCGGGGAAGGGTTAGGGTTAGGGTTCGGGCTAGGGTTAGGGTTAGGGGACGGGGACGGTTTAGGGTCCAGGTGAGGGTACGACAACGCTTTAGGGGGAGCGTAGCGTGTGAGGGCGCGGGTTAGTGTTAGCGTACGGGTTAGGATTAGGGGACGGGTGAGGGTCAGGCTTCGGGGAAGGGTTAGGGTTAGGGTTCGGGCTAGGGTTAGGGTTAGGGGACGGGGACGGTTTAGGGTCCAGGTGAGGGTACGACAACGCTTTAGGGGGAGCGTACGTGTGAGGGCGCGGGTTAGTGTTAGCGTACGGGTTAGGATTAGGGGACGGGTGAGGGTCAGGCTTCGGGGAAGGGTTAGGGTTAGGGTTCGGGCTAGGGTTAGGGTTAGGGGACGGGGAACGGTTTAGGGTCCAGGTGAGGGTACGACAACGCTTTAGGGGGAGCGTACGTGTGAGGGCGCGGGTTAGTGTTAGCGTACGGGTTAGGATTAGGGGACGGGTGAGGGTCAGGCTTCGGGGAAGGGTTAGGGTTAGGGTTCGGGCTAGGGTTAGGGTTAGGGGACGGGGACGGTTTAGGGTCCAGGTGAGGGTACGGACAACGCTTTAGGGGGAGCGTACGTGTGAGGGCGCAGGGTTAGTGTTAGCGTACGGGTTAGGATTAGGGACGGTGAGGGTCAGGCTTCGGGGAAGGGTTAGGGTTAGGGTTCGGGCTAGGGTTAGGGTTAGGGGACGGGGACGGTTTAGGGTCCAGGTGAGGGTACGACAACGCTTTAGGGGGAGCGTGCGTGTGAGGGCGCGGGTTAGTGTTAGCGTACGGGTTAGGATTAGGGGACGGGTGAGGGTCAGGCTTCGGGGAAGGGTTAGGGTTAGGGTTCGGGCTAGGGTTAGGGTTAGGGGACGGGGACGGTTTAGGGTCCAGGTGAGGGTAGGACAACGCTTTAGGGGGAGCGTACGTGTGAGGGCGCGGGTTAGTGTTAGCGTACGGGTTAGGATTAGGGGACGGGTGAGGGTCAGGCTTCGGGGAAGGGTTTAGGGTTAGGGTTCGGGCTAGGGTTAGGGTTAGGGGACGGGGACGGTTTAGGGTCCAGGTGAGGGTACGACAACGCTTTAGGGGGAGCGTACGTGTGAGGGCGCGGGTTAGTGTTAGCGTACGGGTTAGGATTAGGGGACGGGTGAGGGTCAGGCTTCGGGGAAGGGTTAGGGTTAGGGTTCGGGCTAGGGTTAGGGTTAGGGGACGGGGACGGTTTAGGGTCCAGGTGAGGGTACAGCAACGCTTTAGGGGGAGCGTACGTGTGAGGGCGCGGGTTAGTGTTAGCGTACGGGTTAGGATTAGGGGACGGGTGAGGGTCAGGCTTCGGGGAAGGGTTAGGGTTAGGGTTCGGGCTAGGGTTAGGGTTAGGGGACGGGGACGGTTTAGGGTCCAGGTGAGGGTACGACAACGCTTTAGGGGGAGCGTACGTGTGAGGGCGCGGGTTAGTGTTAGCGTACGGGTTAGGATTAGGGGACGGGTGAGGGTCAGGCTTCGGGGAAGGGTTAGGGTTAGGGTTCGGGCTAGGGTTAGGGTTATGGGACGGGGACGTTTAGGGTCCAGGTGAGGGTACGACAACGCTTTAGGGGGAGCGTACGTGTGAGGGCGCGGGTTAGTGTTAGCGTACGGGTTAGGATTAGGGACGGGTGAGGGTCAGGCTTCGGGGAAAGGGTTAGGGTTAGGGTTCGGGCTAGGGTTAGGGTTAGGGGACGGGGACGGTTTAGGGTCCAGGTGAGGGTACGACAACGCGTTAGGGGGAGCGTAGCGTGTGAGGGCGCGGGTTAGTGTTAGCGTACGGGTTAGGATTAGGGGACGGGCTGAGGGTCAGGCTTCGGGGAAGGGTTAGGGTTAGGGTTCGGGCTAGGGTTAGGGTTAGGGGACGGGGACGGTTTAGGGTCCAGGTGAGGGTACGACAACGCTTTAGGGGGAGCGTACGTGTGAGGGCGCGGGTTAGTGTTAGCGTACGGGTTAGGATTAGGGGAGGGCTGAGGGTCAGGCTTCGGGGAAGGGTTAGGGTTAGGGTTCGGGGTAGGAGTTAGGGTTAGGGGACGGGGACGGTTTAGGTCCAGGTGAGGGTACGACAACGCTTTAGGGGAGCGTACGTGTGAGGGCGCGGGTTAGTGTTAGCGTACGGGTTAGGATTAGGGGACGGGTGAGGGTCAGGGCTTCGGGGAAGGGTTAGGGTTAGGGTTCGGGCTAGGGTTAGGGTTAGGGGACGGGGACGGTTTAGGGTCCAGGTGAGGGTACGACAACGCTTTAGGGGGGAGCGTACGTGTGAGGGCGCGGGTTAGTGTTAGCGTACGGGTTAGGATTAGGGGACGGTGAGGGTCAGGCTTCGGGGAAGGGTTAGGGTTAGGGTTCGGGCTAGGGTTAGGGTTAGGGGACGGGGACGGTTTAGGGTCCATGTGAGGGTACGACAACGCTTTAAGGGGGAGCGTACGTGTGAGGGCGCGGGTTAGTGTTAGCGTACGGGTTAGGATTAGGGGACGGTGAGGGTCAGGCTTCGGGGAAGGGTTAGGGTTAGGGTTCGGGCTAGGGTTAGGGTTAGGGGATGGGAACGGTTTAGGGTCCAGGTGAGGGTACGACAACGCTTTAGGGGGAGCGTACGTGTGAGGGCGCGGGTTAGTGTTAGCGTACGGGTGGGATTAGGGGACGGGTGAGGGTCAGGCTTCGGGGAAGGGTTTAGGTGTGGGTTCGGGCTAGGGTTAGGGTTAGGGGACGGGGACAGTTTAGGGTCCAGGTGAGGGTATGACAACGCGTTAGGGGGAGCGTACGTGTGAGGGCGCAGGTTAGTGTTAGCGTACGGGTTAGGATTACGGGACGGGGAAGGGTTAGGGTTAGGTTTCGGGCTAGGGTTAGGGTTAGGGGACGGGGACGGTTTAGGGTCCAGGTGAAGGTACGACAACGCTTTAGGGGAGCGTACGTGTGAGGGCGCGGGTTAGTGTTAGCGTACGGGTTTGGATTAGGGGAAGGCTGAGGATCAGGCTTCGGGGAAGTGTTAGGGTTAGGAATCGGGCTAGGGTTAGGATTAGGGGACGGGGACGGTTTAGGGTCCAGGTGAGGGTACGACAATGCTTTAGGGGGAGTGTACGTGTGAGGGCGCGGGTTAGGATTAGGGGACGGGTGAGGGTCAGGCTTCGGGGAAGGGTTAGGGTTAGGGTTCGGGCTAGGGTTAGGGTTAGGGGACGGGGACGGTTTAGGGTCCAGGTGAGGGTACGACAACGCTTTAGGGGGAGCGTACGTGTGAGGGCGCGGGTTAGTGTTAGCGTACGGGTTAGGATTAGGGGACGGCTGAGGGTCAGGCTTCGGGGAAGGGTTAGGGGTACGGTTCGGGCTAGGGTTAGGGTTAGGGGACGGGGACGGTTTAGGGTCCAGGTGAGGGTACGACAACGCTTTAAGGGGAGCGTACGTGTGAGGGCGCGGGTTAGTGTTAGCGTACGGGTTAGGATTAGGGGACGGATGAGGGTCAGGCTTCGGGGAAGGGTTAGGGTTAGGTTCGGGCTAGGGTTAGGGTTAGGGGACGGGGACGGTTTAGGGTCCAGGTGAGGGTACGACAACGCTTTAGGGGGAGCGTACGTGTGAGGGCGCGGGTTAGTGTTAGCGTACGGGTGAGGATTAGGGGACGGGTGAGGGTCAGGCTTCGGGGAAGGGTTAGGTGTAGGGTTCGGGCTAGGGTTAGGGTTAGGGGACGGGGATAGGTTTAGGGTCCAGGTGAGGGTACGACAACGCGTTAGGGGGAGCGTACGTGTGAGGGCGAGGGTTAGTGTTAGCGTACGGGTTAGGATTACGGGAGGGCTGAGGGTCAGGCTTCGGGGAAGGGTTAGGGTTAGGTTTCGGGCTAGGGTTAGGGTTAGGGGACGGGGACGGTTTAGAGAAAAGGGAAGGGTACGACAACGCTTTAGGGGGAGCGTACGTGTGAGGGCGCGGGTTAGTGTTAGCGTACGGTTTAGGATTAGGGGACGGGTGAGGGTCAGGCTTCGGGTAAGGGTTAGGGTTAGGGTTCGGGCTAGGGTTAGGGTTACGGGACGGGGAAGGTTTAGGGTCCAGGTGAGGGTACGACAATGCTTTAGGAGGAGCGTACGTGTGAGGGCGCGGGTTAGTGTTAGCGTACGGGTTAGGATTAGGGGACGGGTGAGGGTCAGGCTTCGGGGAAGGGTTAGGGTTAGGGTTCGGGCTAGGGTTAGGGTTAGGGGACGGGGACGGTTTAGGGTCCAGGTGAGGGTACGACAACGCTTTAGGGGGAGCGTACGTGTGAGGGCGCGGGTTAGTGTTAGCGTACGGGTTAGGATTAGGGGACGGCTGAGGGTCAGGCTTCGGGGAAGGGTTAGGTTTAGGGTTCTGGCTAGGGTTAGGGTTAGGGGACGGGGACGGTTTAGTGTCCAGGTGAGGGTACGACAACGCTTCAGGGGGAGCGTACGTGTGAGGGCGCGGGTTAGTGTTAGCGTACGGGTTAGGATTAGGGGACGGGTGAGGGTCAGGCTTCGGGGAAGGGTTAGGGTTAGGGTTCGGGCTAGGGTTAGGGTTAGGGGACGGGGACGGTTTAGGGTCCAGGTGAGGGTACGACAACGCTTTACGGGGAGCGTACGTGTGAGGGCGCGGGTTAGTGTTAGCGTACGGGTTAGGATTAGGGGACGGCTGACGGTCAGGCTTCGGGGAAGGGTTAGGGTTAGGGTTCGGGCTAGGGTTAGGGTTAGGGGACGGGGACGGTTTAGGGTCCAGGTGAGGGTACGACAACGCTTTAGGGGGAGCGTACGTGTGAGGGCGCGGGTTAGTGTTAGCGTACGGGGTAGGATTAGGGGACGGGTGAGGGTCAGGCTTCGGAGAAGGGTTAGGGTTAGGGTTCGGGCTAGGGTTAGGGTTAGGGGACGAGGACGGTTTAGGGTCCAGGTGAGGGTACGACAACGCTTTAGGGGGAGCGTACGTGTGAGGGCGCGGGTTAGTGTTAGCGTACAGGTTAGGATTAAGGGACGGGTGAGGGTCAGGCGTCGGGGAAGGGTTAGGGTTAGGGTTCGGGCTAGGGTTAGGGTTAGGGGACGGGGACGGTTTAGGGTCCAGGTGAGGGTACGACAACGCTTTAGGGGGAGCGTACGTGTGAGGGCGCGGGTTAGTGTTAGCGTACGGGTTAGGATTAGGGGACGGGTGAGGGTCAGGCTTCGGGGAAGGGTTAGGTGTAGGGTTCGGGCTAGGGTTAGGGTTAGGGGACGGGGACGGTTTAGGGTCCAGGTGAGGGTACGACAACGCGTTAGGGGGAGCGTACGTGTGAGGGCGCGGGTTAGTGTTAGCGTACGGGTTAGGATTAGGGGAGGGCTGAGGGTCAGGCTTCGGGGAAGGGTTAGGGTTAGGGTTCGGGCTAGGATTAGGGTTGGGGACGGGGACAGTTTAGGGTCCAGGTGAGGGTACGACAACGATTTAGGGGGAGCGTACGTGTGAGGGCGCGGGTTAGTGTTAGCGTATGGGTTTGGATTAGGGGAAGGCTGAGGATCAGGCTTCGGGGAAGTGTTAGGGTTAGGAATCGGGCTAGGGTTAGGATTAGGGGACGGGGACGGTTTAGGGTCCAAGTGAGGGTACGACAATGCTTTAAGGGGAGTGTACGTGTGAGGGCGTGGGTTACTGTTAGCGTACGGGTTAGGATTAGGGGACGGGTGAGGGTCAGGCTTCGGGGAAGGGTTAGGGTTAGGGTTCGGGCTAGGGTTAGGGTTAGGGGACGGGGACGGTTTAGGGTCCAGGTGAGGGTACGACAACGCTTTAGGGGGAGCGTACGTGTGAGGGCGCGGGTTAGTGTTAGCGTACGGGTTAGGATTAGGGGACGGCTGAGGGTCAGGCTTCGGGGAAGGGTTAGGGGTACGGTTCGGGCTAGGGTTAGGGTTAGGGGACGGGGACGGTTTAGGGTCCAGGTGAGGGTATGACAACGCTTTAAGGGGAGCGTACGTGTGAGGGCGCGGGTTAGTGTTAGCGTACGGGTTAGGATTAGGGGACGAGTGAGGGTCAGGCTTCGGGGAAGGGTTAGGGTTAGGGTTCGGGCTAGGGTTAGGGTTAGGGGATGGGAACGGTTTAGGGTCCAGGTGAGGGTACGACAACGCTTTAGGGGGAGCGTACGTGTGAGGGCGCGGGTTAGTGTTAGCGTACGGGTGAGGATTAGGGGACGGGTGAGGGTCAGGCTTCGGGGAAGGGTTAGGTGTAGGGTTCGGGCTAGGGTTAGGGTTAGGGGACGGGGACAGTTTAGGGTCCAGGTGAGGGTACGACAACGCGTTAGGGGGAGCGTACGTGTGAGGGCGCAGGTTAGTGTTAGCGTACGGGTTAGGATTACGGGAGGGCTGAGGGTCAGGCTTCGGGGAAGGGTTAGGGTTAGGTTTCGGGCTAGGGTTAGGGTTAGGGGACGGGGACGGTTTAAGGTCCAGGTGAAGGTACGACAACGCTTTAGGGGGAGCGTACGTGTGAGGGCGCGGGTTAGTGTTAGCGTACGGTTTAGGATTAGGGGACGGGTGAGGGTCAGGCTTCGGGTAAGGGTTAGGGTTAGGGTTCGGGCTAGGGTTAGGGTTACGGGACGGGGAAGGTTTAGGGTCCAGGTGAGGGTACGACAATGCTTTAGGAGGAGCGTACGTGTGAGGGCGCGGGTTAGTGTTAGCGTACGGGTTAGGATTAGGGGACGGGTGAGGGTCAGGCTTCGGGGAAGGGTTAGGGGTTAGGGTTCGGGCTAGGGTTAGGGTTAGGGGACGGGGACGGTTTAGGGTCCAGGTGAGGGTACGACAACGCTTTAGGGGGAGCGTACGTGTGAGGGCGCGGGTTAGTGTTAGCGTACGGGTTAGGATTAGGGGACGGGTGAGGGTCAGGCTTCGGGGAAGGGTTAGGTTTAGGGTTCTGGCTAGGGTTAGGGTTAGGGGACGGGGACGGTTTAGTGTCCAGGTGAGGGTACGACAACGCTTCAGGGGGAGCGTACGTGTGAGGGCGCGGGTTAGTGTTAGCGTACGGGTTAGGATTAGGGGACGGGTGAGGGTCAGGCTTCGGGGAAGGGTTAGGGTTAGGGTTCGGGCTAGGGTTAGGGTTAGGGGACGGGGACGGTTTAGGGTCCAGGTGAGGGTACGACAACGCTTTAGGGGGAGCGTACGTGTGAGGGCGCGGGTTAGTGTTAGCGTACGGGTTAGGATTAGGGGACGGCTGAGGGTCAGGCTTCGGGGAAGGGTTAGGGTTAGGGTTCGGGCTAGGGTTAGGGTTAGGGGACGGGGACGGTTTAGGGTCCAGGTGAGGGTACGACAACGCTTTAGGGGGAGCGTACGTGTGAGGGCGTGGGTTAGTGTTAGCGTACGGGTTAGGATTAGGGGACGGGTGAGGGTCAGGCTTCGGGGAAGGGTTAGGGTTAGGGTTCGGGCTAGGGTTAGGGTTAGGGGATGGGAACGGTTTAGGGTCCAGGTGAGGGTACGACAACGCTTTAGGGGGAGCGTACGTGTGAGGGCGCGGGATAGTGTTAGCGTACGGGTTAGGATTAGGGGACGGGTGAGGGTCAGGCTTTGGAGAAGTGTTAGGGTTAGGGTTCGGGCTAGGGTTAGGGTTAGGGGACGGGGACGGTTTAGGGTCCAGTTGAGGGTACGACAACGCTTTAGGGGGAGAGTACGTGTGAGGGCGCGGGTTAGTGTTAGCGTACGGATTAGGATTAGGGGACGGGTGAGGGTCAGGCTTCGGGGAAGGGTTACGGTTAGGGTTCGGGCTAGGGTTAGGGTTAGGGGCCGGGGACGGTTTAGGGTCCAGGTGAGGGTACGACAATGCTTTAGGGGGAGCGTACGTGTGAGGGCGCGGGTTAGTGTTAGCGTACGGGTTAGGATTAGGGGACGGCTGAGGGTCAGGCTTCGGGGAAGGGTTAGGGTTAGGGTTCGGGCTAGGGTTAGGGTTAGGGGACGGGAACGGTTTAGGGTCCAGGTGAGGGTACGACAACGCTTTAGGGGAGCGTACGTGTGAGGGCGCGGGTTAGTGTTAGCGTACGGGTTAGGATTAGGGGACGGCTGAGGGTCAGGTTTCGGGGAAGGGTTAGGGTTAGGGTTCGGGCTAGGGTTAGGGTTAGGGGACGGGGACGGTTTAGGGACCAGGTGAGGGTACGACAACGCTTTAGGGGGCGCGTACGTGTGAGGGCGCAGGTTAGTGTTAGCGTACGGGATGGGATTAGGGGACAGGTGAGGGTCAGGCTTCGGGGAAGGGTTAGGGTTAGGGTTCGGGCTAGGGTTAGGGTTAGGGGACGGGGACGGTTTAGGGTCCAGGTGAGGGTACGACAACGCTTTAGGGGGAGCGTACGTGTGAGGGCGCGGGTTAGTGTTAGCGTACGGGTTAGGATTAGGGGACGGGTGAGGGTCAGGCTTCGGGGAAGGGTTAGGGTTAGGGTTAGGGGACGGGGACGGTTTAGGGTCCAGGTGAGGGTACGACAACGCTTTAGGGGAGCGTACGTCTGACGGCGCGTGTTAGTGTTAGCGTACGGGTTAGGATTAGGGGACGGGTGAGTGTCAGGCTTCGGGGAAGGGTTAGGGTTAGGGTTCGGGCTAGGGTTAGGGTTAGGGGACGGGGACGGTTTAGGGTCCAGGGGAGGGTACGACAATGCTTTAGGGGGAGCGTACGTGTGAGGGCGTGGGTTAGTGTTAGCGTACGGGTTAGGATTAGGGGACGGGTGAGGGTCAGGCTTCGGGGAAGGGTTAGGGTTAGGGTTCGGGCTAGGGTTAGGGTTATGGGACGGGGACGGTTTAGGGTCCAGGTGAGGGTACGACAACGCTTTAGGGGGAGCGTACGTGTGAGGGCGCGGGTTAGTGTTAGTGTACGGGTTAGGATTAGGGGCCGGGTGAGGGTCACGCTTTGGGAAAGGGTAGGGGTTAGGGTTCGGGCTAGGGTTAGGGTTGGGGAAGCGGACGGTTTAGGGTCCAGGTGAGGGTACGACAACGCTTTAGGGGGAGCGTACGTGTGAGGGCGCGGGTTAGTGTTAGCGTACGGGTTAGGATTAGGGGACGGGTGAGGGTCAGGCTTCGGGGAAGGGTTAGGGTTAGGGTTCGGGCTAGGGTTAGGGTTGGGGACGCAGACGGTTTAGGGTCCAGGTGAGGGTACGACAACGCTTTAGGGGGAGGGTACGTGTGAGGGCGCGGTTTAGTGTTAGCGTACGGGTTAGGATTAGGGGACGGCTGAGGGTCAGGCTTCGGGGAAGTGTTAGGGTTAGGGATCGGGCTAGGGTTAGGGTTAGGGGACGGGGACGGTTTCGGGTCCAGGTGAGGGTACGACAACGCTTTAGGGGGAGCGTACGTGTGAGGGCGCGGGTTAGTGTTAGCGTACGGGTTAGGATTAGTGCACGGGTGAGGGTCAGGCTTCGGGGAAGGGTTAGGGTTAGGGTTAGGGGACGGGGACGGTTTAGGGTCCAGGTGAGGGTACGACAACGCTTTAGGGGGAGCGTACGTGTGAGGGCGCGGGTTAGTGTTAGCGTACGGGTTAGTATTAGGGGACGGCTGAGGGTCAGGCTTCGGGGAAGGGTTAGGGTTAGGGTTCGGGCTAGGGTTAGGGTTAGGGGACGGGGACGGTTTAGGGTTCAGGTGAGGGTACGACAACGCTTTAGGGGGAGCGTACGTGTGAGGGCGCGGGTTAGTGTTAGCGTACGGGTCAGGATTACGGGACGCGTGAGGGTCAGGCTTCGGGGAAGGGTTAGGGATAGGGTTCGGGCTAGGGTTAGGGTTAGGGGACGGGGACGGTTTAGGGTCCAGGTGAGGGTACGACAACGCTTTAGGGGGAGCGTACGTGTGAGGGCGCGGGTTAGTGTTAGCGTACGGGTCAGGATTAGGGGACGGGTGAGCATCAGGCTTCGGGGAAGTGTTAGGGTTAGGGTTCGGGCTAGGGTTAGGGTTAGGGGACGGGGACGGTTTAGGGTCCAGGTGAGGGTACGACAATGCTTTAGGGGGAGCATACGTGTGAGGGCGCGGGTTAGTGTTAGCGTACGGGTTAGGATTAGGGGACGGGTGAGGGTCAGGCTTCGGGGAAGGGTTAGGGTTAGGGTTCGGGCTAGGGTTAGGGTTAGGGGACGGGGATGGTTTAGGGTCCAGGTGAGGGTACGACAACGCTTTAGGGGGAGCGTACGTGTGAGGGCGCGGGTTAGTGTTAGCGTACGGGTTAGGATTAGGGGACGGGTGAGGGTCAGGCTTCGGGGAAGGGTTAGGGGTAGGGTTCGTGCTAGGGTTAGGGTTAGGGGACGGGGACGGTTTAGGGTCCAGGTGAGGGTACGACAACGCTTTAGGGAGAGCGTACGTGTGAGGGCGCGGGTTAGTGTTAGCGTACGGGTCAGGATTAGGGGACGGGTGAGGGTCAGGCTTCGGGGAAGGGTTAGAGTTAGGTTTCGGGCTAGGGTTAGGGTTAGGGGACGGTGGCGATTTAGGGTCCAGGTGAGGGTACGACAACGGTTTAGCGGGAGCGTACGTGTGAGGGCGCGGGTTAGTGTGAGCGTACGGGTTAGGATTAGGGGACGTGTGAGGGTAATGCTTCGGGGAAGGGTTAGGGTTAGGGTTCGGGCTAGGGTTAGGGTTAGGGGACGAGGACGGTTTAGGGTCCAGGTGAGGGTACGACAACGCTTTAGGGGGAGCGTACGTGTCAGGGCGCGGCTTAGTGTGAGCGTACGGTTTAGGTTTAGGGGACGGGTGAGGGTAAGGCTTCGGGGAAGTGTTAGGGTTAGGGTTCGGGCTAGGGTTAGGGTTAGGGGACGGGGACGGTTTAGGGTCCAGGTGAGGGCACGACAACGGTTTAGGGGGAGCGTACTTGTGAGGGCGTGGGTTAGTGTGAGCGTACGGATTAGGATTAAGGGACGGGTGAATATAAGGCTTCTGGGTAGGGTTAGGGTTAGGGTTCGGGCCAGGGTTAGGGTTAGGGGATGGTAACGGTTTCGGGTCCAGGTGAGGGTATGACAATGGTTTAGGGGGAGCGTACGTGTGAGGGCACGGGTTAGTGTGAGCGTACGGGTTAGGATTAGGGGACGGGTGAGGGTAAGGCTTCGGGGAAGGTTTAGGGTTAGGTTTTGGTCTAGGGTTAGGGTTAGGGGACGGGGACACATTAAGGTCCAGGTGAGGGTACGACAACGGTTTAGTGGGAGCGTACGTGTGAGGGCGCGGGTTAGTGTGAGCGTACGGATTAGGAGTAGGGGACAGGTGAGGGTAAGGTTTCAGGGAAGGGTTAGGGTTTGGGCTAGGGTTTGGGCTAGGGGACGGGGACGGTTTAGGGTCCAGTTGAGGGTACGACAACGGTTTATGGGGAGCGTACGTGTGAGGGCGCGGGTTAGTGTGAGCGTACGGGTTACGATTAGGGGACGGCTGAGGGTAAGGCTTAGGGTTAGGGTTCGGGCTAGCGTTAGTGTTAGGGGACGGTGCTGTTAGGGTCCAGGTGAGGGTACGACAACGGTTTAGGGGGAGCGTACGTGTGAGGGCGCGGGTTAGTGTGAGCGAACGGGTTAGGATTAGGGGACGGGTGAGGGTAAGGCTTCGGGGAAGGGTTAGGGTTAGGGTTCGGGCTACGGTTAGGGTTAGGGGACGGGGACGGTTTAGGGTCCAGGTGAGGGTACGACAACGCTTTAGGGGGAGCGTACGTGTGTGGGCGTGGGTTAGTGTGAGCGTACAGGTTAGGATTAGGGGACGTGTGAGGGTAAGGCTTCAGGGAAGGCTTAGGGTTAGGGTTCGGGCTAGGGTTAGGGTTAGGGGATGGTGACGGATTAGGGTACAGGTTAGGGTATGACAACGGTTTAGGGGGAGCGTACGTGTGAGGGCGCGGGTTAGTGTGAGCGTACGGGTTAGGATTAGGGGACGGGTGAGGGTAAGGCTTCGGGGAAGGGTTAGGGTTAGGGTTCGGGCTAGGTTTAGGGTTAGGGGACGGGGACGGTTTAGAGTCCAGGTGAGGGTACGACAACGCTTTAGGGGGAGCGTACGTGTGAGGGCGCGGGTTAGTGTTAGCGTACGGATTAGGATTAGGGGACGGGTCAGGGTCAGGCTTCGGGGAAGGGTTAAGGTCAGGGTTCGGGCTAGGGTTAGGGTTAGGGGACGGGGACGGTTTAGGGTCCAGGTGAGGGTACGACAACGGTTTACGGGGAGCGTACGTGTGAGGGCGCATGTTAGTGTTAGCGTACGAGTTAAGATTAGGGGACGGGTGAGGCTAAGGCTTCGGGGAAGGCTTAGGGTTAGGGTTCGGGCTAGGGTTAGGGGACGGGGACGGGGACGGTTTAGGGTCCAGGTGAGTGTACGACAACGGTTTAGGGGGAGCATATGTGTGGGGGCGCGGGTTAGTGTGAGCGTACGGGTTAGGATTAGAGGACTGGTTAGGGTAAGGCTTCGAGTAAGGGGTAGGGTTAGGGTTAGGGAACGTGGACGGTTTATGGCAAAGTTGAGGGTACGACAACGGTTTAGGGTGAGCGTACGTGTTAGGGTACAAATAGGTGTTAGCATACGGGTTAGGATAAGGGGACGGTTTAGGGTAAGGCTTTGGGTATGGTTAGGATTAGGGTTAGGGCTAGGGTTAGTGTTAGGGGATGGGGACGGTTTAGGGTACATGTTAGGGTTGACAATGGTTTAGGGTGAGCGTACGTGTTAGGGTATGGTTTAGTGTTAGCGTATGGGTTAGGATTAAGGGACGGGTTAGGGTAAGGCTTTGGGTAATGTTTAGGGTTAGGGTTAGGGCTAGGGTTAGGGTTAGGGGACGGGGACAGTTTAGGCTACATTTTAGTGTACGACAATGTTTTAGGGTGAGCTTACGTGTTAGGGTATGTGTTAGTGTTAGCGTACGGGTTAGTATTTGGGGATGGCTTAGGGTAAGGCTTCGTGTAAGGGTTAGTGTTAGGGTTAGGGCTAGGGTTTGGGTTATTGGACGGGGACAGTTTAAGGTACCGGTTAGGGTACCAAAGCCGTTTAGGGTGAGTGTAGGTGTGAGCGTATGGGTTAGTGTTAGCGTACGGGTTAGGATTAGGGGACGGGTTAGGCTGAGGCTTCGGGTAAGGGTTAGGTTTAGGGTTAGGGCTAGGTTTAGGTGTAGGGGAAGGGGACGGTTTAGGGTACAGGTTAGGGTACGACAACAGTTTAGGGTGAGCGTACATGTTACGGTACGGTTTAGTGTTAGTGTACGGGTTAGGATTCAGGGACGGGTTAGGCTGAGGCTTTGGGTAAGGTTTAGGTTTAGGGTTAGGGCTAGGGTTAGGGTTAGAGGACGGGGATGGTTTAGGGTACAGGTTAGGGTACGACAATGGTTTAGGGTAAGCGTACGTGTTAGGGTACGGGTTAGTGTTAGCGTATGGTTTAGGATTAGGGGACGGGTTAGGGTAAGGCTTCGGGTAAGGGTTATGGTTAGGGTTAGGGGACGGGGACGGTTTAGGCTGCAGGTTAGGGTACGACAACGCTTTAGGTTGAGCGTACGTGTTACGGTATGGGTTAGTGTTAGCGTACGGGTTAGGATTAGGGGACGGGTTAGGGTAAGGCTTCGGGTAAGGGTTAGGGTTAGGGTTAGGTCTAGGGTTATGGTTTGGGGATAGGGTGGTTTAGGGTACAGGTTAGGGTACGACATCGGTTTAGGTTGAGCGTTCGTGTTAGGGTACGGGTTAGTGTTAGCATACGGTTTAGGATTAGGGGACGGGTTAGGGTAAGGCTTCGGGTAAGGGTTAGGTTAAGAGTTAGGGTTAGGGGCCTGGTACGGTTTAGGGTACAGGTTAGGGTACAACAACGGTTTAGGGTGAGCGTACATGATAGGGTACGGTTTAGTGTTAGCGTACGGGTTAAGATTAGGGGACGGATTAGGGTAAGCCTTCGTTTAAGGGTTAGGGTTAGGGCTAGGGTTAGGGTTAGGGGACGGGGATGGTTTAGGGTACAGGTTAGGGTACGACAATGGTTTAGGTTGAGCCTACGTGTTAGGGTATGGGTTAGTGTTAGCGTACGGGTTAGGATTAGGGGAAGGGTTAGGGTAAGGCTTCGGGTAAGGGTTAGGATTAGGTTTAATGTTAGGGGACGGGGACGGTTTAGGGTACAGGTTAGGGTACGACAACGGTTTAGGGTGAGCGTACGTGTTAGGGTATGGTTTAGTGTTAGCGTATGGGTTAGGATTAAGGGACGGGTTAGGGTAAGGGTTCGAGTAATGGTTAGGGTTAGGGTTAGGGCTAGGGTAGGGTTAGGGGACGGGGACAGTTTGGGGTACAGTTTAGTGTACGACAATTTTTTGGGGTGAGCTTATGTGTTAGGGTATGTGTTAGTGTTAGCGTACGGGTTAGGATTTGGGGATGGCTTAGCGTAAGGCTTCGTGTAAGTGTTAGGGTTAGCGTTAGGGCTAGGGTTGGGGTTAGGGGACGGGGACGGTTTAGGGCAAAGGTGTGGGTATGACAATGGTTAGGGTGAGTGTACGTGTTATGCTACAGTTAGGTGTTAGCATACATGTTAAAATAGGGGACGTTTTAGGGTAAGGCTTCAGGTAAGGGTTAGGGTTAGTGTTAGGGCTAGGGTTTGGGTTAGGGGATGGGGACAGTTTAAGGTACCGGTTAGGGTACCACAGCCGTTTAGGGTGAGCGTAGGTGTGAGCGTATGGGTTGGTGTTAGCGTACGGGTTAGGATTAGGGGACGGGTTAGGCTGAGGCTTCGGATAAGGGTTAGGTTTAGGGTTAGGGCTAGGTTTACGTGTAGGGGATGGGGATGGTTTAGGGTACAGGTTAGGGTACGACAACAGTTTAGGGTTAGCGTACATGTTACGGTACTGTTTAGCGTTAGTGTACGGGTTAGGATTCGGGGACGGGTTAGGCTGAGGCTTTGGGTAAGGGTTAGATTTAGGGTTAGGGCTAGGGTTAGGGTTAGGGGACGGGGATGGTTTAGGGTACAGGTTAGGGTATGACTACGGTTTAGGGTGAGCGTACGTGTTAGGGTACGGGTTAGTGTTAGCATACGGTTTAGGATTAGGGGACGGGTTAGTGTAAGGCTTCGGGTAAGGGTTAGGTTAAGGGTTAGGGTTAGGGGCCTGGGACGGTTTAGGGTACAGGTTAGGGTACAACAACGGTTTAGGGTGAGCGTACATGATAGGGTACGGTTTAGTGTTAGCGTACGGGTTAAGATTAGGGGACGGATTAGGGTAAGCCTTTGTTAAAGGGTTAGGGTTAGGGCTAGGGTTAGGGTTAGGGGACGGGGAGGGTTTAGGGTACAGGTTAGGGTACGACAATGGTTTAGGTTGAGCGTACGTGTTAGGGTATGGGTTAGTGTTAGCGTACGGGTTAGGATTAGGGGACGGGTTAGGGTAAGGCTTCGGGTAAGGGTTAGGATTAGGTTTAGTGTTGGGGGACGGGGACAGTTTAGGGTACAGGTTAGGGTACGAGAACGGTTTAGGGTGAGCGTACTTCGTAGTGTACGTGTTAGTGTTAGTGTACAGGCTAGGTTTAGGGTACGGGTTAGGGTAAGGCTTCGGGTATGGGTTAGGTTTAGCGTTAGGGAACAGGTTGGGTTTACGGTACCTGTGAGGGTAGGACAACGGTTTAGTGTTAGCGTACGTGTTAGGTTATGGGTTAGTGTTAGTGTATGGGCTTGGATTCGGTTACAGGTTACTGTAAGGCTTCGGGTAGAGATTAGCTTTAGTGTTATGTTTAGGTTTAGTGTTATGGAATGGATAGGGTTTAGCGTACTGTTCAGGGTACGACAAAGTTTTAGTATTAGCGTACGTGTTAGGGTATTGGTTCGTGTTAGTGTACGGGTTAGGATTAGGGTATGGGGTAAAGTTTCGGGTAAGGTTTAGATTTAGGATTAAGGAACGGTTACGGATTAAAGTACAGGTTAGGGTTCAACAATAGTTTAGGGATAGCGTACGTGTTAGGGTTAGGGTTAGTGTTAGTGTACGGGTTAGGATTAAGGTACGGGTTAGGTTAAGGCTTCGGGTAAGGATTAGAGTTAAGTTTTCGGTTAGGGAACGTGTATGGTTGAGGGTACAGTTTAGGCTACGACAATGGTTTATGGTTAGCGAACGGGTTAGGGTACGGTTTAGTGTTAGTGTATGTGTTAGGTTTAGGGTATGGGTTACGGTAAGGTTTTGGGTAATTGTTAGTGTTAGGGTTAGGGAACATGTATGGTTTAGGGTACAGGTTATGGTATGACAACAGTTTAGTGTTAGCCTACGTGTTGGAGTACGGTTTAGTGTTCGTGTATGTGTTAGGATTAGGGTACAGGTAAGGTTAAGGCTTCGGGTAAGTGTTAGGGTTAGGGTAAGGGAATGGCTATGGTTTAGGGTATAGGTTAGGGTACACCAACGGTTTAGTGTTAGCATACATGTTAGGGTACAGGTTAGTGTTAGTGTACGGGTTGGGATTAGGGTATGTGTTAAAGTAAGGGTTAGGGTAAGGGTTAAGGTTAGGGTTAACATTAGGTAATGGTTATGGGTTAGAGTCCAGGTTAAGTGACGACAGGTTTTTAGGGTTAGCGTACGTGTTAGGGTATGGGTTAGTGTTAGTGTACGGTTTAGGATTAGGGTGTGGGTTAGAGTAAGACTTCGGGTATCGGTTAGGGTTAGGGTTAGGGAATGGGTATGGTTTAGGGTACAGTTTAGGTTACGACAACTGTTTAGGGTTAGCATACATGTTATGGTACGGGTTAGTGTTTGTGTACGGGTTAAGATTAGGGTACGGGTTAGTGTAAGGCGTCTGGTAAGGCTTAGCGTTCGGATTAGGCTTAGGGAACGGGTCGGGTTTAGGGTACAGTTCAGGTTACGACAACGGTTTAGGGTTAGGGTTAGCGAACAGGTGTGGTTTAGGGAACATGTTAGGGTAGGACAAAGGTTTATGGTTACCGTACGTGTTAAGGTATGGGTTAATGTTATTGTATGGGTTACAATTAGGGTATGGGTTAGTGTAAGGCTTCGGGTAAGTGTTAGGGTTAGGTTTAGGGTTCGGTTTAGGGAATGGTTGTGGGTTAGAGTACAGGTTAGGGTATGACAATACTTTAGGGTTAGAGTACGTGTTAGGGTACAGGTTAGTGTTAGTGTACGGATTAGCCTTAGGTTACGGGTTAGGTTGAGGCTTCAGGTAATGGTTAAGGTTAGAGTTAGGGTTAAGGTGTGGGTACGGTTTAGGGTACATGTTAGGGTACGACAACAGTTTAGGGTTAGCGTATGTGTTAGGGTACGGGTTACTGTCAGTCTATGGGTTAGGATTAGGGTACGGTAAGCGTAAGGCTTCAGGTAAGGTTTTGGGTTAGGGTTAGGGAACGTGTACAGTTTAGGGTACATGTTAGGGTATGACAACGGTTTAGGGTTAGAGTACTTGTTACGGTACGGTTTAGTGTTAGTGTACGGTTTAGTGTAAGGCTTTGTGTAAGTTTTAGGTTCGGGGTTAGGGTTAGGGTTAGGGTTAGGGAATGTGTACACTTTAGGGTTCAGGTTATTGTATGACAACAGTTTAGGGTTAGCCTACGTGTTAGGGTTTGGTTAGGTTTAGGGTTAGGGTTAGGGAACAGGTATGGTTTAGGGTACAGGTTAGGGTACGATAATGGTTTAGGCTTACCATGTGTTAGGGTACAGGTTAGTGTTAGTGTACTGGTTAGCATTCGGGTACAGGATAGGGTAAGGTTTAGGGTTAGGGTACGGTTTAGGGTATAGGTTAGGGTATGACAATGGGTTAGGTTTAGGGTACGTTTTAGGGTATAGGTTACTGTTAGTGTACGGGTTAGGATTAGGGTACGAGTTAGGGTAAGGGTTAGGGTTAGTGTTAGGGAATGTGTATGGTTTAGTGTAGTAGTTGTGGTATGACAACGTGTTAGGATTCGGCTAAGTGTTAGGGTACTAGTTAGTGGTAGTGTATGTCTTAGAATTAGGGTACGGTTTACGGTGCAGTTTAGGGTTAGAGTTAGGTTTAGGGTAAAATTTAAGGTAAGACAATGGGTTAGGCTTAGTGTACATGTTAGGGTACGGTTTTGTGTTACTATAAGGGTAAGTATTAGGGTACGAGTTAGTGTAAGGTTTACGTTTACGGTTAGGTTAGGGTTAAGTTTAGGGAACGGGTATGGTTTAGGGTACAGATTAGGGTACGACATCATCTTAGGTTACGTGGTAGGGTACGCTTTAGTGTTAGTGTATGGGTTAGGATTAGGGTACGGGTTAGTGTAAGGTTTAGGTTTTTGGTTCGGGTTAGGTTTTGCTAAGAGGTACCATTTAGGATCCAGTTTAGGGTACAACAATGGGTTATGGTTAGGTTTAGTGTTTGGGTTCGGGTTAGGGTTAGGGAATGGGTTCTGTTTAGGGTACAGTTTAGGGTATGACAACGGGTTAGCGTTAGGGTACGTGTTAAGGTATGGTTTAGTGGTAGTGTACAGGTTAGGATTAGGGTACGGTTTAGGGTATGGTTTAGGGTTAGGGTTAGAGTTAGGGTTATGTTTAGGATTAGCGTTAGGGAACGGGTACGGTTTAGGGTACAGGTTAGTGTATGACAAGTGGTTAAAGTTATAATATGTGTTAGGCTATGGGTTAGTGTATGGGTTAGGATTAGGATGTGGATTAGGGTAAGGTTTAGGGTTATGTTTAGGTTTAGGGAACGGGCACGGATTAGTCAACAGGTTATGATATGACAACGGGTTAGGGTTAGGATACCTGTTAGGGTTAGGCTTGCTGTTAGTGTATGGGTTACGATTAGGACACAGGTGAGTGTAAGGTTTATGGTTAGGTTTAGGGTTAGGGTTAGGCTACGACATCGGGTTAGGGTTAGGGTACGTGTTAGTGTTTGTGTATGGGTTATTATTAGGGTACGGGTTAGTGTAACGTTTAGGGTTACAGGTAGTATTAGGTTTAGGGAATGGGTACGGTTTAGGGTACAGTTTAGTGTACGACAACATCAGCCTTTGGGGCTTTATCCGGGCACATTCCCCTCTAGTGTATAAACGAGGAACACCACTGGCAGGAAGGTCTGTTTCCCTCGTTACCAGAGTGGGGAAAGCAGAAATGCTGCCGCCCAATGGCCGTTACGTGCAACAGCAGCAACAACCTATGCTAATCGTCACTTCATATGCACAAGTACTGTAAGGTCTTAAATGAAACCTGCCCTCAAAATGTCTTGAGGGAGGTAATGGCCAAAATATTTCAAAATGTGGCACATACTTCAAGAAAACCATTTGAAGAGGTAAGATGTACTCACAGTTTGAAGAAAAAAAGGACATGCCTGGAAGGTCAATTTCAAGGGATTATGAGATGCCTGCAAATCCAACCACAAAGAGGTAGCAGCTCACACCAGTCAGAATAAAAATTAACAGAAAAACTACAAACAATAAATGCTGAAGGGGTTGGGGAGCAGTGCATACCCTCAACTTTAAGTGGGACTTAACCTGGTAAAAGCCACTATTGAGAACAGAATGTAGGTGCCTTTACAAGGTAAACATTTGGCTACCATATGACCCAGCAGGCCCACTCCTGGGCCTATAACTTAAGAAGACAGAATTGGAAAGACACAGGCAGGAAAATCTGCATTGCAGCAGTATTACAACAGCCAAGACATGGAAGCAACCAAAAAGTCCATAAACAGATGAGTG
Organism: Tursiops truncatus; assembly: GCF_011762595.2. NCBI lineage: Eukaryota > Metazoa > Chordata > Mammalia > Artiodactyla > Delphinidae > Tursiops > Tursiops truncatus. The sequence continues at coordinate 44,887,568 of NC_047047.1, forward strand.
GACAAAGAAGAACTGGTACATGTACAGATGGAATATTAGCCAAGGAAAAAAATGACACAATGCCATTTGCAGCACCGTACATGAGTCTCGAGGTAATCACGCAACTTGTAGTAAGTCAGAAAGCGAAAGACACATTTCCTAGGATATCACTTAGAGGTGTTACCTAAAAATTGATAAGAGTGAACATATTTCCACATAGGCAATCACAGATTCATTAAACAAACTTATAGTTCACCAATGGAAAGGTGTGAGATTGTATACATTAGGATATTGGGTTTAACAGATATACAAACACAGGTGAAATATATAATCACCAAAGACCTACAGAATACCAAGAGAAGACTACTCAACATTGTGTCATAACCTACATGGGAAAAGAATCCGAAGAAGAAGAGATATATGTATATGTGTAAAAGAACCACATCTCGCACACCTAGCACAAACAAAATATTGTAATCAAAGTTGCTGTGATAAAAAATAAAAATTAAAACAATGAACAAGAAGTAGTGAGACATAAACTTAAGAGGCTTTTTCCTGGCACATTGCATTCTAATTTACAACCTAGAGCACGACTTCCATTGAGGCTCTGTTGCCCTAGTAACCAGATTTTGTAAAGGAGAACTGCTGTTTCTCAAAACAGCAGCTTTTAACACAGCGCTAATGGTCACTTGATATTCAAAATAATTGCCGGCCGGTAAATGACACCTGCCCTCAAAAGAAATCCTTGGGTCGTAAATCGAGCAAAAAACTCAAAAGACGTACACATTTTAAAACGACAATTTCAAGAGGCATATTTTTCGCACCTTTTGTCTTCTCTTTCTTTTCTTTCCTTTTTTTTGTTAAAAAAAGGGCAAGGAAAAATGCTCAACATCAGGAATTAATAAAGCCATGCAAATCCAGTCTACAAAAATGTTCACCTCAGAGCTGTCAGAGTGATCGTCAGCAAAAATGTCTACAGAGAATAAATGCTGAAGGGGTTTTAGAGAACTACATACCCTCTAGCTGCTGGTGGGATGTAGCCTGGTAATAGCCAGTAGTGAGAACACAATGGGCGTGCGTTTAAAGGTAAAAATTGAGCTACCATATGATCTGGTAGGCCCACTGATGGGCCTATCACCTGAGTAGACCAGAATCAAAAAGACACAGGCTGGCAATCCTTCACTGCATCAACATGTACCATAGCCAAGACTTGGAAGAAACCAAAATGTCCATCAACAGAAAAATGCACCAAGAAGAAGTGGTCCATGTACACAATGCAATGCAATGCCATGGAAAAGCATGCAACAATGCTGTTGGCACCACCATAGAAGGATCTAGAGATAATCACCCAACTTGAAGAAAACGAAAGACATATTATCCTATGACATTACTTATAGGTGTTACCTAAAAATTGATATCCTTCAGATAATTTCCAAGAGAAGGACACTCATAGATTCAGAAAACCAAATTATGTTTAACCAAATGGAAAGGTGTAAGGAATGTATGATTTAGGATATGGGGGTTAACAGACATGTAGTAATACAGATGAAATATATAATCACAAAATACCTATGGAATACCAAGAGAGGTCTATTCAACACTCTGTAATAACCTACACGGGAAAGGATCCAAAGATGAATAGATCAATACATTGATATAATAAACCAGATTCTGTACACCTAGAAAAAAACACAGTATTTTTATCAAATTTGCTGTGATAATAAATAAAAATTAAATTAAAAAAACAAACAAGAAGTAAGGAGATGCAAGCCCTTGGGGGTTTTCCCTGCCACATTCCACTCTAATTTGCAGCCTACTAACACGATTTCCAGGAAGGCTCTGTTGCCCAAAAACCCAGAGTTGGAAATGTAGAAATGCTGCCGCCTTGTGGCCGTTTCCCACAAGAGCGGCTTTAAACCCACCGCTAACGCTCACTTAACATTCACAAAGACTCAGGGCTGTAAAGGACACCTGCCCTCAAAAAATGTCCTGAGCTAGGGAATGGCCAAAAAAATTCAAAACAGGCAAATGTTTCAAGGAGATAGTATGAAGAGAAAAGTTTTACACTCTTCTTCAAAAGAAAGGACAATGGATAAAAGCTCAACATCAGGAATTATTAGGCTCATGCAAATCTAATCTACAAAAAGGTTTCAATTCACACAAGTCAACTACCATCATCAAAAGTTCTACAAACAATACATGCTGAAGGGGTTTTAGAGAACTCTGTACCCTCTAGCTGCTGCTGAGATGTAAAGTGGTAACAGCCAATAATGAGAACAGAAAGGAACTGCGTTTAAAAGTAAAAACTGGGTCTTCCCTTGTTGCACAGTGATTGAGAGTCCGCCTGCAGATTCAGGGGACACGGGTTCATGCCCCGGTCTGGGAAGAGCCCACATGCTGCGGAGCGGCTAGGCCCGTGAGCCATGGCCGGTGAGCCTGCACATCCGGAGCCTGTTCTCCGCAACAGGAGAGGCCGCAACAGTGAGAGGTTCGCTTACCTCAAAAAAAAAAACACAAAAAAAGAAAAACAGAGCCACCATTCCATCCAGCACACCCAACGCTAAGCCTCTCAACTGAGAAGACCAGAATCGAGAAGACAGAGTCTGCAACAGCTGCACAGCAGCCATTTTCACAATAGCCAAGATACGGAAGCAACCAAAATGTCCATCAGCAGATGAATGGAAAAACAAGAAGTGCTCCGTGTACACAATGGAATATTAGCCATGGAAAACAATGAAACACTGCCTTTGAGACACCATAGATGAGCCTAGGGATAATCACAGTACATGAGGTAAGTCGGAAAGCAAAAGACATATACAATGATATCACTTATAGGCGTTATCTAACAATTGACACAAATGAACATATTTCCACAGAGAAAGACACTCACAGACTTAGAAAACAAATTATGCTTATCTAAAAGGAAAGGTGGGGGGAATGGATAAATTAAGATCAGTGTTACCATATGTGTACAGATACCTATTAAATACATATATCAAAAAGACCGACCATATAGCGAGGGAGGTCTACGGAACTACGGAACCCTCTTCAACAACCTACATGGGAAGAGGATCTGTACATCCCTCCCTCTATAAAAATATATAACGTACAAATGAACCAGATTGTGTACACCTAGGACAAACAATATTCTAATCATTATCCCAGTTAAAAAAATTAAAACAATGTACAAGAAGTAATGTGACATAAACTTATTGGGGGTTTTCCTGGCACATTCCATTCTAATTTACAACCTGGGAACATGACTTCCAGAAAGGCTCTGCTGCCCTAGTAAGCAGATTTGGGAATGGAGAAATGCTGCCGCCTTGTGGCCGTTTCCCACAACAGCAGCTTTAAAACCAGCGCTAATGGTCATTAAGTATTCACACTCATTGCAGGCCTGTAAATGACACCTGGCCTCAAAAAAAAATCCTGGGATCGAAAATCGACGAAAAAATTCAAAAGAGGGCAACCTTCCAAGAAGACAATTTCAAGAGGTTTATTTTACTCACAGTTTTTTTCTGTTTTTGTTTAACAGAAATCAAAAAATGCGTGGAAAAATGCTGAACATTAGGAATTATTAAAGATATGCAAATACAAATTACAAAATACTATCATCTTACACCACTCAGAATGGCCATCAGCAAAATTTCTGCAAACAAAAAATGCTGAAGGGGTTGTGGAAAAATGCGTACCCTCGGTTCTAATTGGGACGTGGTAAGAGCCAGTAATGAAAACACAATGGAGGTGCCTTGAAAAGGTAAATATTGAGCTACCATTCAATGAAGCATACCCACTGCTGGGCCTATCGCCTGAGAGGATAACAATCAAAAAGACACAGGCTGGCAATCCTGCACTCCAGCAATAATTACCACAGCCAACACGTGGAAGCAATGAAAATGTCCATCAACAGAAGAATGAAGAAAGAAGAAGTGGTCCATGGACACAATGGAATATTACTCCAATAAAAAATATAAATTCAATTTAAAAGAAAAGTGTAAGTAAGGAGACATTACCTTTGGGGGGTTTATCCGGGCACATTCCACTCTAATTTATAACCAAGAAACACCACTGGCAGGAAGGTCTGTTTCCCAAGTTACCAGAGTGCGGAAAGCCGAAATGCTGCCGCCCTCTGGCCGTTACCTGCAACAGCAGCTTTAAAATCTGTGCTAAGGGTCATATCATATGCACAAGTACTGAAGGGCCTTAAATGAAACCTGCCCTCAAAATGTCTTGAGGGAGGTAATGGCCAAAATATTTCAAAATGTGGCACATACTTCAAGAAAACAATTTGAAGAGGTAAGCTGTATTCACAGCTTGAAGAACAAAGGGCATGCCTGAAAGCTCAATTTCAAGGGATTATGAGACTCATGCAAATCCACCCACAAAGAGGTAGCAGCTCACACCAGTCAGAATAAACATTAGCAAAAAAACTACAAACAATAAATGCTGAAGGGGTTGTGGAGAAGTGCATACCATCAACTTTAACTGGGACTTAACCTTGTAAGAGCCACTAATGAGAATAGAATGGAGGTGCCTTTACAAGGTAAACATTTGGCTACCATATGATCCAGCAGGCCCACTACTGGGCCTATAACTTAAGAAGACAGAATTGGAAAGACACAGGCAGGAAAATCTGCATTGCAGCAGTATTACAATAGCCAAGACATGGAAGCAACAAAAAAATCCATCAACAGATGAGTGGACAAAGAACTGGTACATGTACAGATGGAATATTAGCCAAGGAAAAAAATGACACAATGCCATTTGCAGCACCGTACATGAGTCTCGAGGTAATCACGCAACTTGTAGTAAGTCAGAAAGCGAAAGACACATTTCCTAGGATATCACTTAGAGGTGTTACCTAAAAATTGATACCAGTGAAGATATTTCCACTGAGAAAGGCAATCACAGATTCATTAATCAAACTTATGGTTCACGAATGGAAAGGTGTGAGGATTGGATACATAGCAATATTGGGGTTAACATAGATATACAAACACATGTGAAATATATAATCACCAAAGACCTATGGAATACCAAGAGAAGACTCCTCAACATTGTGTCATAACCTACATGGGAAAAGAATCTGAAGAAGAATAGATATATTTATATATGTAAAAGAACCACATCTCCCACACCTAGAACAACCAAAAGTAATCAAAGTTGCTGTGATAAAAAATTAAATTTAAAAAAAACGAAGAAGAAGTAGTGAAACATAAACATAAGGGACTTTTTCCTGGCACATTCCATTCTAATTTACAACCTAGAATATGACTTCCCTTAAGGCTCTGTTGACCTAGTAACCAAACTTGTTAAGGAGAACTGATGCCACCTTGTGCCTGTTTCACACAACAGCAGCTCTAAACCCAGCGCTAATCTTTACTTGATATTCAAAATAATTCCAGACCTGTAAATGACACCTGCCCTCTAAACAAACTTTTGGGTAATAAATCGAGCAAAAAACTCAAAAAACATGCACATTTCAAAATGACAATTTCAAGAGGCATATTTTACACACATTTTGTCTTCTCTTTCTTTTTTTCTGTTAAAAATAAGGGCATTGAAAAATGCTAAACATCAGAATTAATAAAGCCATGCAAATCCAATCTACAAAAACTTTCACCTCACAGCCGTCAGAATGATCATCAGCAAAAAGTCTACAAAGAATAAATGCTGAAGGGGTTTCAGAGAACTGTGTACCCTCTAGCTGCTGTTGGGATGCAACCTGGTAAGAGCCAGTAGTGAGAATAGAATGGAGGTGCATTTAAAGGTAGAAATTGAGCTACCATGTTATCTGGTAGGCCCATTGATGGGCCTATGTCCTGAGTAGACCAGAATCAAAAAGACACAGGCTGGCAATCCTGCACTCTAGCAACATGTACCATAGCCAAGACTTGGAAGAAACCAAAATGTCCGTCAAGAGAAAAATGCAACAAGAAGTGGTCAATGTACACAATGGAATATTAGCCATGGAAAACTATGAAACAGTGCCGTTGGCAGCATCATACTAGGATCTAGACATAATCACCCAACTTGAAGTAAGAAAGAAACCAAAAGACATCACTTATAGGTGTTACCTAAAAATTGATACCCATGAAATTATTGCCAAGAGAAGGACACTCATAGATTCAGAAAACCAAATTATGTTTAACCAAATGGAAAGGTGTAAGGAATATATGAATTGGGATGCAGGGGTTAACTGACATGTAGTAATACATATGAAATATATAATCACAAAATACCTATGGAATACCAAGAGAAGTTTACTCAACACTCTGTAATAACCTACACGGGAAAGGATCCAAAGATGAATAGATCAATACATAGATATAATGAACCAGATTCTGTACATCTAGAACAAACACAATATTTTTATCAAATTTGCTGTGATAATAAATAAAAATTAAATTTAAAAAACAAACAAGTAAGGAGATATAAGCTCTTGGGGGTTTGAGCTGGCACATTCCACTCTAATTTGCAGCCTACTAACACGATTTCCAGGAAGGCTCTGTTGCCCAAAAACCCAGAGTTGGAAATGTAGAAATGCTGCCGCCTTGTGGTCGTTTCCCGCAAGAGCGGCTTTAAACCCACCGCTAACGCTCACTTAACATTCACAAGGACTCAGGGCTGTAAAGGACACCTGCCCTCAAAAAATGTCCTGAGCTAGGGAATGGCCAAAAAAATTCAAAACAGGCAAATGTTTCAAGAAGATATTATGACGTAGTAAGTTTTACTCACTCTTTTTCAAAAAAAGGAAAATGGATAAAAGCTCAACATCAGCAATTATTAGACTCATGCAAATCTAATCTACAAAAATGTTTCAACTCACACAAGTCAACTACCATCAGCCAAAAGTCAACAAACAATAAATGCTAAAGGAATTTTTAGAGAAATGTGTACCCTCTAGCTGCTGCTGAGATGTAAAGTGGTAACAGCCAATAATGAGAACAGAAAGGAGCTGCGTTTGAAAGTAAAAATTGAGCCACCATTCCATCCAGCAGACCCACCGGTGAGCCTCTCACCTGAGAAGACCAGAATCAAGAAGACACAGGCTGCAAGAGCAGCACTGCAGCCATTTTCACAATAGCCAAGACACAGAAGCAACCAAAATGTCCATCAACAAATGAATGGATAAAGAAGTGGTCCATGTACACAATGGAATATTAGCCATGGAAATAATGAAACACTGCTCTTTGTGGCACCATAAATGAGCCTAGAGATAATCACAGAACATGAGGTAAATAGGAAAGCGAAGACATATATCCTATGATATCACTTATAGGTGTTATCTAACAACTGACACATATAAACATATTTCCACAGAGAAAGACACTCACAGACTTAGGGAAAAAAAACTGTGCTTATCTAAAATGAAAAATGGGGGGAATGGATTAATTAAGATCAGGTTTACCATAGGTGTACAAATACATATTAAATACATGTATCAAAAAGACCGACCATATAGCAAGGGAGGTCTACGGAACACTCTGCAGTAATTTACATGGGAAGAGGATCTGTGTGTATATATATATATATATATATAATGTACAAATGAACCAGATTGTGTACACCTAGGACAAACAACATTGTAATCATTACCCCGATTAATAAAATTAAAACAACGAACAAGAAGTAATGTGACATAAACTTATGGGGGTTTTTGCTGGCTCATTCCATTCTAGTATAAAACCTGGGAACACGACTTGCAGAAAGGCTCTGCAGCCCTAGTAACCAGATTTGGGAAATGGAGAAATGCTGCCCCCTTGTGGCCGTTTCCCACAACAACTAAAACCAGTGCTAATGGTCACTAAATATTCACACTTATTGCAGCCCTGTAAATGACACCTGCTCCCCCCCAAAAAAATCCTGGGGTCGAAAATAGACCAAAAAATTCAAAAGAGGGCAACCTTCCAAGGAGACAATTTCAAGAGGTTTATTGTACTCACAGTTTTTTTCTTTTTTGTTTAACAGAAATTAAACTGGCATAGAAAAATGCTGAACATTAGGAATTATTAAAGACATGCAAATCCAAATTACAGAAACCTATCAGCTCACACCAATCAGAATGGCCATCAGCAAAAATTCTGCAAACAATAAAGGCTGAAGTTGTTGTGGAGAAATGCGGACCATTGGTTCTAAGTGGGACGTGGTAAGAGCCAGTAATGAAAACACAATGGATGTGCCTTGAAAAGGTAAACATTGAGCTACCATTCAATCAAGCATACCCACTGCTTGTCCTATCGCCTGAGAGAATAAGAATCAGAAAGGCACAGGCTGGCAATCCTGCACTCCAGCCATATTTACTATAGCCAACACTTGAAAGCAATGAAAATGTCCATCAACAGAGGAATGCAGAAAGAAGAAGTGGTCCATGTACACAATGGAATATTACTCCAATAAAAAGTATAAATTCAATTTTTAAAAAAAAACAGAAGGAGACATTAGCTTTTGGGGGTTTATCCGGGCACATTCCACTCTAATTTATAACTGAGGAACACCCCTGGCAGGAAGGTCTCTTTCCCTGGTTACCAGATTGGGGAAAGCAGAAATGCTGCCGCCCTCTGGCCATTACCTGCAACAGCAGCTTTAAAACCTGTGCTAATCGTCACTTCATATGCACAAGTACTGGAGGGCTGTAAATGTAACCTGCCCTCAAAATGTCTTGAGGGAGGTAATGGCCAAAATACTTCCAAATGTGGCACAGACTTCAAAAAACAATTTGGAGAGGTAAGCTGTACTCACTGTTTGAAAACAAAGGACATGCCTGAAAGCTCAATTTGAAGGGATTATGAGACGCATGCAAATCCAACCACAGTTTTCATGACTAGAGGAGAGTCTAGAAATAATCATATTACATTAAGTCAAAAGTGTATGATATATATCCTATAATATAATTTATAGATGTTATCTTAAGATTCGTACAAATGAACACATTTCCAAAGGAAAAGACACTCAGAGACGTATAAAACAAACTAATGGTTAACAAAAATGAAAGGTGGGAGGGTGGATAAATTAGGATTATGGGGTTAACATACATACACTAATGTATGTTTTATGTATATAAACTTATAACATATAAAATATATAAGTTATATAATCACTAATACATATAAATTACATAAACACCTACCAAATACCAAGGGAGGTCTACTCAACACGCTGTAATAACCTACATGGTAAGAGGATCCAAAGATGAACAGATATATGTATGAAAAATTGATCAGAATCGGTACACCCAGAGAATCACAACACCCTAATAAAATTTACTCCGATATGGGCTTCCCTGGTGGCCTAGTGGTTGAGAATCTGCCTGCCAATGCAGGGGACACGGGTTCAAGCCCTGGTCTGGGAAGATTCCACATGCCGCGGAGCAACTAGGCCCGTGAGCCACAACTACTGAGCCTGCGTGTCTGGAGCCTGTGCTCTGCAGCAAAAGAGGCCGCGATAGTGAGACGCCGTGCACCGCAATGAAGAGTGGCACCCACTTGCCGCAACTAGAGAAAGCCCTCGCACAGAAACGAAGACCCAACACAGCCATAAATAAATAAATAAATAAATATTAAAGGCAAAGAAGAAAGGGGAAGTTGTAGATAGAGTAAGGATCTAGTTTAAAAAACATTACTCCGATGAAAAACATAAAATAAATTTTAAAAACAAACATAAGTAGGAGACATAAGCTTTTGGGAGTTTGTCCTGGAACATTCCACTACAATTTGCAACCTAGGAACACAACTTCCAGGAAGACTCTCCTGCCCTTGTAACCAAAGCTGGGAATGTAGAAATCTGTCGCCTTGTGGCCAATTCCCGCAACAGCAGCTTTAATTCCAGTGCTATTGGTCACTCAATATTCACAAGGACTGCAGGGCTTTAAATGAGACCTGCCCTCAAAAAATATCCTGCTGTCAGGAATAGACATTAATATTCAAAAGAGTAGAAAATCTGGAGAAGACAATTCAAGAGGTAAATTTCCTCACAGTGTTTTTTTAAAGGAAATGAAAAAATGTTCAACATCAAGAATTATTAGGGAAATGCAAATTTAAATTACAAAAAGGCATCACCTCACAATACTCTGAATGGCCATCAGAAAAAAATGTCTGCAAACAATAATTGCTGAATGGGTTTCCGAGAATGGATACACCCCTATGCTGTTGCGGGGATGTAAACTGGTAATAGCCACTAATCAGAACAGAATGAAGGTGCCTTTAAAAGTTAACAATCGGGGCTTCCCCGGTGACGCAGTGGTTGGGAGTCCGCCTGACGATGCAGGGGACACAGGTTCGTGCCCCGGTCCGGGAGGATCCCGCGTGCCGCGGAGCGGCTGGGCCCGTGAGCCATGGCCGCTGGGCCTGCGCGTCCGGAGCCTGTGCTCCACAGCGGGAGACGACACAACAGTGAGAGGCCCGCGTACCACACACACACAAAAAAATTAACAATTGAGCTACTATGTGATCCTGCCAAACCACTAATGGGTCTGTAACCCGAGAACACCAGAATTGAGAAAGACACAGGTAACCAAAAGTGCTCTTCAGTGATACTTACAATAGCCAGATATGGATGCAAGCAAAATGTCCAAGTACAGATGAATGGACAAAGAAGTGGTACATGTACACAATCGAATATTAGCCATGGAAAAGATGAAACAATGCCTTTTGCAGCACCACTGATGAACCTGGGGGTAATCATACTATGTAAAGTAAGTCACAGAAAGACAAATATCCGATGATATCATTTACTAGTGTAATCTAAAAACTGATACCCATGAGCATATTTCCACTGAGAATGACCCATACAGACTTTGAAAAAGGTGAAAGGAATGGAGAAATTAGGATGTTGGGGTTAACATGCATTTAATAATTCATATAAAATATATAATCAAGAAGGACCTACTGGATGCCAAGGGAGGTCTACTCAACTCTAATAACCAACATGGGAAATAATCTAAACCTGTTTAGATATATGTATACGTATGAATGAACCAGATTCTGTACACCTAGAACAAATACAACATTGTAATCAAAGTTACTCTGATAAGGAATAAAAAGTAAATTCAACAAGAAGTAATGTGACACAAGATTTTGGGTATTTGTCCTGGCACTTTACACTCCAATTTACAACCTAGGAAGAGGAATTCCACTAAGCCTCTGTTTTCCCTAGAAATCAAGTTGAGTATGAATAAATTCCGCTGCCTTGTTGCCCTTTACTACAACTGCAACTTTAAAAACAATGTTTATGTGTACTTAATATTCACAAGGACTGTTGGGCTGTAAATGACACCCACAATCAGGAAATGTCCAGGGGTGGGTAAGCAAAATAAATTCCAAAGGAACAGACTTTCAAGATCCTATTTCAATAGGTAAATTTTACACTGTTTAAAAGAAAAGCACTTGAAAAGATGCTCTAATTCCTGTATTATTAGCCTCATGGAAATCAAAACTACAATGAGGGATCACTTCACATGAGTAAGAATAGCCATCAACGAAAAGTCTACAAACAATAAATGCTTGAGAGGTTGTAGAAAAAAGGGAACCCTCCTATGCTGCTGTTTGGATCTAACGTGGTAACAGCCACTATAAATAACAGTATGGAGGTGCCTTTACAAGGTAAAATTAGAGGTACCATATGATCCAGCAGTCCCACTCCCAGGCATATAACAGGAGAAAACCAGAATTGGAAAACACACATGCACCCATATGTGTACCACAGCACAATTTACAATGTCTAAGACATAGAAGCAACCAAAATATCCATCAGCAGATGGATGGATAAAGAAGTGGTACATGTTCACAGTGAAATATTACTCAGAAATGAAAAAGAATGAAGGAATGCCATTTGCAGCATCATGGATAGAATTAGAGATATTCATACTAAGTGAAGTAAGTAAGTCAGAAAGAGAAAGTCAAATATCATATGATACTACTTATAGCTGAAATTTAAAAATTGATACCAATGAACTAATTTACAAGAGAGAAACAGGGACTTTCCAGGTGGTCCAATGGTTAAGAATCTGAGCTTCCACTTCAGGGGGCATGGGTTCGATCCCTGGTGTTGGGAGAACTAATATCACACATGCCTCGTAGTACAGCCAAAAAAATAAACTAAAACAGAGAGAAACAGACTCACAGACTTAGAAAACAAACTTATGGTTACCCAATGAGAAAAGTGGGCAGAAGGAATAAATCAGGAGGCTGGGGAAAATATTTACACACTAATACATATAAAATAGATTATCAACAAGGACCTATTGTATAACAAAAGGAAGTCTATTCAACACTCTCTAATAACCTATATGGAAAAAGAATCTGAAGATGAATAGACATATGAATATGTTTACTGAACATAACTGAACAAGATTCTGTATGCCTACCACAAACAGAATATTTTATATCAACTTTACTTCAATAAAAAAGAAAAATTAAATTAAAACAAAAACAAGAAGTAACAAAACAGAAGATTTTGGGTGTTTGTTCTGCCACAGCCCACACTAATTTACAATCCAGGAGCCCGTCTTCCACAGTGGGTCTGGTTACCCAAGTAACCAGAGAGGGGCATGAAGGAAATCCTACTGCCTGTGCCCATTTCCACAACAGCAACTTTAAAATATGTGCTTATGGACACTTAATATTCACAAGGACTGCCAGGGTGTAAATGACACCTGCCCTTTAACAAATGTCCTGTGGTAGTTATCGAACAAAAATTCAAAATAGTCAGACTTTCAAAAAGCCAATGTCAACTGTAACTTTTTCTCACAGTGTTTAGAGAAAACACATGCAAAGATGCTCAACACCTCGCATTATTAGACACATGCAAATCAAAACCACAACAAGGTATCACCTTGCACAGTCAGAATGGCCATCATCAAAAAGTTTACAAACCATAAATGCTGGAGAGGACATGGAGAAAAGGGAACCCTCCTATGCTGTTGGTGAGATGTAAGCTGGTAACAGCCACTATAAAGCACAGTATGGAGATGCCTTTAAAAAGTCAAAATAGAGCTACCATATCATCCAGCAGTCCTACTTCTGGGCATACATCAGCAGAAAGCCAGAATTCAAAAAGACAAATGCACCCAAACCCAAACATGCACTGCAGCACTATTTACAATAGCCAAGACATGGAGGCAACCAAAATGTCCATCAACAGATGAATGGATAATGAAAAAGTGGTACATGTACACAATCAAATATTACTCAAAAATGAAAAAGCATGATCATCTCTAGGTCCATACCTGTTGCTGCAAATGGCAGTATTTCATTCTAAGTGAAGTAAGTCAGATAGAAAAAGACAAATATCATATGATATCACTTATAGTGGAGTCTAAAAAGTAATAGAAATGAACAAATTTATAATACAGAACCAACAGACTTCAGATATCCTTCAGGGAAAAAAATTTTTAATCTGTTACCAATCATTAAATGTCAACCTGAAAAATGTTAGCAATAAATAACATTGTAAAGGTATTAATTCTCCCCAAATTAACCTATACCAGGCATTAGCAAACTAAACCTGGAGATCACATCCAGCCTATCACCTTCTTTTGTAAATTAAATTTAATGAATGACCCACAAGAAAACCCATAATGAGAAGTCACGTCACACCTCTCTACGTGGCTATTATTCCAAAGTCTACAAATATGAAATGTTGTTCATGACACGGAGAAGGGAGTCCTAGTACACTGTTGGTGGGACTGTAAATTGGTACACCCACTATGAAAAGAATACGGAGGTCCTGAGAAAAACTAAAAGTAGAACTATCATATTAGGCAACAATTCCACTGCTTGGTATATGTCCAAAGAAAATGAAGACACCAATTTGACAAGATACAGGCATCCCAATGTTCATAGCAGCATTATTTACAATTGCCAACATATGTAAGCAAACTAAATGTCCATCAACAGATGAGTGGATAAAGAAGATGTGGTATGTATACACAATAGACTATTGCTCAGCCATTAAAAAGGATCAAATTCTGCCACTTGCAACAACGTGGATAGGCCTAGAATATTTATACCTACTTAAATAAGTTAGAGAAAGACAAATACTCTATGTTCTCACTTCTCTGTAGAATCTAAAAATGCAAGAAAGGAATGTATATAACAAAACAGAAATAGACTCACAGAGAACAAATTAGTGGTTACTGGTGAGGCAAGTGAAGGGGGGAGGGAAATACAGTAGTTTGTTTCTCTAAATCCAATACCCCTATGTATGAAATAAACAAACAAGGATATATAGTACAACACAGGGAAATATAGCCATTATTTTGTGATCACTTTAGTGATCTATAAAAATATTCAATCCATATGTTGTACCCCTGAGACCAATGTAATATTGTAAATCAAATATACTTCAATTTAAATAATCCATAGGGTGGCTGAATGGATTAAAGGACGTTTAATTATACTGTGTACAAGAGATTCATGCTAACTTCTAATCCATATATAGCATAAAATTGAATGATTGGAAAAAAACACTCCATGAAATGATACTTGCCTGACAAGTCTATTATCAGGTTAAAAGACTTGAAGTCAAACCTCTCAAAGGAAAGAAGGTTATCATATAATGATAAGTGGATTAATTCATCAAGAAATCATGACAATTATAAATATGTATGTATCCAGCTTTGGAGCCTCTCAACATATAAAGAATATATTAACCCACCTGAAGGGGAAAATGTGCAGAAATAAAATAATGGTAAGAAACATCGATACCCAACTTTCAACACTGTATAGATCACCTGGACAGAATATCAATCAGGAAACACTGAACTTGAACACACACTTGATATCAAATGAACCTAACATACATCTACAGTATGTTCCACTCAACAGCAGCAAACTTTCCATTGTTCTTAAGTACACATAGAACATTGCCTAGGGTAGATCCTATGTTAAGCCACAAAACAAGTCTTCAAAAATCCAAGAATATTGAAATCATATCAAGAATCATTTCCAACCACAATGGTATGAAACTGAAATTCAATATTAAACAGAATAATTGAAAATTCAAGAACACTTAGAAAGTGAACAATAAGCTCCTGAATAGCCAATGCATACAGGAATAAATCAAAAGGGAAATTTAAAAGAAATCTTAAAGCAAACAAAATTGGAAACACAAAGTACCTAAATTTATGGAATACAGGAACAAGACTGCAATTCAAAGAGTTATGTTTACAGTAATAAATGCATATATTTTCAAAGAATTCTTGAGAGGGGATCAAGAAGATAGAGTAGGAAGATACTGAGCTCCCCTTATGCCACGGACACACCCAAATTACAACAACTTACACAGAAATTATCTCTGAAGACTAGCAGGGAACGTTTTCCACAACTCAAGATATAAGGAAGGAGAAACCACAAGGCAGGTAGGAGGACTGGAAACACAGTCTAATTGGAACCCACACATGGAGCACAGTGACCCACAGCTGGAAGATATCACAATTGCACAGGTCCTCCACATGGAGGGAAGGGTCTGAGCCTGGCATCAGGCTGCTCAGCCCAGGGTTCCTGCACTGGAAGAAAAGAACACAGCAGGTCTGGCTTTGAAAACCTGCAGGGCTTATTTTCAGGAAAGCTGGAGGCTAAAGAAAACTGAGACTTTGCTCTCATAGGGCACACACAAATCTCACATGTTCTCAGTCCCTGTACAGAGCCAATAGTGTGAAAGACACGTGTGTCAGACCCACTTGCTAATCTCGGAGAGCTTCTTGGAAAGGCAAGAGGCAGCTGGGACTCCCGCTAGGAACTGAGACATTGGCAAGCAACATTTTAGAGTCTTCCCTGGAACTGATTAGAATCAGGGGCCTGCCCCATTTACCACCATGCCCATAGCACTCCTGCACCAGAGGCCTCACAACCAGACACACTGGGGGCCTACCCTGTCTGCCTGTACACCTGGAGCACCACACAGCCACCCATAACGGAGGGCTGCCTGGGTTATCAGCACACCCATGGCAATCACATACAGGGGCTCACAGCCATTTAGGCCAGGTTCCAACACCGCCTACTAGCTTGTCTACAGCAGTTGGCCTTGCCGTAAGAGAGAGGTTTGTGCAGCCCACACAGGGGACAACGTTGGAGCATGTGGCTCTGCTGGCCAGAGTACAATGCGCTGCTGGGCCCTATCAGTCATCTCCTATATAAGGCCACTTTTCTGAGACCCGGGAATGTAACAACCTGAACCTAATGAATAGAAATGCACAGAGAATTAGGAAACATAAGGAAATAGAGGAATATGTTACAAATGAAGTAACAAGACACGACATCAGAAAAAGAACTAAATAAAACAGGGATAAGCATTCTACCCGATAAAAAAAAGTGTTCACAGTAATGATTATAAAGATGCTCACCCAAGTCAGGAGAAGAATAGATGGACATAGTGAGAATTTCAACAAAGAGTAATAACATGTCAAAAAGAACCAAACATTGAACAATACAATAAAAGAGCTTAAAACACACACACACACACACACACACACACACACACACACACACACACACACACACACAGACGAGAGAAGCCACATTATATTATATGATACGGAAGAACAGATCAGTGAAATGGAAAACAGAGTAGTGAAAATCACCCAAACTGAATAGTACAAAGAAAAAACAAGACTATAGGTAAAGGGACCTCTGAGACAATATCAAGTATATTAACATGAGCATTACAGGGGTCCCAGAACGAGGAGAAGAGAGAAACGGGCAGAGAACTTATTAGAGGATATAGTAACTGATAACTTTCCTAACCTGGGGAAGGAAACACACAACCAGGTCCAGGAAACACAGAGTCCCAAACAAGATGAAGACAAACAGGTCCACACCAAGACATATTATAAAGCACCAAAAATTTAAAAATTTAAGAGGGATCACAGAAACAGTGAAATAAAAGAGTCTAGTTATGTTCAAGGTATTCCCATAAGACTGTCAGATGACTTCTCAGCAGAATTTGCAGACTAGGAAGGAATGATAGGATATATTCAATGGGCTAAAAAGAAAAAGTCTACAACAGGAATACCCTACCAGCAAGATTATGATTCTGAATTGAAAGAGAGGTCTTCCCTGATGGCACAGTGGTTGAGAATCTGCCTGCCAATGCAGGGGACACGGGTTCGAGCCCTGATCCAGGAAGATCCCACATGCCACAGAGTAACTAAGCCTGTGTGCCACAACTACTGAGCCTGTGCTCTAGACCCCATGAGCCACAACTACTGAGCCCACGAGCCACAACTACTGAAGCCTGAGCACCTAGAGCCCATGTTCCGCAACAAGAAGAGCCACCACAATGAGAAGCCCGTGCACAACAACGAAGAGTAGCCTCCACTTGCCACAACTAGAGAAAAGCCCACGCACTGCAATGAAGACCTAACACAGCCAAAAACAAATAAATAAATAAATCTATGGAAAAAAAGAATTGAAGGAGAGATCAAGAGTTTCCCAGACTAGCAAAAGCTAAAAGAGTTCATTACTAATAAACCAGATTTATACGCAATGTTGAAGGAATTTACTTAAGCTTAAAAGAAGTCTCACCAATTATTGATAATAACAAGAAAACAAACAAAAGTAAAAATCTCATTGCAAAAGTATACATAGAGTAAGGGTAGTAGACAAAACATTTATTAAGCTTCTGTAAAGAATAAAAGACAGGGCTTCCCTGGTGGTGCAGTGGTTGAGAGTCTGCCTGTCAATGCAGGGACACAGGTTCGTGCCCCGGTTTGGGAAGATCCCACATGCCATGGAGCGGCTGGGCCCGTGAGCCATGAATGCTAAGCCTGCACGTCTGGGGCCTGTGCCCTGCAACAGGAGAGGCCACAACAGTGAGAGCCCAGCGTACCGCAAAAAAAATAATAATAATAATAATACACTAGACGGAATCAATAGCAGAATAACTGAGGCAGAAGAACGGATAACTGACCTGGAAGCAGAAAGGTGGAATTCACTGCTGTGGAACAGAATAAAGAAAAAAGAATGAAAAGAAATGAAGACAACCTAAGAGACCTCTGGGACAACATTAAAGGCAACAACAATTGTGTTATAGGGGTCCCAGAAGGAGAAGAGAGAGAGAAAGGACCTGAGAAAATATTTGAAGAGATTATAGTTGAAAACTTCCCTAGCATGGGAAAGGAAATAGCCACCCAAGTCCAGGAAGCACAGAGAGTCCCAGGCAGGATAAACCCAAGGAGAAAAATGGCGAGACACATAGCAATCAAATTGACAAAAATTAAAGACAAAGAAAAATTATTGAAAGCAACAAGGGAAAAATGGCAAATAACGTACAAGGGAACTCCCATAAGGTTAACAGCTGATTTCTCAGCAGAAACTCTAAAAACCAGAAGGGAGTGGCATGATATATTTAAAGTGATGAAAGGGAAGAACCTACAACCAAGAGAACTCTACCCAGCAAGGATCTCATTCAGAATCGATGGAGAAATTAAAAGCTTACAGACAAGCAAAAGCTAAGAGAACTCAGCACCACAAAACCAGCTCTACAACAAATGCTAAAGGAACCTCTCTAAGTGGGAAACACAAAAGAAGAAAAGGATATACAAAAACAAACCCATAACAATTAAGAAAATAGTAATAGGAACATACATATTGATATTTACCTAAAATGTGAATGGATTAAATGCTCCAACCAAAAGACACAGGCTTGCTGAATGGATACAAAAACAAGATCCATATATATGCTGTCTATAAGAGACCCATTTCAGACCTAGGGACACATACACACTGAAAGTGAGGGGATGGAAAGGATATTCCATGCAAATGAAAATCAAAAGAAAGCTGGAGTAGCAATACTCATATCAGATAAAATAGACTTTAAAATAAAGAATGGGGCTTCCCTGGTGGCACAGTGGTTGGGAGTCTGCCTGCTGATGCAGGGGACATGGGTTTGGGCACTGGTCCGGGAAGATCCCACGTGCAGCGGAGCAACTAATCCCATGGGCCACGACTACTGAGCCTGTGCTCTAGAGCCCACGAGCCACAGTGGCTGAAGCCCATGTGCCTGGAGCCCATGCTCTGCAGCAAGAGAGGCCACCACAATAAGAAGCCCGCACACCACAACGAAGGCCCAACACAGCCAAAAATAAATAAATACAATAAATAAATTTTAAAAAAATAAAGAAAGAATGTTACAAGAGACAAGGAAGGACACTACATAATGATCAAGGGATCAATCCAAGAAGAAGATACAACAATTATAAATATATATGTACCGAACATAGGAACACCTCAATACATAAGGCAACTGCTAACAGCTGTAAAAGAGGAAGTCGACAGTGACACAATAATAGCAGGGGACTTTAACACTTTACTTATACCAATGGAGATCATTCAGTCAGAAAATTAATAAGGAAACACAAGCTTTAAATGACACAATAGACCAAATAGATTTAATTGATATTTATAGGACATTCCATCCAAAAACAGCAGATTACACATTCTTCTCAACTGCACACAGAACATTCTCCAGGATAGATCACATCTTGGGTCACAAATAAAGCCTCAGTAAATTTAAGAAAACTGAAATCATATCAAGCATCTGTTCCGACAACAAGGCTGTAAGATTAGAAATCAATTACAGGGGGAAAAAAACGTAAAAAACAAAAACACATGGAGGCTAAACAATATGTTACTAAATAACCAAGAGATCACTAAGAAATAAAAGAGGAAATTAAAAACTACCTAGAGACAAATGACAACAAAAACATGATGATCCAAAACCTATGGGATGCAGCAAAAGCAGTTCTAAGAGGGAAGTTTATAGCAATACATGCCTACCTCAAGAAACAAGAAAAATCTCAAATAAACAATCTAACCTTACACCTAAAGGAATTAGAGAAAAAAGAACAAAACCCAAAGTTAGTAGAAGGAAAGAAATCATAAAGATCAGAGCAGAAATAAATGAAATAGAAACATAGAGAACAATAGCAAAGATCAATAAAACTAAAAGCTGGTTCCTTGAGAAGATAAACAAAAAATGATAAACCTTTAGCCAGACTCAAGAAAAAGAGGGAGAGGGCTTCCCTGGTGGTGCAGTGGTTGAGAGTCCGCCTGCCGATGCAGGGGACACGGGTTCATGCCCTGGTCTGGGAAGATCCCACATGCAGCGGAGCAGCTGGGCCTGTGAGCCATGGCTGCTGAGCCTGCATGTCTGGAGCCTGTGATCCGCAATGGGAGAGGCCACAACAGTGAGAGGCCTGCATACCACAAAAAAAAAACAAAAGAAAGAAAAAGGGGGAGAGGACTCAAATCAATAAAATTAGAAATGAAAAAGGAGAAGTTGTAACAGACACCACAGAAATACAAAGCATCCTAAGACACTACTACAAGCAACTCTATGCCAATAAAATGGACAACCTGGAAGAAGTGGATAAATTCTTAGAAAGGTATAACCTTCCAAGACTGAACCAGGAAGAAACAGAAAATATGAACAGACCAATCACAAGTAATGAAATTGAAACTGTGATTGAAAATTTTCCAACAAACAAAAGTCCAGAATCAGATGGCATCAGAGGTGAATTCTATTAAATATTTAGACAAAAGCTAACATCCAACCTTCTCAAATTCTTCAGAAATCTGCAGGGAAAGGAACACTCCCAAACTCATTCTATGAGGCCGCCATCACCCTGATACCAAAACCAGACAAAGATACTACAGAAAAAGAAAATTAGAGACCAATATCACTGATGAATATAGATGTAAAACTCCTCAACAAAATACTAGGAAACAGAATTGAACAACACATTAAAAGGATCATACACCATGATCAGGTGGGGTTTATCCCAGGGATGCAAGAATTCTTCAATATACACAAATTAATCAATCTGATACACCATATTAACAAGTTGTAGAATAAAAATATGATCATCCCAATAGATGCAGGAAAAGCTTTTGACAAAATTCAACACCCACTTATGATAAAAAGTCTCCAAAAAGTGGGCACAGAGGGAATCTACCTCAACATAATAAATGCCATATATGACAAACCCACAGCAAACATCATTCTCAATGGTGAAAAACTAAAAGCATTTCCTCTAAGATCAGGAACAAGACAAGGATGTCCACTCTCACCACTATTATTCAACATAGTTTTCAAGTCCTAGACACAGCAGTCAGAGAAGAAAAAGAAATAAAAGGAATACAAATTTGAAAAGAAGAAGTAAAATTGTCACTGTTTGCAATTGACACGATACTATAAAAAGTGAATCCTAAAAATGCCACCAGAAAACTACTAGAGCTAATCAATGAATTTGATAAACCTGCAGGATACAAAATTAATGCACAGAAATCTCTGCATTCCTCTACACTAACAATGAAAGATCAGAAAGAGAAATTAAGGAAACAATCCCATTCACCATTGCAACAAAAAAAATAAAATATGTAGGAATGAACCTACCTAAGGAGGTAAAAGACCTGTACTCAGAAAACTATAAGACGCTGCTGAAAGAAATCAAAGATGATATAAACAGATGGAGGTATAAATCATGTTCCTGGATTAGAAGAATCAATATTGTGGAAATGACTATACTACACAAAGCAATCTACAGATTCAATGCAATCCCTATCAAATTACCAGTGGCATTTTCTACAGAACTAGAAGAAAAAAATCTTAAAATATGTATGGAGACACAAAAGACCCCCAGTAGCCAAAGCAGTCTTGAGGGAAATTAAAAGAGCTGGAGAAATCAGAATTCCTGACTTCAGACTATACTACAAAGCTATAGTAATCAAGATTATACGGTACTGGCACAAAAACAGAAATACAGATCAATGGAACAGGATAGAATGCCAGAGATAAACCTACGTACCTATGGCTAACTCATCTATGACAAAGGAGGCAAGGATATACAATGGAGAAAAGACAGTCTCTTCAGTAAGTGGTGCTGGGAAAACTGGACAGCTACACATAAAAGAATGAAATTAGAACACTCCATAACACCATACACAAAAATAAACTCAAAATGGATTAGAGATCTAAATGTAAGACCAGACACTATAAAACTCTTAGAGGAAAACACAGGCAGAACACTCTGACATAAATCACAGCAAGATCCTTTTTGACCCACCTCCTTGAGAAATGGAAGTAAAAAGAAAAATAAACAAATGGGACCTAATGAAACTTAAAAGCTTTTGCACAGCAAAGGAAAACAAACAAGACGAAAAGACAACCCTCAGAATGGGAGAAAATGTTTGCAAATGAAACAACTGACAAAGGTTTAATCTCCAAAATTTAAAAGCAGCTCATGTAGCTCAATATGACAAAAACAAACAACCCAATCCAAAAATGGGCAGAGGACCTAAATAGACATTTCTCCAAAGAAGATATACAGATTGCCAACAAACACATGAAAGGATGCTGAACATCACTAATCATTAGAGAAATGCAAAACAAAACTACAATGCATTATCACCTCACAGCAGTCAGAATGACCATCATCAAAAATCTACAAACAGGGCTACCCTGGTGGCTCAGTGGTTGAGAGTCCGCCTGCCGATGCAGGGGATACGGGTTCGGGACTTCGTCTGGGAAGATCCCACATGCCGTGGAGCGGCTGGGCCCGTGAGCCATGGCCGCTGAGCCTGTGCTCCACAACGGGAGAGGCCCATGTACGCAAAAAAAAAAAAAAAAAAAAAAAAATCTACAAACAATAAATGCTGGAGAGGCATTTATTGGAGAAAAGGGAACCCTCTTGCACAATTGGTGGGAATGTAAATTGATATAGCCACTAGGGAGAACAGTATGGAGGTTCCTTAAAAAACTAAAAATAGAAGTACCATCGACCCAGCAATCCAACTACTGGGCATTTTCCCTGAGAAAACCATAATTCAAAAAGAGTTATGTACAACAATGTTCATTGCAGCTCTATTTACAATAACCAGGACATGAAAGCAACCTAAGTGTCCATCGACAGATGAATTGATAAAGAAGATCTGGCACATATATAAAATGGAATATTCCTCAGCCATAAAAAGAAACAAAACTGAGTTATTTGTAGTGAGGTGGATGAACTTAGAGTCAGTCCTACACAGTGAAGTAAGTCAGAAAGAGAAAAAAATACCATATGCTAACACAGATATATGGAATCCAAAGGAAAAAAAAAGTTTATGAAGAACCTAGGAACAGGACAGGATTAAGAACACAGACGTAGAGAAAGGACTTGAGGACACGAGGAGGGGGAATGGTAAGCTGGGATGAAGTGGGAGAG
This sequence comes from Tursiops truncatus, assembly GCF_011762595.2. NCBI lineage: Eukaryota > Metazoa > Chordata > Mammalia > Artiodactyla > Delphinidae > Tursiops > Tursiops truncatus. Next base: position 44,910,750 of record NC_047047.1, read on the forward strand.
TAGCATGGACATATATACATTACCAAATGTAACATCAAGAGCTACGGGAAAGCAGCCACATAGCACAGGGAGATCAGCTCGGTGCTTTGTGACCACATAAAGGGGTGGGATACAGAGGGTGGGAGGGAGATGAAAGAGGGAGGGGATATGGTGATATATGTATATGTATAGCTCATTCCCTTTGTTATACAGCAGAAACTAACACTCCATTGTAAATCAATTATACTCCAATAAAGGTGTAGAAGGAAAAAAAAAAGCTGAGAGATAAACCTACACACCTATGGTCAACTAATCTATGACAAAGGAAGCAAGACTATACAGTTGAGAAAAGACAGTCTCTTCAATCAGTGGTCCTGGGAAAAATGGACAGCTACATGTAAAAGAATGAAATTAGAACACTCCCTAATACCATACACAAAAATAAATTCTAAATGGATTAGAGACCTAAATGTAAGACCGGACAGTATAAAACTCTTAGAGGAAAATTTAGGAAGAATACTCTGACATATATCACAGCAAGATCTTTTTTGATCCACCTCCTAGTGTAATGCAATAAAAAAGAAAAATAAACAAATGGGACGTAATGAAACGTAAAAGCTTTTGCAAAGCAAAGGAAACTACAAACAAGACGAAAAGACAACCCTCATAATGGGAGAAAATATTTGCAAAACAGCTCATGCAGCTCATTATTAAAAAAACAAACAACCCAATACAAAAATGGGCAGAAGATCTAAATACACATTTCTTCCAAGAAGACATAGAGATGGCCAAGAAGCACATGAAAAGCTGCTCAACATCACTAATTATTAGAGAAATGCAAATCAAAAGTACAATGAGGTATCACCTCACACTTGTTAGAATAGGCATCATGAGAAAATCTACAAACAACAAACGCTGGAGGGGCTGTGGAGAAAAGGAACCCTCTTCCACTATTGGTGGGAATGTAAATTGATACAGTCACTATGGAGAGCAGTATGGAGGTTCCTTAAAAAACTAAAAATAGAATTATTATATGATCCAGCAATCCCACTACTGGGAATATACCCAGAGAAAACCATAAATCAAAAAGACACATTCACCACAATGTTCATTGCAGCACTATTTACAATAGCCAGGTAATGGAAGCAACTTAAATGCCCACAGACAGATGAATGGATAAAGATGTGGTACATATATAAAATGGAATACTACTCAGCCATAAAAAGGAATGAAATTGGGTCATTTGTAGAGACGAGGATGGATCTGGAGACTGTCATACAGAGTGAAGTAAGTCAGAAAGAAGAAAACAAATATTGTATATTAATGCATATATGTGGAACCTAGAATAGTGGTACAGATGAACCGGATTGCAGGGCAGAAATAGAGACACAGATGTAGAGAACAAACGTATGGACACCAAGTGGGGAAAGCCATGGGAGGGTGGTGGTTGGATGAATTGAGAGATTGGGATTGACATGTATACACTTATATGTATAAAATAGATAACCAATAACAATGTGCTATATAAAAAATAAATAAAATAAAATTCAAAAATTAAAAATAAAATTTAAAAATAAAACAGAAAAAAAGTTCTTCCCTTCACATCGATGTATTTATATGAATGAATTATTTCCATGCTTATATCTATAAATACAGAAAAGAGGAATACAATCCACCTTGAACCAAAAAAGAAAAAAAGAAAAAAAAAAAACAACACACCAGTTATACAGAGGAAAACCCTATCAGGGCACTTGCTCCAGTGGTAAACAATTCTGAAGTTGGTCAGAGGTGGGGAATCGTCTCCCATGCAGCCAGCAGCACCCCACCCCCGCTGCAAGGAGGGTCCTCATTGCAAAGCTGGGGGACCGTGCCGAGGCGTCTGTGAGTAAACGTGAGCTGAGCCCCAGGCCAGTTGCTGCTGAACTTTTCCCACCCTTCCCAGGTAAAATACCTGAATGTGTGCAAGGACTTGAAAGCCTAGAGGAAGGGCCGTGGAGCCACACCAGCCACAGCACGCAGGCCGACTTGGGCTTGCAGGCCAGCCAGGATGGTCCTGGCCCCGGGCGCACTTCTGGAAGCTTTCCAATTCCCTGCCTGAGATACCCCTCCTGTTCCAGCCCCCAGTGCTTTTTTCTCTCCTCACCTCTGCCCGGGGAGAAATTCCAGCGGTAGGTGTGGGTGACACATCCTCTTCTTTAGCAGGTGGCAGCCTGGCAAGTCCTGCAGAAAGTCCAGCAGAGCCCCACTCACACCGGGCCACCCACAAAGCCGTGGCCCCTCACTCCCTCCCACCAGCCCAGCCCTGAGACTGCTGACGGGGCAGAGAATATGGCGTCAGGCACAGCTGCAGGGGCTCTTGCTGCCTGGAGGAGTGTTTATATTGATCTCAACCCAAGCACACCTGGGGAGGGCTGGCCGGCAGGGTCAGGCGGCCCAGGTCAGCCAATCCTCGCACCTCAGGGGCTCACAGTTGAGGAAAATTGACCTTGCTGAACTGGCCAGGTCCAAGGAACAGGTGTGGGCTCCTGAGTCAGGATAGACAAGGGGTTGCAGCTCTGGCTTGTTTTCTAATCATTTTATCTGGCCCACGAGTGGGAGACAACTTCAAGAAGACCCTCTCCTAATGAGAGGAACCCAGTAGTCAGGGAGAGGAGGGGTGGTGGGTGGAGACAGAGGCCTGGTGCCCCGGCTGCAGTGGAAGTCTCTGGAAGACCAGGCAGAGGGACGCCGCGCAGAGTGATGCCCAGGGTCACAGACCTGTCGGAGCTGCTGTTTGTTATTTCAAGTACTGCTCTGAGGTGCTCTGTGTCAGCTCTGACTGATAGGTGAGCTGGGGATGCTCTGCAATGAGGGCTATGTGCACGGTTCCTGTTTGCCCAGGCTTGCTGGGTGCCTGCCCAGGTGAGCTCCATACCCGGGGAGGGACCTGACTACGAGAGCCCCGTGGGCTGCTGGGTACCTACACAGGTGAGCTCCATATCCTGGTAGGGGCTTCACCACGAGAGCCCCGTGGGCTGCTGGGTACCTGCCCGGGTGAGCTCCATATCCTGAGATTGACCTGACCACGAGAGCCCTGTGGGCTACTGGGTACCTGGTAAAGGACGTCAGGACAGTAAGTGAAGCCACTGAGGATATACATCCAGTCATTCCTAATTCCTACACCCTGCTGGTCATTCTACCATCCACCAGGGCATGGTATTCTGTATTAGAGTTAGATGATGCCTTCTTCTGTATTCCATTAGTCCCAGAGTCACAAGAAATTTTGACTTGTGATTGGCAGGACTCAACATACAACGAAGACAATACTGCTGGGGCCGTCCTGCCTCAAGGGCTCAAAAATTCCCACACCACCTTTGGGGAAACTTAACTAAAACCTAGAAGATCTACCTCTGGAGAAGGGAACCCTCCTTCAATATGCAGACAACATTCTGATCGCCAGCCCTACTAAGGAGGCCTCTGAACCACCTAGCCAATAAAGGATAGAAGGTGTCCAAGAAAAAGGCTCAAATATCACAGACTAAGGTGGCCTGCCTGGGCTTCATTCTCACAGAAGGTTGGAGAAGCCCATCCTAGGAAAGGGAAGAAGCCATTTGCAGACTTACCCCTCCTAAAACTAGAAGTCAGCATAGGGGTTCCTGGGGAGGTCGGGGTTTGCCATATCTGGATCCCGAACTACAGTCTAATAGCTGGGCCTCTATATGAAACATTGAAAGGAAAAGATGATGATCCTTTCGAATAGAATCCAGAAGCAGCCTTTCAAGAATGGAAAGAGCAGTTAATTCAGATCCTTGCCCTGGACCTCCCTAATTTAGCTAAACCCTTTGACCTTTACATTCCTGGTAGAAGGTGAACCGCCCTTGGAGTATTAGTGCAAAACCTGGGACCACTTGAACTGGAACAACTCAAGTATGCCATCCAGGTAGGAGAAGCTACGGTCACCAAGGGCTTGGCCCACCGCCCCATCCGGCCAGGGTACTGGGGGTATCTAAGAACATGGAAATCAGCAACCCGCAAGGCCAGCTCCCTCCTAAGGGAAAAGGACCCCACGTGGTGATCCTAACCACCCACCATGCCCTGAAGTTGCAGGGGTCGCTCCGTGGGCACACTGACCTCGAGTGAGGAGGCCCTCCAACTCCAACCTTCAGAGAGACAACCGGGGGCAACGGGCCCCCATGACGACTCATGTGACCATCACTTGACCTGGAGCTTCTCTCAGAAAACAAGAAGAGTGTGCCCCAAAAGAGCAGACTACTGCTTGCAGGACTTACTGCACCCAGAGCGGAGCTAATAAGCTTGGCAGGGGAACCGTATATCACGCTGTCACCATAGAAAAGCCTACAGACACCGCGGTGATGGCGGTCAATAAGACCGGCTGGACTCCTGGCTACTTCAAAAGGCCATTGACTCAGTGGCCGTCATGGTCCTGGATTACCACTGACCCTGGACTGTCTGGGAGTTGAGCGGGCAGGGCTCTGACACCTGATGCTGTTTGTACGTTAATTCAGGGGCCTAATTGAAGAAAGCGCAGACTACTGGTCAGAGCATCTAGGCTGTCAGAAACCGTCAGCCTAAGGTGGCCGAACAAATGTTGGCCGGGGTAAAACCGGCCCCCCCAGCGTCTCTGCGCATCTCTTTCCTGGACCCTTAAAGGTCATTGGAATCTATAACGCCTCCAATGCTGGTGCTCAGGAAGACAAGCAGTGAGGCAGGAGGCCTGGGGACAATCAACCTCACCTGGAGGCTGCTGGGGAGAAGTTCCGCCCCTCCCCCCGGGAATGAGGACGCCCAACTCAGCACGAAGCAGTTACAGAAGAGGGGTCTGCACCCTCAGCGCCCCAAGAATGAGGAACGGGACAAAAGGCAGAGGAGGGGTTTGTCACCGGCAAAGCCCATTAAAAATTCCTGGGAGATAAAAATAGAATCTGGGCAATAAAATAAAGTCTAACCTTTTTTTCCTTTGTGCTTTGTCTAATTTCACGTGCTCCTAGGGTTCCGCATGCAGAGGTCCCACACCCGGCACTTCAGAGCCGATTTCCTAGTGCAGAATGGCTGGGTCGACACCTCCGCTCGTGGGGCTCCGTGCAGACTCCTCGACATAGAGCCTGAGCTGCAGCTAACCCGGCCCTCGAGAGCTCCGCCCCCTCCCTCCCGCTGATGCTGACGGGGATCCCTAAACAGCAGCCCAGCCCACAGCCTGGGAGGGAACGCACGCTCTCACCTCTCCATTCTCTGATCAAAATATAAAGTTTCCTTTGCTTCTGAACCAAACTCAGTCTCGATCTGTTGGCTCCAATGACACTGGGCAGGGGGACTCTTGTTGGGGCCCACTCTGGAGGATCAGTAACAGAATTTGAGAACATTGTAACTTCAGTGAACAGATGCGTGAACCAAACTGTAAGGAACGCAGAGCAGTGTATAAGGCTAGTGTAAAGTAAGATGTTTCTAACAATTCCATTTGTTATTTCCATCACTTTATTATAAGCAAGGTCAGTGGAGGGTTATTGTCTTATTTGTCAGGTCAAGTTTAGAGAAATTAAGTGATTGTTTTCCAAGGATGTACATCTAATGATCTTGGCTGAAGCTTCAATCTTCTTTTGAATGTTTTTCCATTGAAAATGATACCATTCTTTCAGCTCCCCCATTTCTGAGGAATATAAAATCTTGTAACTTATTGTTACCAAAGGGGAAAGGGGCAGGGAGGGATAATTTAAGATTTTGGGATTAACACATACACAATGCTATATATAAAATGGATAATCAACAAGGGCCTACTGTATAGCACAGGGAACTACACTCAATATTTTGTAATAACCTATAAAGGGAAAGAATCTGAAAAAATAGATACCTATATCTACATCATCTACCAAGGCCAGACAAAATGTAACTTAAGGGAGGCCAATGGTGACCGCTTCTGACCCTCAATCATCTAAAGCTTGGACTCTGCCTACTGCCCAAGGCACTTCATGAACATACATGCATGTACCCGTAGCTTAAAACTTCCCAGTTTTGGGGTTCTGGGAGACACGGATTTGGAAAGATCCCTGGTGTTCCCCTTACTTACAGGGGACCCTTCCTACTGCTGGAACATGCCTGTCACACCCAGAGAATGGTACACCGTCTGATCGGGAAGAGTTTGGAAAAGGCACCTCATCTCCTCATCTCCAGGTGCTCAGGTTACCCCACCAGCCTCTTTCCAAACAATCTCCCCACTTAACGAAGTCAGCACCTTCAACACCCAGTTTCACACAGTTTGGAATTTGTCCGGAGGATGAAGGGAAAGGGGGAGAACAATGAGAGACAAGCCCTAGGTGTTTGGACAGGAAAATGCCAATTTAATTTCCATTTAGTAAGAGGAATTAACCAAAGGTTCACCTTGCCCCTGGAACCCGAATAGGGCTTGAAGCAATCCTGCTGTTTTGTTGTTAGATCTCAAAGCAACAAGTTGAAAAATGGAGGTCAGGAGCACTGTAATTCACAAACCTGCAGGGTTTAAAATGATACCTATCATCGAAAAATGTCTTCAGGTAAGTCATGGAAAAGGATTTTAATGAAAGGCAGAATTGCAGGAAAGGAATTTCAAGAGGTAGATTGAACTAGCCATTAAAGCACATGAAAAAGCGGCTGAACTTCACCAATAACGCAGTTGGCCAAAAAGGGCATATGCGTTTTTCCTGAATATTCAGGAAAAACGCATATACCCTTTTTGGCCAAGAAAACAGGCTGGCAATGCAAATCAACACTACAAAGAGGTATCAATTCGAATCAGTCAGAAGGGCTATCCTCACAAAATGTAAAAACCAGAAATGCAGGACAGGGCTTGGAGAAAATGGAACCCTGCTACACTGATGGTGGGAATGTAAATTGCCAACGGCCAGGCTGCAGAAGTGTATTGTGTTTCCTACAAAATTTAAAAAACAGAAATACAGAGCATACGACACTTGCACTCATGGGCATATATCCTGTGAAAACCAAAAATTTACAGGACACAAGCACCCCAAAGTTTAGTGCTGCTATTTACAAGAGCCTCGAACTGGATACAACATAAATGTCCTTGGGTAAGAAAAATGGATAAACAAGAAGTGGTACTTGCAGACAATGGAATATACCTCAGCCAGGTAATCAATGAAATATGGCCAGTTGGAGCAACTCGTGTGGACTTAGGTACGATCATTCTAAGTGACATAAGTCAGACAGAAAAAGAGACATCATGAGATATCACTTATAGGTGGAATCTAAAAATGGCTACACATGAACTAAGTTACGAAACAGAAACAGAGTCACACATTTAGAAACCACACTTATGGCTGCTAAAGGTGAAAGGTGGCGTGGGGTGAGGCATAAACCATGAGGTTGAAATTAGCACAGATATGGTTCCAAACCAAATAGCTAATCAACAAGACCTATTCTATAGCTCAAAGAACTGGACTCACAACACTCTAGTCACCGGAAAAGAATATATACGACTGGTAAGGATCTAAAAAAGAATTTATTGAGGTCTCTCAGTAAGTGAATCAAGAAGATGTACAGCAACAAGAAACACAACATTGAAAACCAGCTGTACCCCATTATAAAAATAAATTACAAAAAAATTTTTAAAAAGACAGTGAGAGAGAGAAATTCCTACAGAACTCCTTCAGGGTCTCTGATGCAACCTGGATTGACTACATCTAGACCCACAGAGAGATGGGACTTAAGGATGGACACTCGTGGAGTGAGAAAATTGGTGAAGATGGGCCAGCAAATGCAGCACCTTTAGAATAATACTGTCTGGCCCCATTCCAAGGGTCCCAAATCTCCAGGTGCAGGGGAACCTTCCTAGAGCTAAAATACGCATGGGACACACAGAGGATGGTACACTGTCTGATCGGGAAGAGTTTGGAGAAGGCACCTCATCTCCTCATCTCCTGGTGCTCGGGTCCCAACTCCAGCCTCTTTTCTAACAATCTACTCACCAGGGGAAGTCAGCATCTTCAACATCCTGTTTCGCACAGTTTGGAATTTGTCTGGAGGATGAAGGGGAAGAGGGGGAACCATGAGAGACAAGCCAGAGGTGTCTGAACAGGGACATGCCACTCTAATTTCCAATCAGGAAGAGGAATTGACCAAAGGCTCAGCTTGCCACCGAAACCAGAATAGGGCTGGAAGCAATCCTGGAAAAATGCCTTGAGGTAAGTCACAAAAAAGGACAAGAAAACAAGGCAGAATTGCAGGAAGGGGTTTTCAAGAGGTAGATTGCACTCGCCATGAAAGCAAATGGAAAGGGATAGAACTTCTTCAACGATGCCATTGGCCAAAAAGGGCGTATGCATTTTTTCTGAACATATTCAAGAAAAACGCATATGCGCATTTTCGACAACCAAAGAGGCGCGCAGTGCAAATCAACACTAAAAAGAGATATCACTTCACATCACTCCGAAGGCCATCCTCACAAAGAGTAAAAACCAGAAATGCAGCATAGGGCATGGAGAAAAGGGAGCCTTTTCACGGTGATTGCGGGACGGTATATTGCCAATGGCACTCTGGAGAAGTGTATTGTGTTTCCCAAAAAAATCTCAGAAACAAAGCTATAGAGCGTACGGCACTTCCACTCATGGGCGTATATCTTGGGAAAAGCAACACTCGACAGGACACAGGCACCACAACGTTTAGTGCTGGTCTGTTTATAAGAGCCTTGACTTGGATACAACCGAAATCTCCTTGGAAGGAAAACATGGATAAAGAAGATGTGATACTTATGTACAATGGAATATAACTCAGCCATGAAATCAATGAAATAAGGCCAGTTGCAGCAACTCAGGTGTACTTAGGTACGATCATTCTAAGTGACATAAGTCAGACAGAAAAAGAGACTTATCATAAGATATCAGTTATAGGTGGAATATCAACATTGCTACACATGAACTAAGTGACAAAAGAGACACAGAATCACACATTTAGAAAACACACTTATGATTGCTAGAGTGCAAATGTCAGTTGAGGTGAGGCATAAACCAGGAGTTTGAAATGAGCAGATACCGTTCCATAGACCAAATAGGGAATCAACAAGACTTATTCTAAAGCTCAAAGGACTGGACTTAGCACAATCTACACACTGAAAAAATTATATGTGACAGGTAAGAATCTGAAAAAGAATTTATCCATGTCTCTCTGTAAGTGAATCAAGTGGATGTACAGCAGCAAGAAACACAGCACTGAAAATCAGCTACACCCCCTTATAAAAATAAATTTTAAAAAAGACACTGAGTAAGAGATAAATTCCTACAGAATTTGTTCACGGGCTGGGATGCAAGCTGGATTGAGCATATCTAAACACACAGCTGGATGGGACCTAAGGCTGGACATTCGTGGGGCTGAGAGTCTTGGTGAGCATGAGTCAGCAAATACAGCCCCTTTAGAGTAATACTGCCTGGCCCTGATTCCATGGGTCCCAAATCTCCAGATGCAGGCCACCCTTCGTACAACTAAAACATGCATGGGACACACAGAGGATGGTACACCAACGGATCAGGAAGAGTTTGCGAAAACCACCTCATCTCCTAGTGGTCGGGTTCCCACCTCCAGCCTCTTTCCTGGCAATCGTCCCACTTGGGGAAGTCAGCACCTTCAACACCCTCTTTCGCACACTTTGGAATTTGTCCGGAGGATGAACTGGAATGGGGGGAACAATGAGAGACAACGCCTAGGTGTTTGGACAGGCATATGCCACTCTAATTTCCAATGAGGAAGAGGAATTGACCAAAGGCTCAGCTTGCCCTAGGAACCAGAATAGGGCTTGAAGCAATCCTGCTGTTTGGTGGCCAGTTCCCAAAGAAACAAGTTGAAAAAAGGAGCTCAGGGGCACTGCAATTCACAATCCTGCAGCATTGTAAAAGATACCTAACGTGGAAAAATGCCTTGAGGTAAGTCACGAAAAAGGACTTGAAAGCAAGGCAGAATTGCAGGAACGGGATTTCAAGAGGTAGATTGGACTCGCAGTTAAAGCACATGAAAAGCGGCTGAACTATGCCAATGATCCATCTGGCCCAAAAGGGCATATGCGTTTTTTCTGAATATATTCAGGAAAAATGCATATGCCCTTTTGTACCAACCAAACAGGCGGGCAATGAAAATCAACACTTCGTATCAGTCAGATCGGCCATCATCACAAAGTGTAAACACCAGAAAAGCAGGACAGGGCGTGGAGAAAAGGGAGCCCTGTTTCGCTGACGCTAGGAACGTAAATTTCCAACGGCAACTCTGGAGAAATGTATTGTCTTTCCTAAAAAATCTAAAAAACAGAGCTACAGAGCATATGGCACTTCCACTCATGGGCGTATGTCTTGGGAAAAACAAAATTCGACAGGACACAGCGAACCCAACTTTTAGTGCATCTCTGTTTACAAGAGCCTCAACTTGGATACAACCTAATTGTACTTGGAAGGAAAAACGGATAAAGAAGATGTGGTACTTATGTACAGTGGAATGTTAATCAGCCATAAAATCAATGAAATAAGGCCAGTTGCAGCAACTCGGGTGGACTTAGGTACGATCATTCTAAGTGACATAAGTCAGACAGAAAAAGAGACGTATCATAAGATATCACTTAGAGGTGGAATCTAAAAATGGCTACACATGAACAAATTAAAGAAGAGAAATGGAGTCACACATTTAGGGCTTCCCTGGTGGCACAGTGGTTAAGAATTCACCAGCCAATCAGGGGAAACAGGTTCGAGCTCTGGTCCGAAAAGATCCCACATGCCGCAGAGCCACTATACCTGTGCACCACAAATACTGAGCCAGCATTCTCGAGCTGGCAAGCCACAACTACTGAGCCCATGTGCCACAACTACTGAAGCCCGCACACCAGCGCGTGTGTTCGGCAACAAGAGAAGCCACCCAATGAGTAGCCTGAGCACCGCAACCAAACCCAAGGCAGCCAATTAATTAATTAATTAAAAAAACCAAGTTGCCATCTGACTTAGTGCCTGGTGAGGGCCAAATTTCTGGTTCATAATGTGGCTCTTCTGGTTCTGCAATTAAATGATGTAATGGGCATAAGATCTTTTGTGTGCTACATTTATTAAGTCACTAATCCCATATTTGAGGTCTCTGGCCTCATGACCTAATCACCTCCCAAAAGCCCCACCTCCGAATACCATCAACAAGGGAGCTTGTTTTCAAAATTTGAAAATTAGAGGCACAAAATGTTTATAGCATAACCGGGACCACACGGTTAATTTATTTTTCCTTTCATGTTAAAGGTTTTGCACATATACATTTATTATATAATCTTGAAACCCTTGGTTTTTTTTAAGATTCTTTTCCCATATAGGTCAGTACAGAGCACTGACTAGAGTTCCCTGTGCTATACAGCAGGTCCATACCAATACTTATCTATTTTATATATAGTAGTGTGTATATATCAGTCCCATTCTCCAAATTTATCCCTCCCCCACTTATCCCCTGGAAACCATAATTTAATTTTCCATATCCATGACTCTATTTCTGTTTTGTAAATAAGTTCTTTTCTACCGTTTTTTTTTTAGATTCCGCATGTAAGCAATATCATATGATATCTGTCTTTCTGTGTCTGACTTGCTTCACTCAGTATAACAATCTCTAAATCCATCCATGTTGCTGAGAAACCCTTAATTGTTAAGGATAACTCTCAATTTTTTCCAGTGTCATCAGCAATTCTTTCTGACAGACATGTGATAACACTTTTTAAACAGGGATATTGAGACCAAGGCTCCTGACCTGCAAACAAAAAACCATCATTCATATAGTGAAAACTTTGCATATCAAAGGATGACAGCACTTGGTCTAAATCCCTTTGCACCCACTGCTGACAGAGGGCAGAGTTTGACTCACTAACCTTCCTTACGTGCATTTCTTCCTAATGGGGTATTCCATCTAAAACTTATAAGAAGCGGAACTGCATCATGGACCACACCAATCACTACTACAGATTCTGAAGCAGCAAAAAAACAAAAATAAAAATAAAAACGATGAAATCATCCAAAGCGTTCTGTCCACATTGTTACAATAGATTCCCTCGCACTGTGAACCCTTTTCAAACCCTATCACTTGAACCTGTTTTTATTTTTTTCAACAACAATAAGGTTAATCTGGAGTCACATGCTCCAGTAATATTACACTATCCCTTGTGCAAGTATATAGGGATTTGAGGAGCTATGGGAGGCTATCATGAGAGGTTGCCTAGAGTAATTAGGACATTTCATTTAATGTTGGCTCTTCTCCCTAAGATGTCTGCTGTCCTCTTCTTTTTGTAGCTACTAGCATTGAGAAAGTGACCAAGATAAGGCCCTTCTCTTTTCTTGCCCATGAATGTACCCGTGATGAACCCCACAGACCTTGGTTCTTCCAGAATTCCCTAAACCTTCTGACCTTCCATGCATGGCATCATATAGAAAAAGATAGTGACGTGTATATTTGTATAAAACATGCTATAAAATTTTCGACTTTTCCCTTCCTCATAATTCCAAAGAATACATTTCTTTGGATTTCTGCTTAATGCTGCTGGAGTTGGTACATAAGTTGAGGGAGGTATCAGGGCACACCAAAAGAGAGGGTAACTGCACATAAAATACAAGCAGGTACATTTCTGTGTAGTTTCAAGCAGCTTATTTCCTATATCAACCATGGTGATATGTTGACCCTTCCTCTTTCTACTAGTAGTACAACAAACAAATATAAAGGATATTTAGGCTGCTTGTTTTATCCACACCTCTCACAACTGATCTGCATTCACGTATAGGAAAATGAGGGGTCCTTACTACCATCTTACCCAATACTGGAGAACTAGCGAATGTCCAAACTTTTCCAGGGATTATTTTCATATTCTCCAATCACTCCTATGAAGGCATCTTACGTATTCTGTTTGAGGAAGTCATATCTCGCATGGCATCCATCATCACCAATACTGGAAAGAAATTTGAAGGGTCTTAGATTTTACCATATTTGAAATTCCAATATTTTAGCCTGTCACGTTTTTGGATTTTACAAAAAAATATTTTAAATGAGACAAAAAATCCTTTTTATGACACAAACAGACAGCAATAGTTTTATATTTTTATCTGTTCCACTCGCACACAAAAGTCTCATGGGGTGATGTAAAGTAGTCCTGTTGGATGCTATGCATGTGTAAGTATGGATTAAAGCTTAGGAATCTTAAGCTTCAGTCACCTGAAACTTTTAAAGTAGGATGCAAGCAATCCTGTCCAACATTTGAACAGAGCAAGACACTGTCTTTATTTTATTTGTCAGGTACTTAATCTGTCTTTTGCCCCAGGGAGAGAAACAACTGGCATCTTCCATCAATGTGTTGTACAAAAATCTTTGAACACAGAGTGCAACAGAGGCTGATAAAAGGTGTGGAAAAAAAAGAGAGAGACACCCTTGTGGCATTTTCTCCTAACTTACTGCAATCTCCCATTTAAAATGTGGGAATAATCAATCTTCTGAGGAAAAAGGCCCAAGGAAGGTTTTTGCTTTTGTGGAATAATGGGATTGCTAAAGATTTCAGGAGGTAAGAAGAATTGGTGAGAATGACCATGAGACATGAGAGAAAAGTCAGATCAATGGATGAAGTGATGTTTACCTCTGTGAATCAATGAGAGAGGTAGGAGCAAATGAAAGTTGAATACAACATTTTATGAATAAATGTAACCTTTCAGCTGTCCTAGAAAAAATTAAGTTTCACTATGATACAACATATTTAGTTTACAAAGTTAACTTAAATTTAAAGCTTAATAATTACATTTGTTGAAGAAACGAAAACATCTTTCTGGTTTAGAATAAATAATGTGCTCTGCTACAGATAAGAAGATACATAAATAAATAGAAATATGACTAAATAAGTAAACAGAGAGGAAAATAACAAATTAGATGTTATTAACATTAAAAACTGACAATCATCTAAAGGAAGAGAAGGAGTGACAGAAAGAGAGAAGAACTCATATCAAGCATATATTAAAAAAACTCCTAAATAAGAAGTCTTAAGATGTTTAAAAAAACAGTCTTCAATGAGAAGATAATGTAAGAGCAAACATGGGGAAAATATACCAAAAGATATTTCAAAAAAGAGAGTACAGAATGTTAAGTAAACATATCAAAAGATGCTTGGCTTCTTAGTAGTCAATTAAATGCAAAGGCGTGATACCTTTAGTTATCACTCACCAACCAGAAAGTTCAAATGAAAATGACAGGTATTATCAAGTTTGACAAGAATGTGTGTAATTCTTGAATCTCATTCACTGCTGCTGAGCATGAAAATTCATACAAATGTTTTGAAAATATTTAGAAGTTTCTAAAAAGATAAACACATGAGGGCTTCCCTGGTGGCGCACTGGTTGAGAGTCCGCCTGCCGATGCAGGGAAAACGGGTTCGTGCCCAGGTCTGGGAAGATCCCACATGCCGCGGAGCGGCTGGGCCCATGAGCCATGGCCTCTGAGCCTGCATATCTGGAGCCTGTGCTCCGCAACGGGAGAGGTCACAACAGTGAGAGGCCCGCATACCGTAAAAAAAAAAAATATATAAGATAAACACATGAAAGCTATGACTCGAAAATTTTACTACTACATGTATACTGAACAATAATTTATACACATACCACCAAAGCTCAAGTTCTAGAATTTATATACCAGTGCTATTCTCAACAGACACAAACTAAAAATCACTCATATTTTAATACACATTGGAATAAATTACTTATAGTTAAATGTTTACATTATGGAATCCTATGCAACAGTGTCAATACATGATCACAACAGGCAACCATATAGGTATGTTCACAAACAATATAAGGAATAAAAAGCCCTGTCTAAAAGTGTTTATACTATGTCATAACATTTATATAAAATGCAAAATACAGGTAAAGTGATCTTTTTGTTACATACCAGAACAACTGTAAACCTTAAGGGGAGCCACTAGAATGGGACCAGGGGGCCTCTGAGTATCTGGAAATTTTCTGCGTCTTTATCTAGAAGCTAGGTATAGAGTGTATTCAGATTCTGAATTTTCTGAAATTTGTCGTTTTCTTACAAACCGTGCATGTTTTTAGTTGTTTTTTATACATAACAAAAAGTAAAAAATATAGACTAGGGAAGGTAATTATATTAGCACTTTAATATCCATGCTTTTCAAGGTGGAAGTGAAAGATATTAAATACTTGACATTGTGATTACTTCTTAAAAGTAATCTGAAAATTTGAGATTAATAAATAAGGCATACTTCTTCATATATAATACTCAAAAAGGAGGGGTAGAAAGGAGTATTATTTTCTTAATTTAATACAGAATAGTTAAGATAGAAAATAAAGAAAACAGACTAGGTTTAAAAAGGAGCACACTGGACTTCCCTGGTGGCACAGTGGATAAGAATTTGCCTGCCAATGCAGGGGACAGGGGTTCAAACCCTGGTCTGGGAAGATCCCACATGCTGCAGAGCAACTAAGCCCATGTGCCACAACTACTGACCCTGTGCTCTAGAGCCCGCAAGCCACAACTATTGAGCCTGCATGACACAACTACTGAAGCCCATGCACCTAGAGCCCATACTCCACAAGAAGAGAAACCACCGCAAGGAGAAGCCCGTGTACCAAAATGATGAATAGCCCCCGCTCGACACAACTAGAGAAAGCCCTGTGCAGCAACGAAGACCCAACGCAATGAAAAATAAATAAAATTAAATCTTTTGACTTATGAGATGACTTACTAACGTGGCTGCAGTTGGAGGCCTCAGTTTCTTGCCACATGGATCTCTCCTTAGGGCTGCTTGAATGTCCTCATGACATGGCAGCTGGCTTACCCCAGGATGAGCGATCTAGCAGAAAACAAATCAGAAGCTGCAATGTCTTTTATGACCCACCTTTAGAAGCTGCACTTTGTCATTTCTGCAATGTCTTAATAGTTAAACACTCAACACTTTTCAAGTGTGAGGGGCCACAAAGGTGCATGAAGATTGGGAGATACTTAGGGGATGATTAGGGCCATCTTGGAGGCTGGCTACCAAAGTGGCTGACTAGCCGAAGACTGAATTTTGTTTTCTTCACATCTGGAGAGAAAATGGTCAGTGAATCCCATTGGTGGTCTTTGAGATGTACGAAAGTTACCTCTTGCTCTCACCTCCAGCCATGTGGCTGAAGGGTCTTGGTGCTCCAGCCGGGTCTGGCCTGTGCCTCTGAGGTGGGAGAGCCAAGTTCAGGACATTGGTGTACCAGAGACCTCCGGTGCCATGAAACGTCAAAAGGCGAAAGCTCTCCCAGCGATCTCCGTCTCAATGCTAAAACCCAGCTCCCCTCAAAGACCAACAAGCTCCTGTGGTGGACACCCTATGGCAAACAACTAGCAAGACAGGAACACAGCCCCACTCATTATCAGAAAGGCTGCCTAAAATCATAATAAGGTCACAGACACCCCAAAACACACAACCGGATGTGGACCTGCCCACCAGAAAGACAAGATCCATCCCCACCCAGCGGAACACAGGCACTAGTCCCCTCCACCAGGAAGCGTACACAACCCACTGAACCAAACTTTGCCACTGGAGGCAGACACGAAAAACAATGGGACACTACGAACCAGCAGCCTGCAAAAAGGAGGCCCCAAACACAGTAAGTTAAGCAAAATGGGAAGACAGAGAAACACACAGCATATGAAGGAACAAGGTAAAAACCCACCACCCTTAATGCAGAGGTTGGAAATCTCAAAGGGGAAAAGAAACGCTGCAGGCAAAGAGCACATATGGCGTCTCCCTGTACGTGTGATCCGGACCCATGCAGATGTGGTGAGACCCACACATTCCCCACACCCTTTACCTGGGGTCGCACATCCACACTCACCACGGTGACCCCACCTCCCCAGACCCTGCACCTAAAGTCACACGTTCTCTCTCAACAGGTGACCCATCCTACCCAGACCCCTCCACCTGAGTCACATGTCCACAGTCCCAGGGTGAACCGCCCTCCCCAGACTCCCCCAACTGGGGTCACACGTGCACAGTGTCCAGGGTGACCTCACCTCCCCAGACCCTGCACCTGGGGGACATGTCCCCTTGGTCAGGACACCACGGCTCTGCTGGTGGCTCCCCTAATGTGGAAACAAGCTGTGTTCCTGGGACCTCCTGGGATGGGAAAAAGTGGCAGGTGGGTCTCCTCTCCCCACACTTGTTCCAGAGAAGTCCTCCTCTTTTCACTTTGGTTCTGTTGATTTTACCTGTTTTTAAAGCTTTCATGCTAGAGGTGAACACACTACTTGGTTCTGGCAGGCTCAGTCCTTTCTTGTCTCACATACTTGTTGAGATAACTCACAGGACAGCAGGGCTGAAAGCCGAGGGGCAGCTCTGGACGCTTCTGAGTAGGGACGGTAGACTGGAAGGAGAGCTCAGCAGCAGCCTCAGCTGTCACCCATCGGCTTTTTGCCCGATCTGCGTGCCCTGCAATCAATTCACCAGCTAAACCTGCCTCCCTCCCAGGTTCCCATAGTCCTAGCGTACACAGAACATGGTCAGGTCTAAATCTTCTTATTATAGACAACACATGGTCAGCTCTAAACATAATCATTAGACAGGACATGCAGAGGTCTAAATCTACCGTGTAGACAGAACTTGATCGTGTTTAAACTAGCTTAGGGCTGATCTCATAGGTGGTACAGATCACACACATGGGTCTCTCATCTTTGGACACCCACCTCAGGAAACTGAACAAAATCTTTGTCATTAAACATTTCAACGGGCAAAACAGAAATGTTACCAATATCTCTGGCCACCTGATGGTCAGGATCCACGGGTGAGCCACGAACTTCTTAGAGTGCAGCCCAGTCTGCTGCCAGGATAGAAAAGAAGTGGCCTGATTCCAGCCTCCCAGGCTTCCAGAAGGAGGCGGCCGCTCTGGAAGCCCAGGCAGGACAGTCCTTAATGGTCCGGCCCGGGAGATCCGGTCTGTCCATTCTGCTGGCCGATTCCGGGCGGGGACCTCAGGGCCGCTGAGAACCCTGCACTCAGGTCCTTCTTCCCTGCAGCGTGTGCATGTGTGTGTGTGCGTGTGCGTGTTTGTGTGTGTAGAGGGGGCGGTGGCTGACGGCTCCCATGGTTCCGGTCCCAGGGACCGCGCTGTCTTCAAGGGGAGGCACGGGGAGAGGTAGGGGCACAGAAGCCGCTGGAGAGGAGAACCCACGGTGGAATTCCTTGCACACTGGCTCACCCCACCTGGTGACCCGCCTGCCCATCGAGGGCCGCATGTCACCCCTCAGCCCCCACCCCCGAGGGCAGGGAGCCTGCTCTTTTAAAAGCACAAGGTCTCACATGAAGGAGACCCAGTGGGGACTGTCACGCTTCCACTCCTGATGCTGAGTTTGGGAGAATGAACCCCCTTGACTGGGCGATGGGACCCTGTGAGGAAAGAGGTGGCGGCCCCATCCAAGTCAGGGCCTGGCTGAGAGATGGGAACACAGGAGCCAAGTGCAGAGCCTGGAGGCCAGGCCAACAGGAGGGGCACCCCCAGCCTTGGCCGGGCTCTCCAACTGTGACATTGTAGCTTTAGGGGACCTGGGGCAGGTGACAATGTAATGGAGGTCTAAACTGGACCCTGAATGGGGCTTAAAGAAGGTGTGAAGGATGTTACTGAGACAGTGACAGTCATTGGAAGACAGACTCTGTGTCAGGACATCCTGCTCCATCCATTTAAACCCCTGAGATCTGTGACCTTTACGTGGCTATGCAGGATTGTTAGAGCAGCTGCATGTGGATATATCTGCAAGTGGTTCCAGCAAACACACAGTTGTGCACACAGGCAGGCACAGCACACACACAAACATACGCAGGTGCACAGCACAAATATATTTACACACTAGCATATGAACACACATGCACACATATGCCCATGCACACACTAACGTGTGCAAGTGCACATACCTATGCACATGCACAGCATATGTATGCAAACAGGCACATGCACACGCATGTACATAGCACACACACAGGGAATAAAGTGAATCCATAAAGTGAGTCCATAAAGCATTAAGTCCTGAACACAAGTGAAGCTGACATGTATTTTTCCCTTTTCTTAGCTTTGATGTTTTCACAATAAAAAGTTTAAGAAAAAAGTTAATGGCAAATGACTTTTGATTCATAGGAGTTTCTGACGTTATTCCACAAATATTATGACAGGAGAAATGAATGTAGATATTACATGTGTCCACGAATGGATGAATGGAGAAGAAAAACATGGTCCATCAATACAAGGGAATGTTATTCAGCCTAAAAAGGAAGGCAATTCTGACACAGGCTGCAGCAGGGATGAACCTTGAGGGCATTATGCTCAGTGATGTAAGCTAGACACAAGAAAACAAACATTGCTTGATCCACTCATACAAGGCCCCTAGAGCAGTTGGAAACATAGAGACAGAAAGTAGGATGTTGAGTGCCAGGGGCTGAGGGAGGGACAATGGGGACTGAGTGTTTAATGGGGACTGTTTCAATTTTGCAAGATGAAAAACTTCTGGAGGATGATGGCGGTCAGGTTTGCACAACAGTGCGAATTACTTCTTGACCCTGAAATGTGCACTTAAAAATGGTTAAGATAGTAAAGTTTATGTTTTGTGTATTTGACCACAATTTTTAAAACTTTTTAAAAAACAACAGGAAGTAGTCCATGAATACCACAAGATGCACAACTTCACTAACAACCGAGGAATTAAAACCATAAGAAAACTACTGTGCACACACCTACCAGAATGGCAGACATGAAGACACAGTATCAAATATCAGCAGGATGTGGAGCAATGGAAAGCCTGGTGCGCAGTGGGGGGTGCAAACACTTGTGAAACAATCGGACCTCAGAGAGCGAAGTCCATGCACACAGACCCACACTGTTCATCCCAGCTGAACACAAACCCCCCAGCCCTGCACCAGGACACATGGACATGGACTCTGCAGCCACAGGAGCCAAACCTGAAAGAACCTGAAGGCCATCACAAGTGGATGCAGAAATAAACCATGCACGCTCCTATGAAGGAATATTCCACAGCAATGGAGTACATTTTGTTTAAAGGTAGTAAAACTATAAAAATTATTTTTTAAAAACATCTATATTCACAAGATGAAAGAATCTATAATTCTGGCAACTAGTGATTGTCCAATGCTCCTAAAAATAGATTGTTGTGGAAACGTTTATTATAAGGAAATTGACATATTCTCTAGGAAGAACGGGGTGAATGGGCCTGCTACATTTTCTACATTGAAGACATATACAGGTTTTGATTCTACTTCTGTTAAATCAAGTGGGGCTTCATTGGATTTCTGCTACTGCGGAGATGATCAAATTCTAGGTAGGGGTCAGGAGAAAATTAGTCATAGGTGTTCTCGTGTAATAATTACTGTTGAAAGTGTAAATGATCCATTTATCAGTAAGACTGAGAATAGAATAACTGCTACATTACTTCGTATGAGATTGTGTGTGCTACTGTCCCTAGAGCTCCAGTGAGTGAGTTTTTGAATGTGAAGCTCATCCAGATCTGAGGATGGAATAAATGGCTAAGTGTGATATGGCTAATATAAATAATATGCCTACATTTATATTAAGTAGTGGATAAGATACGGGAAGAGGAATTCATGTTGTGAGAGACAGGGTTAAGGCTAGCATTGGGGCAATAATATATAAATTGATGATATTGATGGACATACAGGTTCTTTAATAAGTAATTTGAATGCCTCAGCAATGGGTTGTAATCATCCATGGGGGCTGATGATTTTTGGCCCTTTCTGGATTTGTATATAGCCTAGGATTTTCCATTTAGTTAATATGAGGAATGCTATGGTGAATTAAATTGGGTCATTTGTGAAAGAATGTTGATTATAAACATATTCTTAGGAAGAGGACTTGAACCCATGCAGATAAAGGTTTCAGTTTTTCATAATTACCAGGCTCTGCAACCATAACAAACCCGGTTCTACAGTAGGGTATGAATAAATTAATTGAATGTAGATTATATCATCATTTAGTTTGCAGACATTTTGTAAAGTAAGCCATATTGCTCTTGTCCTTTCATACTGAAAGAAATCTGCAATAGAGAGAAAGCAACCAGCATGACTCCAGTCTGAACTCAGATCACGAGAGACTTTAATCGTTGAACAAACAGACAATTAATAGCAGTTATACCATTGAAATGTCGTGATCCAGCATCAAGGTCATAAACCATATTGCCGATATGAACTCCAGAATACAATTACACTGTTATCCCTAGTAAAACTTGTTCCGTGGATCAGTGTTTTAGAAGAACAGGTGATAAAGCATTTTGACTAGCTAGGTCTAAATTTTGATCACTCAGAGGTGGTTTTATTCTCCAAAAAATAAATGGCGCACAGGCTCAAGTTGCACCGGCTTCAGTAGTTGTGGCCCACTGGCTTCACTGCTTCATGGCAAGTGGGATCTTCCCGGACCGGGGATCAAACCCGTGTCCCCTGCATGGGCAGGCGAATTCTTAACCACTGCATCACCAGGGAAGTCCCAGAATTGCAGTCTCCCTTTTAGTATACCTTAAGCCCAAAGAATCCATGGAAAATTGTTACAGAAAATAAGACAATAAAATATTGTAAGGACTATAACAGAAGCATATAGTACACAGTTCATATAGACATATCCCAAGCAGTTACAAAGTATATTAAAATGGAGGCTGCAGTTTTAAAGAATAAGATAAATTATACCCACAAACTCCCAATCTTTCCTGAAACGTTGCAACCTGAAACCCTATTGTAGGAAGCAGAAGATTCCAGGAGACATTCTACAAATGAAGGACTCTAAACCCTGTGGGTGGATAAGGAATTCTGGAAGGAAGGTACCCTCACCCAAGGAGAGAAGGTTCCTATACTTGTCTAACATCACATCCCTGTAACAATTCCCATTGATCTTGGTCCAGGCATTCTCACTCCTCTTGAGAGAAATCTATAGGCACATCGTGGAATGTCAGCAGTCCCTGAAACTAAAAGTACACATATCGTGTGGCCACGGGAAGAGTTCATAATGTGACCCAAGAAGAAAACAGCAAGTTAAGAGAACTGGTTTTAATTTAGAAGAGTGTCTTGAATTATCCAGTAATATATATATATATATGTATTTTTTTTTAAACAGTAAGTTTCTCTATCTTACTTCTTACTACGAGAAAAGAGTATGGCATGTGATCCACAAAACCAGTATAGAGACTATACTTATCTGGAAAAGAAATGATAAAATGATGGTTTCAACACAGGCATATGCATTTTTGAGTGCTTTATTTATATCAAACTGGATAAAATGTGTGTATTTCTCAGACACAAAAGATACGTCGAGGTAGGAATGTACCTTTCAACTATTCATGGGTACACAAGTACACTAGGGAGATTGTAAAAGTTCTGATTGTGATTCAGTAGGTCCGGTGGGCCTGAGTTCTATTTTTTTAACAAGCTCATGTTTAACTAGTGATGCCACAGTCTATGATTCATTACCACAATTGGGAATAGCAGAGACATAATAAGGAAAGGTAAAAATTCATAGTTAACTTTGAACTTAAAGTGTTTTATGGATTTTACACCTTTAATAGGATAGTAAGCACAGCAGCAACAATCATTTGTGAATATTTACTATAGACCGTGTATCTTTCTAACTTTTTTGTGTAGGATTCCAGGAAAAAGGCCTGGGCTACTGCCTCAGTGGGCGGGGCCCCCAGGCCGGGCCGCCCCTCCAGGACCCCCGACGGAGCCCTGCGCTCCTGGCGGCCTCCTCCCCCCCGCGCCCCCTCCCTCCCGGAAGGCCTCGGGGCAGAGCGGTTCCACCCCCTAAGCCCAGAACGGAGCCCGCGTTTCCGCAGAGTTGGAACTGCCGGCGGCTCGGGGTCTATTCCCTCCGCCGTCACGGAACTGCCCCGGAGCCCAAGGGGAGGGCGGCCTCACTGAGGCTGCCCGCTCTGGAGGGGCTCCGGCGGCGGAAGCCGCGACAGTCGTATGTACGACGGGCCGGTAAGTGGGCGCCGACCCTCCGCCTGGTCCGGTGCCCGGGCGGCAACGCAAGACCAGCTTCTGTGGGGCAGGGGTTCGCTGCCACCCGCCGCTGCTGTGTAGAAAGAGCGGCCCCCAGCGTCTGGTCCCAGGGAACTTCGGTCCCTCCTCTCGCCCCTGCCGTCGGCCTGGCTCGCGGGGCCTGGGGGGCGTGGGGAGGGGGTCGGCCTGAGCGTCCTGAGGGGGAACGAGGCAAGGGAGGCGCAGGGTCCGGCTGCAGCGTCAGCGCCCCTCCTCCCGACTGCGGGGAAACCGGCTGAAAACTCCCGAGGCTCGCAGGCCCCTGCAGGCCCCTTATTCAGCCGAGTCCCTCTGCGCTCCTTCCTCCCTGAGCTAAAGTACTGGGGGGAGGGGACAGGGCAGGGGACTGGCACAGGTAATGGGGAACATCAAAAGGTGATTGTTAACTAAGGAAAACCAGCTCTCCCAAGGTGAGGAATGTAGCGCTTTTCTTTGTATGGGAAGATGCCAGAGTCTGGGCTCACTGAAGTCCTTCCTTTGATATGCACCTCAGCTCTCTGGGGCCTGCATTCTGTATTTGCATATCCTGAGTTCTCGCGGCTCACCCTGGAGAGCTGCAAGTGCTGATGACTGTGACATCCTTTGTTTACTGAGATGGCAAGAAATATTCCATTTCTCACAGGCTTGAGGGGCACAGAGTGAAAAAGTGTCAGAGAATCTCACTCAGCATGTATTTTGGTTTACATATAGTTAATATTTATACGTAACTGTGCTATTAGAAGTTCTCAAGTCCAATCACCTTGTACTACTGCCCTCTATGTATTCATTTCATCAATATCAAAAGATAAGTGCCTATAGAATTGACTTAATCCATTTAAATAGGATAATGATTTTTAAAGGAAACATAATAGAAATATAACAACAAAACCTTTACCACTAAAGACTGGGTCTGCAACAACCTAAATAAATGTTCCATTGTTAAAATATTGAAAGATGTATTCAATAGAAATATCAACAAAAATGACAAATAATAGGGGCAGCAGAATGTTGAAATGTTCTATCTTTATCATTAAAGTGGCAGAAAATCATTTATTAGTAGGCACTGGGGGCAGAAGTTGCCTGATTTTATATCTTTGTCATATTTGTACAGTTGTTTCAACAAGTAACTTAAAGACAAAATGGAAAAAACAAGGAGGTTTGTGCCTGAGATCATGTTGATGTGAAACCGGGGATGGCCACCTTGTGCCAGGTGAGTTAAATTTACCTGGCAGGTAGACCGCAGAGTTCCTGTGGAGCAAAGGTTGGAATTTTTCTCCTGGGTGCCCCTTAGGTTCTGTGACTTGACCGATTGTGAGTCATGTTTTGGGAAAGACCTGATCACAGGAAAAGGGTGGGAATAGTGTGATTTGGGGAGCAGCTAACAACATTCATCACGGCTCATGGCCTGAATGAATTTTAAAGAAACAGGAAAACAAATGTTTCTTATGGAATCAGAGAATGTGAGGGCTGGACAATCCCAGAAAATGAGGAACACCCGTCCCATTTTCCAGATGAGAAAACAGAGGCCCAGCAAGGTGAAATCCCTCACCCAAGTTGCACCCGTCTCTCCTCCCCACTACAATGGTTCATGAAAGCAGGACTCTTCCTGTCGTGATCACTGCTGAACCCCAAAAAGGGCCAGTTATCTAGCAGCTGCTCCCAAAATTTTGGTTTTGACTGTAGGAACAATGCTATTTCTTTCTTTCTCACTTTTATTCAGGATTGTGCCAAGAACTCCCCAGTTTTCAGTGTAATTCGATAAATGTAAATATTAATTGAGTTTTGTTGTGATGAGGACGTAGGCTTTGAAGGTAACAGACTTGGTTCAGATCCTGGTTCTGCCACTCAATAGCTGCTTGGCTTTGGGAAAATTACTAAACCTCTCTGAGCTTGTTTCCTCCTTTGTAAAGTGTGGATAAATGTATCTGACTCAGCAGAGCAGCTGCATGAGAGACGTGGACTAAATATTGGTCTTTCTCACTCTACCACGCCATCTCTCTGTTCTTCCCAGAGAAGTTGTACAGAATGATATAGTACTTTTTAAAAATAATTAATTAATTTTGGGCTGTGTTGGGTCTTCGTTGCTATGCGCGGGCTTTCTCTAGTTGTGGCGAGCGGGGGCTACTCTTTGTTGCAGTGCGTGGGCTTCTCATTGCGGTGGCTTCTCTTGCTGTGCTTGTCGTGGAGCACCGACTCTAGGTGCGCCGGCTTCAGTAGTTGTGGCCTGCAGGCTCAGTAGCTGTGGCGCATGGTCATAGCTGCTGTGCGGCATGTGGGATCTTCCCTGACCAGGGCTCGAACCCATGTCCTCTGTGTTGGCAGGCAGATTCTTAACCACTGCGCCACCAGGGAAGTCCAATATAGTACTTTATAAAGAGGGGTTTTAATTTATTTCAGATAGTGTACATTTTTCTTGTAGAAAAGATTATTCCATTATAGAAACATTAACACGCAATACCACTACAAATGCAGTATTCAATGGGTTAGGTATTATCAGTAATTTTATAAGTAATTAGGCAAAGGCCAAATTTCAAATTTCACCAATTTCAAGAGCAGGGTGTGTTTCTCAAATCCATATTTAATCCGGTCTTTGTTTCTCATCCATCCTCTGTGTCTGCCTTTCTCAAGAAGGCTCAGATCCTCCGCTTTCACACCCTCCCGGCTGGCTGTGCCCCAGCTCCCGCCCTGGAACCTCGGTGTGCCTGGGTGTGCCTGCTCTCCCTGTGCATCAACAGCTTTGCCAGGGAGCTGCTGTATCGTGCACTGCTCGCTGTACCCCAGAGTGCCTAGACCCTTCTGGTACATGAAGTACACCCTCATCACCATGAGTGCACGCCCTTCCCCTTACCTTATATCCTGCCTCTAAGCCAGGCTTGGGGGTGACTACAGTGTGCGTTCAGCTATGTGAGCTGCTGGGATCAAAGTGAAGTTCCCAGCTTTTGGATTTGATGCTTGAGGGGCACATAGTGATTTAAAGTCGGGTCACCTGACTTAAAGCGGGGGCTGATTGATTTAAAGCCAGGGCAGCTGACTTAAACCCCACTTCCCTCAGCTGCAGGACGAGACCAACTTTGGTGGTGCACGGGTTCGCTCCAAGCCAGCACTGCTGTTCAGGAAGAGCTACCAGCAGCACCTTAGTCCATGGGGACTTGGTCCGTTGTCTTACCCCTGCCTTCAGAGGGGGGCCACCTGCTCTTCTGGAGGAGAATCAGGGAGGGGGAAGTGCAGAGTCCGGGCTGGAGTTGCGGCAGCCCTTCTCTGATGGCAGGGAAGGGTGGGTAGGGCTGTGTGTTGTCCTGGGGCTGGACTCACCGGGTCGACTCAGCTTCTCAGCCTCCTAACCTCCCCCGACACACCCGACAAGAGTCTCCAATAATATGTAATTGTGCCTTAGGTTCTCGGTCTTCAAACTCATACCCAGGCTCCCAGGTCCCTTGATTCATCCAATTCCTCTGTGCTCTTTCTTCTATTAGATACAGTCCGAGAGGGAGGGGCTGGGGGATGGGACTGGAGGGACCCCGGCAGCACTGGCCTCAGCTGACTAAAGAGATCCGGGGCCTGTGCTCTCACATATGTGCGAGGACCCTTAAGGCGGAATCGAGGGGGCCAGTTAGAGGCAGTCCTTGCTGCCTCAAGTGAGTATGGATCACCATCGGGTGGGGAGCACGCTGACCCCTGAGAAGTACTGTTAGGAGGATGTGTTCCTCCCTCGGTTTCAAGGACGTGGGTGGGCTTCAGGGCTCCAGTTCCCCTCCAGGCCTCCAGGTCCGACTGCACCTCAGCGGCCTTGCAGACCTGGCTTCCTGTCCCAGAACTTGTCAGGCTCCAGGAAGAATCCAGATTGCAGAGATGGTGCCTGAGCGCTCCAGCTTAAGAAGTGCTGTCCCTGATGACCCAACAGTGGAGGGAGGAAGGGTGAAGGGAGTAGGGGGGTGGGATAGAGAGGGGTGGCTGCCCTGGGAAACGTTGAGAGAGAAATATCGCCCCCCACACCCCCTGCCCCCTGCAACTGACCCATTGATGCCATAGGATCTCAGGGCCTTTTAGTCAGAGATGCCTCTGCTTCTTTACTCCTGTGTTCAAAACTATGCAAAACCAACTCTTCATCCACTTGCTGCCTTGCCAGGACTTTTAAAGGACTGTTCTTTTTTTTTTTTTTTTTTTTTTTTTTTTTTTGCGGTACGTGGGCCTCTCACCGTTGTGGCCTCTCCCGTTGCGGAGCACAAGCTCCGGATGCGCAGGCTCAGCGGCCATGGCTCACGGTCCCAGCCGCTCCGCAGCACGTGGGATCCTCCCGGACCGGGGCACGAACCCGTGTCCCCTGCATCGGCAGGCAGAGTCTCAACCACTGCACCACCAGGGAAGCCCAAGGACTGTTCTTTTGAAGCACTCGTTCCCTAAACGGCAGTTTGGAGCTGTCCTAGCTATTGAAAAGTGTTCTCCTTAAACTGAGACTAAATCCTACTCTTTTGGAAAAACGACCTTCACTTCAGAGGAGATCGTCTTTTCTGTCCATTCCTTCTTTCTACTTCCCTCTTAAGGACCCCTGTGCTCAAAGAGCTTGGTGATTTATTTTTTGCTTGATGTCAAAAATAAACCTTCCCCATGCACACCAAAAGCTTTCCTGGAACATAGGTGTTTCAAAACCATGAGAGTGTTTTGCAGTTAGTATACACTGGGTAGACTGCCTAGCAATCCCTCCAAGAGCCAGAGGTGAGCGACACCTTTACTTATTTGATTGGATGTCCTTCAAGTTTAGGAAGGTCCCATTCTTATGCCCCAGCAGATAAGACAAGAGCCCTGGATGGCTGTGGCTGTGATTAGATAGCTTCTGATGATTTTATTTCCCTTACTGACCTGCTGCTTCTAGGTTAAATTCATTTTATTACCTGCCATTTTTTTTTTTTTTTTTTTTTTTTTGTGGTAAGGGGCTTCTCACTGTTGAGGTCTCTCCTGTTGCGGAGCACAGGCTCCGGACACACAGGCTCAGCGGCCATGGCTCAGAGGCCTAGCCGCTCCGCGACATGTGGGATCCTCCCGAACCGGGGCACGAACCCCTGTCCCCCACATTGCAGGCGGACTCTCAACCACTGCGCCACCAGGGAAGCCCTACCTGTCCATTTTTAAAGAAAGACTGACAAAGTCACTGTAATAAGTCAGGAGTCTGAGCTCAGGGTTGGTCAAAGGTACTCACAGGGAGGAAGGTGGATAAGAATAGGTGGGTAAAATAGGAGGGTTGGAAAGTACAGCCAAGACAACCGCGTTCACCGTGCATACTAATAAAGGCCAGAAAGAATCTCCTCATTTATCTCTGGTGGGAAGTTCTGATGGTTTCACAGGATCAAACTCAAATCATACTCAAACTAGGGGGCTTCCCAGAGGGTGCTGAAGCACCGGCAGAGCCCACCTGCACTCCCACTTTGGCACTCCAGGATCAGAGTTGGGTTTGGAGATGGGGTTGCTGTAACCCCAAGGAGGTGAGCAGAGAGGAGGAGTTGATTACCGGTCTCCTCTGACTCTCTGGCCCAAATTGCCTGGCTTCACAGACTTTTGCTTTCAGCAACTGAGGGGGCACTTCCAGGCTGATGGGGTTGCCCAGTGGCCCAACAGCCTGACAGGCTGACTGTGGTGTGACTGCCCTTTGTTTTTCCAGAATCTGTACATCAGGAGGTGCATGGTTGCGGGAGCCCATTCACTGACCCCACCCCTCCGCCAAGGGGGATGGCACCTTCCCTGGCTGTACCCTATGATCACCTGGTACTTGAAATGACTGCGAGTTTTTTGACTTCAAGGAAAAGCTCACATAACTGCTTCTGCCTCATAATGTGTGGGATTTACGATAATGGAAGGACATTATAAAGAACAGGTAGAAAACTCACCTGTTGGTCTCCATGTAGGAGTTTATTTTGCACGAATCCCTCCTACGTGAGTAGATAGCAGAGGTTTATTTTTGTTCCTGTGTGTGTAGTTGTGGCAGAGGATGTAGGTATGGTCATTTGAAGCCCTCAAAGAAATATTCTCAGAACTCTCAAGACTTTTCCGGATTGGAACGGAAAGAGACCTGGAAAAGGAGGAAAAGAAAAGGAGGAGGGAGAACGAATGACTGTTTCTCAGTAAATTCACCTTCCTGGTTGATTGCTCTTTCTTCTCATTTCTTTTAACTTCTATGTATGTCTAATGGAAAAATGTAGAAAGGCTGATTTTTATGCTTTAAAAGATTTTACATCACAAAGAAACTAGAAGTGGCTAACAGAACGTATTCAAGTCCATGTTACATAGAGACTTTGATATTAAATGTGTATACTAAAATGGATTGATCCAAATTTTCTCTTTCTTTTTGAGTGAATATTTGTAACGTATTTTTGTAGATAATAATTTATCCTAGATATACAAAATTGTGATAATGGGTACCATTTTTCACCACTTAAATGAATAGATCGTACACTTTAAATGCCAATGTTGTGTCTTACATGTTGTTTTTTAATTCATTGATTTCCAAAACTTGTGTTTATTTAATTGATTTCTATCTAATAATGTCTCCCCTTTATTGTTTCTTACTTTATATTTTATTGATCTATGGTTAATTTACATTATTATATTAGTTTCAGAGGTACAACATGGTGATTCATAAATGTTTAGGTTGTTCTCCATTTATACTTATTATAAAAGAGTGGCTCTATTCCCCATGCTATACAGTACATCACTGTAGATTATTGATTTTATACATAGTGGATTCTTCCTCAGAATCTCCTACCACTATTTTGCTCCTCCACCCTGTCTCTCCCTGCTGCTAACCACTAGTCTGTCCTTTAATCTGTGAGCCTGTTTTGTTGTTGTTGTTGTATTCAATTTTTTAGATGCCACGTGTAAGTGATAACCTACCAGGCTTGTTTTCTCTGTGGCTTATTTTGCTAAGCATAATACCCTCCAAGTCCATCCATGTTCTTGCAAATGGCAAAATTTCATTTTTTGCTGAAGTCATCATAAAAAATCTTTTTTATCCCCTAACCTATTAATGAACACTTAGTTTGACTCTATATCTTGGCTATGGCAAGTAACACTGTTACGAACATTGGTGTGCAGTTATTTTTTTGAAATAGTGTTTTTGTTTTCTTCTTATATACCCAAGAGTGAAATTGCTGGATATTATGGTAGTCCTATTTTTAGTTTTGTGTGGAACCTCCATTCTGCTTTCCACAGTAGCTTCACTAATTCACATTCACATCAAGAGTTACAAGAGTTTCCCTTTCTCCACATCCTCACTAACCTTTGTTATTTGTGACCTTTTTGATGACAGCCATTCTGACAAGACTGAGGTGATATATCTCATTGTTTTGGTTTGCATTTTATTGCCAATTAGCTATGTTTAGCATCTTTGTGAGTTCTGGCTGTCTCTCTGTATTTTTTCCTTGGAAAAATGTCTATTTAGGTCTTATCATTTTTTAAAAAAAGATTTTGGGTGGTGTTCTGATATTGAGTTGTATGTGCTGTTTCTGTAGTTTAGATATGAACCCTTGCTTGATCATCTTTTTGGTGTTAACCTCTTATGTGCAAATATTGTCTCTCCTTCAGCAGGTTGTCTTTTCATTTTCTCTTTGGTTTCCTTTGCTGTGCAAAATCTTTTAAATGTAGTGAAGTCCCATTTGTTTATTTTTGCTTTTGTTTCATTTGCCTTAGTAGACTGAACCTAAAACTGTTGCTATCATTTATGTTGAAGAATGTTCTGTATTTTCCTCTAGGGGTTTTATGGTCCTACATTTAGGTCTTTATTCAGTTTTGCGTTTATTTTATATATGGTGTGCTAAAGTACTCTAATTTTATTCTTTTCCATGTAGCTGACCAGTTTTCCCAGTACCACTTATTGAAGAGACAGTTTTTTCTCCATATTGCCTGCTTTGTCATAAATCAATTAAATATAAGTGTGTGGGCTTCTTTCTGGGATCTCTATTCTATTCCAGTGATCTTTGTGTCTGCTTTTGCTCCTGTCCAATTCTCTTTGATTACTCTTGCTTTGCAGTATAATCTGAAGTCAAGGTGCGTGATGCCTCCAGCTCTGTTCTTTCTCAAGATTGTTTGGCTATTTGGGGTCTTTGTGTGTCTATACAAATTTTAAAATTACTTTTTCAAGTTTTGTGAAAATGCTTTGGTATTCTGATAGGGATTGCATTAAATCTGTAGATGGTCTTTGGTAGTATGCTTATTTTAACAGTATTAATTCTTCCAGTCCATGCACCTGCTATATTTTCCCATCTTTTTCTGTTGCCTTCAACTTCTTTCACCAATGGCTGATAGATTTCTGAGTACATGTCTTTTACCTGCTTAGGTGTGTTTGTTCCTAGGTATCTTATTCTTTTTGGTGTGATTGCATATGGTACTGTTTCCTTAATTTTTTTTCTTTCTGACAGGTTTGAGTTTTGTTTTTTCTTCTTTTTCTAATTCCTTCAGGTGTAATGTTAAGTTGTTTATTTGATATTTTTTTTGTTTCCTAAGAATAAGCTTGTATCACTATAACTTCCCCCTGTGAACTGCGTTGGCTGTGTCCCATAGATTTTGGATCATTGTGTGTTCATTTTCATTTGTCTTGGGTATTTTTAGAATCCCTCTTTAATTTCTTCAGTGTTCCTTTCTTCCCTTTTTATTCTCTTCATCTGTGATGTGAGGAATATCTTTAATATTATGTTTGGATTTCTTTCAGTTGTGTGTGTGTGTGTGTGTGTGTGTGTGTGTGTGTGTGATTATTTAAGTTGCTGAGCTCTTAATTTCACATGGATATTAACAACCCTGCATTGTTACTCTGCTCCCCCACAGTTACTGAATTTGACCTTATATTTTACATCTACTTGTTTTGTGTGTCCCTTAACTTCTTATTGTGAATATAGATGATTTTATTAGTGTTTTCTTTCATCCTTCCTACTAGCTATGTGCATGGTTGATTTACTGCCTTTGTTGAATATTTGCCTTATCCAATTCAGTTTTTCCTTTAGTAAGTTTCCTTTCCTAATTTTTATGTTTCAGTCGTGGCCTTTGCTTTTTCACTGAGAAAAGCCCCTTTAAGATTTCTCATAAAGCTGGTTTGGCGATGCTGAGCTCTTTTAGTTTTGCGTCTCTGTAAAACTTTACATCTCACCATCAAATACGAAGGAGAGCCTTGCTGGGTAGAGTATTTTTGGTTATAGACTTTTCCCTTTCATGACTTTAAATATACCATGCCACTCCCTTCTGGCATGCAGAGGTTATCCTGAGAAGTCAGCTGATAACTTTATGCAAGTTCCCATGTTTGTAACTTGTTGCTTTTCCTTTGCTCCATTTAATAGTGTCTTTTTATCTTTATTTTTTTGCCATTTTAATTACAGTGAGTCTTGGTGTGGTCCTCTTTGGGTTGATCCTGTTTTGGCCTTACTGTGTTTACTGGACATGGATGTCTGTTTTCTTTCCCAGGTTAGGAAAGTTTTCAGCTTTTGTGTCTTCAGGTATGTTCTACACTGCTTTCTCTTTCCTTTTTGCTTCTGGGACCAGTATAATGCAAATATTAGTACACTTGATGTTGTTTCACAAGTCTGTTCAACTTTCCTCATTTCATTTTAATCTGTTGTTTTAGCGTTCATCTTCAGTGATTGCCAGCACTCTGTCCTTCAGTTTTCTGATTCATTCCTCTGTATCATTTAGTCTACAGTATTTTCCTTTGAGTGTATTTTCCATTTCAGTTATTGTATTCCTCACTTCTGTTTTGTTGTTCTTTAATGGTCTAATTCCTTTTTTATAAATTCTAACTTCTTGCTCTGGTCGTCCGTTCTTCTCCTGAGTTCTTTGATCATCTTTATAGTCATTACCTTCAACTCTTTGTTGAGGAGATTGGCTATCTCCATTTTACTTAGATCTTCTGGGTTCTTATCTTGTTCCTTCATTTGGATCGTGTTTCTGTGTCACCTCATTTTTCTTAACTTGCTGTTTTTATTGCTATATATGTAGTAGGTTCATTACATTTCCTGACCTTGGAGAAGTGTCCTTTTGTAGGAGAGGTCCTATGTGTCCCAGCAGCCCACTGTCCCCTTGGTCACTAGACTATATGTTCTAGGTGTACCTCCTATGTGGGCTGCTTGGGCTCTTCTGTTGTGGTGGGCTGACTACTGTGGGTGGTCTGGTAGGCTTGGCTGCCCCCAGAGTGCTCGTTTGCTAGACTCTGCCTAGTATGGAGGCTGTCTGTGCTGCTTGGTGAGGCTAAATCATAAGGCAGCTGGCTGCACAACGCTGGGGGACACCAAATCTAGTGTTGGTTCACTTATGGGTAGAATTGCAGTCCAGGTGATATCAGGGCTAGTGCCCAGTCACTGGTCCTGGGGCTGTGCTGGCTACTGGGAGGAAGACACAGGTCCTGAGTTCTGGCTGCAGGGCCCAGGAGTCGCAGAGGTGGTGTTGGATCACTGTACCTGACACAGCTATCTGCAGGGTCTGTGGTATCCCGAATCTTGTGTTGGGATTCTGATGGGCAGGGTCAGGACCCAGCTGAGTCCAAGGCTGCTTCTGGCCTGCAAGTGAGTCTTCTGGTCACACAGGCTGCTGGGCTGTGGTATTCCTGGAGCTGGTGCATGCCTGTTGGTGTATGAGGCTGATCCCACTGCTAGAGCAGGTTTGCTGTTGGGTACATCCAAGCTCCATCCAGTCCCTGTGCAGTAATCACCTGCCAACGGTGAGGCTGATTCCAAGGCCAGAGCAGGCTCACTTGTCAGAGGGGCCAGGGACTCTGGGGCTGGTGCCTGTCCACTGAGGTGTGGAGGCTGGTCCTGGGGCTTTTGGTGGCTGGGACCGTGTCCAGGGGGCAGCTGTGCATTAAGAGGGTCTGAAGGCAGCCTGTTTGCTGGTGGATGGGGCTATGTCCCTGCTCAGTTAGTTGCTTGGCCTGCGGCATCCTAGTACTTGTGTCTGTGGTTCGGTGGAAATGGGTAGGGTTAGGTCCTGAGGCTAAAAAGATAGAGGGAGGATTCTGAAATTATGGTTGCTGGTACTAGTGGCCACAAGGTAGAAGGAGCTCCCCCAAATGGCTGCTGCCAGTGTCTATGTCCCTGAGGCTGTGCTGTAGTTGCCTCTTGTCTCTCTGGGAGACTCTCCAAGATCAGGAGGTAGGTGTGACCCAGGATCCTTTCAAATGACTGCTTCTTTTCTGATTCTCGTGTCATGTGGGATTTTGTGAGCCTCTTTTTTTTTTTTTTTTTTTTGCGGTATGCGGGCCCCTCACTGTTGTGGTCTCTCCCGTTGTGGAGCACAGGCTCGCGACGCGCGGGCTCAGCGGCCATGTCTCACGGGCCCAGCTGCCCGCGGCATGCGGGATCCTCCCGGACTGGGGCATGAAACCGTGGCCCCTGCATCGGCAGGCGGACTGTCAACCACTGCACCCCCCGGGAAGCCCTGTGAGCATCTTTTAAGTGTGGTCTCCCTTTTTCCCACAACCGTCTGGCTCTCTGGAAAATAAGCACTACTGGTCTTCAAAGCCCAACTTTCTAGGAGCTCTTCTTTCCAGCACAGGATCCCTGGGCTTGGGAGCCTGATGTTCTGTTCATACCCCTCGCTACCTGGGAGCACCTCAGAAATTGTAATTATTCTCCCATTTGTGGGCCACCCACCTGGTGGTATGGGTCTTGACTCTATTGAGATTTTTCCCTTCCTTCTTGTCTTGCCGAGGTGCCTTCCTTATATCTTCAGCTCTAAAACATTTTTTATGTTAGGTCCTGGCCTTTTTCATCAATTGCTGTTCTGTAAACAGCTGTGACTTTGGTGTGCCCATGAGAGGCATCAAGCTCTGGGTGTTTGAATGCTACCATCTTGGACAATCTCTCCACTTCATTCTTAAATCATATTATTTAATTTTTCTTAGTATCTTATTTGATTTGCGACAGTTGGAAATTTATTATCACTCATGTTTACTTCTACTGTTTTAAAAAATTGAATAGTGCATTCATTCATTTTGAAATGAAGGTAGTGACCTGTGAATTTCCATACCTCAAAAATCAAGGATAGGACAAAAGCCTTTTCTGCCTTTGTTGCTCTCAAACTCTGCACCCGACCCCAGCCTGGGGATTAACCTCTTGCACCCATGCTCACCTTCTGTTTTGGGACCGTTAACCATCACTGCATCTGTATGTGTGTTGACAAAGTGAACTCTAGTCTTTCCAGTTTTTGTGTTTTGTGTTTTGGATTAGAGAACAGTCCTACTATGAATGTACATTTACTGGTCTGCTGAAGTTCATATATAAACCTGTCAAGCACATTACCGGAATTGGAATTGCTTGTATATACACTTTGATAAATTTTAGAGACAATGGTAGAACAGAAGTAAATTGTATTTCAAATCCCACAACATTCTCACACCATGAAAACCCTTCCCTTTTTAATATATTTGTGTGTATTTTATCTTTATGCCCATAGTATATTTCCCAGAGATGGCTAAGTGTTATGTTTCTTGCTAGCACATTTACCGTATTGTTCAAAGTCAAGCATTCAGTGGTTTAACATGATCATATTTCCATGAACTTGCAAATACAAGATCTTCTCTCACACTTGTCTTTTACTCCCTGCTGTTTTATATTGCCCTCCTAATTCTCAGTCCTGGTCTTTCTTTATGTTCTTCATCAACCTGGATAGGTTATACTATTTTCTCCCTTATTCAAGGCTAATAGAATAGAATAGAACACCCAGAAATAAACCCTGATATATGGCCAAATGATTTTTGACAAGTTGCCAAGACTTTTCAAAGTAGGAAGGATAGTATTTTCAACAAATGGTGCTGAGAAGTCTTGTTGTCAACATGCAAAAGAAGGAAGATGGA
This sequence comes from Tursiops truncatus, assembly GCF_011762595.2. Classification (NCBI taxonomy): domain Eukaryota; kingdom Metazoa; phylum Chordata; class Mammalia; order Artiodactyla; family Delphinidae; genus Tursiops; species Tursiops truncatus. The sequence continues at coordinate 44,946,575 of NC_047047.1, forward strand.
CCCTTACCTAACATCATATGTAAAAATTAATGGAAACGTATTAAGAAACTAAATATAAGACCTAATAAAATAAAAAGTCTTAGAAGAAGACACAGGACAAGAGCTTCATGACATTGGATTTGGCAGTGTTTTCCTCAATATGAAATGAAGGAACAACAGAGGTACAGCTAACAAAAAAATAAACTATTTGCAGTACATAATTAAAAAAATGTGTATCAAAGAAATGTAAACAGAATAAAGTGGCAACCCACAAGATAGGAGAAAATATTTGAAAGCCATCTATCTGACAAGAGATTTCTATTCAGAATATACAGAGAACTCCTACAACTCAACAAAAAGCAAACACCCTGATTCAAAAATGGATAAAAGACTTGAATAGATGGTTCTTCAGAAAGATGTACAAACGACTAAGCACTTGAATAGATGCTCCATATCACTAAATGCATGTTTATATATTTGTGTGCATGCATACACACACAAGCACACAGACACATACACAAGGAGAAAACAAGTATTGCTGAGGATGTGAGGGAGTTGGAAGCATTGTGCTGTGTCAGTGGGAAGGTAGAATGATACAGTTGCTTTGCAAAAGAGTATGGCAAGTTTTCAGATATTGAAAAATAGAATTACTATATGATCCAGGAATTTTACTATGAGGTATACCCAAAGGAATTGAAATCAGGGTCCTAAAGAAATATTAGTACTCCAGTGTTTAGAGCAGTAATAATCACAGTAGCTAAAATATGAAAGCAACCTAAGTGTTCATCCACTAGTTCCTGGATAAACAAAGTGTGGTATACCCATATAATACAATATTGTTCACTGTTAAGAAGGAAAAGATCTAGGAATATGCTACAACATGGATGAATCTTGAGGAAATTTAGCTACCAAAATGCCATTTTTGTGACTTTTAGTGAGTCATAACAATACAACTACTTATTTCAATTATATGGGGTACTTAGTGTAGTCAAAACCTTAGAAATTGGGAGGGTAATGATGCTTTTCAGGTGGTTATGGAACAAAAAGGAAAGTTATGTTTAAAGGACATAGAGTTACAGTTTTAAAACGTAGAAAAGAATTAGATAAATGGTGATGTTCATCGCCCAGTAATATGAATGTATTTAATATCACTGAACGGTGCACTTTATAATAATTCACATGTTATATTTTATGTTATTTGATTTTACTAACATACAAAATTGAGAAAGAATGTAATATCAGGAAAGGGAGTGACCCTGGGATAGAGCAGAGGGTAATCAGAAGGGGGAGACACTGCATATGTTGAAGAAGAAGAGCTGAGAGTCTTCATTGGACAGAAGAGACTTTATAAAAAAGAAAAAAAATAATCTGAGGGTGCATTAAATAGATATCTGTGGGTGTACTGCTATCTCCCATGGGTTATCTCAAAGAGTCTTTAATAAAGTCCATAAGGCTTGCTGAGGCGTTTTTAAAAACTGGATTCCCTAGGAGATAATTAGAGGGTGGTACTTAAGTCTATGTCTAGGTTGACAGATTTTGCAGGGAAGACGAACCTGAGAACAGTGGAGGTCCAGAGAGTGTAAGTACATGGAAATTAGAAAAAAAATAATAAATGGAATTAGGAAAACTTTGGACTTCGGAGGTTATGTATTACTGAGTCAGACCTGAGGTTTCTAAGGAGTTATATACAAAGTTGCTCTTTGGATTATTTGTTGATAAAGATAAGTGGAAAAAGTAGAGTCGTTTCCAAGTATAGGTAAGATATAATGAGAGGATGGAGGTGGAAAGTAGGGAGGCCCAGAGAAAAGTGGGAAGGTCATATTGGGCCACGATGGTGGTAATAACCTGCAGAACAGGTGGTAGGGCAGACTATGGATTCATCTTTTTTATTTCAGCTCCCCACCTCATCCTTAATAATTCTTTGGGAATATTTCATTGCTCTGTGTTGCAAGTACAGAATTCGAGTAAGGAGACTACACCCTCAGTGTCCAGCTGTCTGAGTCCTCAGTGTGCTTCAAATGATGGAGAACTATTGCTTCTTTATGAGAAGAGTTAGTAACTAGTAGCTAAGCTTAAGCTGGAGCTTATGCAATATTGATTCCATTTTATATATACTGCTGGCATGGAGGTTCCTCCTCCTCTTTTCTTGACCATTATGAAATGAATCTATATTTCTCAATATTTGGGTATATCAGATAAATACATTAAGTAAAGGAATCTTATATATTGCTCCCTGCATAATTTGCTTTTTCTTGTTTCTCTTTTACCTTTAGTAAATTAGCACAGGGAGAGACCTTGAAATGTTCTAATCAGGAGAGATTAGAACATCATATTTCTAGAGAGGTTGGTTGGACAGAGCAGGGGTCCCAGTGAGAATCAAAGTTTCTATTTCTACTTGGAAGTGTACCTGTATAGAGTAGACGGCTCCAGGAAATATCCTAGAATATTGCAATTAGAGAGGCAGGATCTGGTACCACATCAGTGTACTATGACATGTTTGTCAGTCATCTGATGTGAGATTCTTAAAGCCAATCCCATATGGTAGAGCTGAGTGCGGAGTGATGAAGAACCCGTGGAAGCCTCTGATTGCATGTTAAAGATGAAGCTCTGATTTCGGGGAGAATTTTCTTACCTGACTGAATGTCACCCTTCTGTGGGGATGAGATTCTGTGCTTTTCCTCTGTTGATGACCATTGACTGAAAATCATTAGAGGATCATGTCTAGAAAGCATTCATTATTTAATTTCTTAAAGAAGAAAACATAGAAAACATATTTATCCACTTTCAAATTGAGGATCAAGGGGAATGACATCAGTGAAAATGTCAGAGTAGGGAGCTCTGGCTTGTGTCCATCGCCAGAAACACTGACCTGCGTGGTAAAACCTGTCAGAATGATCTTATCAACACATGAAAGTTTTCTTTTCTTTTTCGCCCTGTAGATTTATCTTTCATTGAAACTTAACTTACTACAGGATGTGGAGAATAAACAGGGAAGTAGAACCTGTATTTCCTGATAAGAGAATCACTAAGTCACATTAGCTGTTCTGAGCTATGTCTTACTCACCGTGACTGTAATTAAAACAAACAAACAAAACACTTTTTTTTTGTAAGTCAGTTCTGACATTTCCTCGTTAAAGAGGTAACAGATAGAGACTTAGATCTACCAGAATTGAGCAAAATTTTGATTGTACTTGTGTTGAATATATGAGCATGACCTGCTACAAATCTTCATTATACTTATTGCCACAACTGACAAATTCCCTTTTTCCACTCCTGATATGTTGCATGTAAGGAATGCATAGGTCACTTATCCCAGCTGGTCACAGGTAAACTCTGCCACATGGATTACTGCATGGTTTCCTGGTGGAAGGCCACACATTCTCGAGTATCATGCCTGCAGAGTATCTGGGCTCTTCTTTTTTCTGGCTAAAGGTTAGATAATCACCTAATTTTATGAGAAATATATAAATTGTATTCTTCGGGTTTTTATTTGTCCATTCTCTTTCAAGTCCTAAGTGCAAATATTAAAGTGGTTTCCAAGAGGGTGGTAAATAAGACAGCTACATTTATGCTCCGAAATTAGCAATAAAGCATAATACAATTGTAAATGAATTGTGTGATTAATATGTAGATACTTATGTAAATGCAGTTTTAGTAATGCTTTGTGGAGAGCTTCAGAATCTAGGTATTGAAAAAAAAAAGTTCTTGAAACTCACAGGGAATTATAGAGAAGTCTTTGTGTCTATAAATATCAATCAGAAATAATGCATATTCTCAGAAATAAACTAGGCATAAAGTTGTAGGAAAACACTTCATGAAATGAAAGAGCATGTGATGGCCATACAAGAAAAAAGAATATTCTCAGAGAATAATGAACAGTGTGGAGTTTAGCAGAAGGGTAATACAGATTCAGAGAGTAAATCTTTGGAGAGCCTAATTATGAGTTCTTCATATTTCATCTTTGGAGAGACGGTAGTCATTTGAAATATGATGTTATAAGATGACGTTAACATACTTAAATACTTTCGTTTAGAAATGACCACTTAGAACCAGAATAAATGAAAGAGAACACAAAATTATGTTTCTGTTGATTTTTGAAGATCTCAGGTGAGTTCTGATAATTTAAAAATACATGATGTCTTTCACTGCAAAGTAAAGGAGCTCTTACAGTGGAGGATTCCTGGACTGAATGTCAGTATTATGACCTAGTGTGAGTGTGTTTCATGTTTGGTAATTGCAGTCATTGTTGCTTTTGTGGTGGTCATCCATTTACAATGCTTGGTGTCAGTTGATTTATCTTTGTAAATATAAAATACAGTCTGTGTGTGTGAAAAAAAATACATGATGTCTTGATAAAATTGTATGGAATTTGAGATCTGGAAAAAAGCATTTCTTTTCTGTAATGCTAGAATGCTAATTGGACATTTTTGCAAGAAATAGATTTCAGGATGCAAATCTGGTGTCTCTAAGGTGGGAAGTCAGTTCATGGCGGAACATTCTATTAAACTTTTGTGAGTGCAGAAATATTTCTTTGGAAGGAAGAGGTCACGAATCCCTTTTTAACAGTTAGTGGTTTATAGCATACTGAATGAGCAAAATGGCTATTTCTGAACTTTAGAAAAAATAATATAGTTTTTCTGTGTTTATATAATGAAGCTGACGTAGAATATCAAAAATTTTTTATTTTGAAAAACAATGAATTTTTTATTCATTTTTTATTTTTTATTTTGAAAAACAATGAATTTGACATAATTCGTATATATTGAACGTGTGGTACACACACACAATAAAACTTACATTCAAAAAATCTTTTGCACTTAAGAAATATTTTCTAGTGTAGTTGATTTACAATGTTGTGGGTTCTTTTAAATACATGTATATTGGAGTATAATTGCTTTATAACACTGTATTAGTTTCTGCTTTACAACAAAGTGAATCACCTATATGTATATATATATCCCCATATCCCCCTCTCCTGAGGCTCCCTCCCACACTCCCTATCCCACCCCTGTGGGGGACATAAAGCCCCGAGCTGATCTCCCTGTGCTATGCGGCAGCTTACCACTAGCTCTTTTACATTTGGTAGTGTATATATGTCAGTGCTACTCTCTCACTACATCCCTGTCCCCCCTTTTGCCCTGTGTCCTTAAGTCCGTTCTCTACATCTGTGTCTTTATTCCTGCCCTGTCACTACGTTCGTCAGTAACATTTTTCTAGATTCCATATATATGTGTTCGCGTACAGTATTTGTTTTTCTCTTTCTGACTTACTTCACTCTGTATGACAGACTCTGGGTCCAACCACCTCACTACAGATAACTCAGTTTTGTTCCATTTTATGGCTGAGTAATACTCCATTGTATATATGGGCCACATCTGATTTATATACTCATCTGTCGATGGACATTTGGGTTGCTTCTATGTCCTGGCTATTGTAAAAAGTGCTACAGTGAACATTCTGGTACATGTATCTTTTTTAATTATGGTTTTCTCCGGGTATATGCCCAGTAGTGGGATTGCTGGGTCATATGGTAGTTCTATTTTTAGCTTTTAAGGAACCTCCATACTGTTCTCCATAGTGGCTGTATCAGTTTACATTCCCACCAACAGTGCAAGAGGGTTCCCTTTTCTCCACACCCTCTGCAGCCTTTATACATTGTTGTATTAATTTCTGCTGTGCAGCAAAGTGATTCAGTTATATATATATATATATATATATATATATATATGTATATATATATATTCTTTTCCATTATGGTTTATCACAGGATATTGAATATAGTTTTCTCTTCTATACAGTAGGTCTTTGTGGTTTGTCCATCCTATGTAGAATAGTTTGCTTCTGCTATTCCAAAACTTCCAATCTTTCCATCACTCTCTTCTTGGCAACCACAACTCTGTTTTCTATATCTGTGTGTTTGTTTCTTTTTCACTGACGTGTTCATTTGTGGCCTGTTTTCAATTACACATATAAGTGATATTATATGGAATTTGTCTTTCTCTTTCTGACTTACTTCACTTAGTATCATTATCTCTAGGTCCATCCATGTTGCTGCAAATGGCATTATTTCATTCTTTTTTTATGTCTGAGTAATATCTATTGTATACGTATACCACACCTTCTTTATACATTCATTTTTCAATGAACATTTAGGTTGTTTCCATGTGTTGGCTATTATAAATACTGCTGCAATGAACATAGGGTTTTATGTATCTTTTTGAATTATAGTTTTGTCTAGATATATGTCCACAAGTGGGATTGCTAGATCATATGGCAACTCTCTTTATAGTTTTTTTGAGGAACCTCCATACTGTTTTCCATAGTGGCTGCATCAACTTACATGGCCACCAACAGTGTATAAGAGTTCCCTTTTCTCCATACCCCATCCAGCATTTGTTAATTGTAGATTTTTTTAATGATGGCCATTCTGATCAGTGTGAAGTGATACCTCATTGTAATTTGGATTTGCATTTCTCTAATAATTAGTGATGATGAGCATCTTTTCATGTGCCTATTGGCTCTCTGTATGTCTTCTTTGGAGAAATGTTTCTTTAGGTTTTCTACCCATTTTTCCATTGAGTTATTTGTTATTTTGTTATTGAGTTGTATGAGCTGTTTGTAAAGTTTGGAAGTTAAGCCCTTGTCAGTCTCATCATTTGCTCATATTTTCTCCCAGTCCAAAGTTGTATTTTCATTTTGATTATGGTTTCCTTTGCTGTGCAACAGCTTATAAGTTTGATTAGATCCTGTTTCTTTTTTGCTTTTACAGTAAGTCCCCTACATATGAACAAGTTCTCTTCCAAGAGTGCATTTGTAAGTCCCATTTGTTTGTAAGTGCAACAAACTTAGCCTAGGTACCCATCTTACAAAGTTGGCTATATGGTATTGTACCGTAATAGGTTTATAATACTCTTCACACAAACAATACATAAAAAACAAACACAAAAATAAAACATTTCAAATCTTACAGTACAGTAACTTGAAAAGTACAGTAATACAGTACAGCAGCTGGGATACTTGGGCTGGCATCGAGGGAACAGGCGAGAAGAGTTACTAATTAGAGGAGGGAGAGGAAGTGGGAGAAGGTAGAGGTGAAGGATTATCAACAGTAGGAGACAGAGGTCAAGCTGCCATTTCACTCATACCTGACGTTGATGGCACAAGTTCTGGTTCCTTGCTGGATTTAATTCTATCTACCCTCTTGAAAAAATGATCCATTGATGTCTGGGTCGTAGCTCTTTTTTTCTCATCATAGATGACAAGGTAGCACTGGATTGCATTCTGAATGGCTGCTGCCACCTTTGGGTACCATTCTAGGTTCAGGTCCTGTGCCTCAAAAACTAACAGTGCTTCCTCAAATAAAGAAGATTCCCTTGCCATTTTCTGTGTCGTGAATCTCTTCAGTTCTTCAGTTACTTCTTCTTCCTCCTGTCCCTCTTCTTCCTTTCTCTGGGCCTCCAATTCATTCCATCAGTAAGCTCCTCATGTTGCACAGCAAGGAGTTCAGTGAAATCGTCCTCTGAAATCTGTGAAATCTGCAGCAAATTAAAAAATTTCCAGTGAAATCTGCAGCAAATTAAAAAAAGAAAAAGAAAAACCAAGAAATGCAGCCAATTTATGTATGTTATCTTGTATCCTGCTACTTTGTGGAATTGTTTATCAGTTCTAGTAGTTTTTGTGTGGAACTTTTAGGGTTTCCTTTATATATATTATCATGTCATCTGCATATAATGACAACTTTACCTCTTCCCTTCCAATGTGGCTAGATTTTATTTCTTTTTCTTGTCTGATTGTTGTGGCTAGGACTTCCAATACTATGTTGAAGAGAAGAGGTGAGAGTGGGCCTCCTTGTCTTCTTCCAGATTTTAGGGGGAAGGCTTTCAGCCTATGAACATAGAGTATTTTATTGGTTGTGGGTTTGTCATAAATAGCTTTTATTATGTTGAGATATGTTTCCTCTATACCCACTTTGGTAAGTGGTTTTTTTGTTGTTGTTGTTGTTTTTTTTGCGGTACATGGGCCTCTCACTGTAGTGACCTATCCCGTTGCGGAGCGCAGGCTCTGGACGCACATGCTCAGTGGCCATGGATCACGGGCCCAGCTGCTCTGTGGCATGTGGGATCTTCCTGGACAGGGGCATGAACCTGTGTCCCCTGCATCGGCAGGCGGACTCTCAACCACTGTGCCACCAGGGAAGCCCTGGTAAGTGTTTTTTATCATCAATGGATGTTGAAGTTTTTCAAATGCGTTTTCGGCGTCTGTTGAGATGATCATTTGTTTTGTATTTTGTATTTGATGGGGTGTATCATGTTGATTGATTTGCATATGTTGAAACAACTTTGTGACACTGGGGTGAATCAAATCTGGTCATGGTGTATGATCCTCTTATGTGTTGTCAGATTCGGTTTTCTAATATTCAGTTGAGAATTTTTGCATCTATATTTATCAAAGATATTGGTCTGCAATTTTCTTATTTTGGTAGTGTCTTTCTTTCTGTGTTTTTTTTAAAGTCTTTAATGAATTTGTTCCAATATTGCTTCTGTTTTATGTTTTGGTTTCTTGTTTGTGAGGCATGTGGGATCTTAGCTCCACCATGAGGGATTGAACCTGCCCCCCCTTGCACTGGAATGCGAAATCTTAACTGCTGGACAACTAGAAAAGTCCCCCTCTGTATTTTTGTTTGTTTGTTTGCTTGTTTTAGTAGATTTCTTTCTTTATTTTTGGATGCATTGGGTGTCTGTTGCTGTGCACGGGCTCTCTCTAGTTGTGGCGAGTGGGGGCTTCTCTTCATTGTGCTGTGCAGGCTGTTCATTGCAGTGGCTTCTTTTGTTGCAGAGCATGGGCTCTAGGTGCGCGGGCTTCAGCAGTTGTGGCTATCAGGCTCAGTAGTTGTGGCTCCTAGGCTGTAGAGCGCAGGCTTAGTAGTTGTGGCACACAGGCTTAGTTGCTCCGCAGCATGTGGGATCTTCGCAGACCAGGGCTCGAACCTATGTCCCCTGCATTGGCAGACGGATTCTTAACCACTGTGCCACCAGGGAAGTCCCCCCCCCCCATCTGTTTTTGATATCAGGGTGATGGTGGCTTCATAGAATGTCTTTGGAAGTATTCTTTACTCTTCAATCTTTTTGAAGAGTTTGAGAAGAATCAGTGTAAGTTTTGCTTTGTATATTTGGAAGAATTTGCCTGTGAAACCATCTGATACTGGACTTTTGTTGGTAGGGAGGTTTTTTTAATTACAGATTGTATTTTGCTTTTAGTGATCAGTATGTTCAAGTTATCTATTTCTTCTCGATTCAGTTTTGTTCGGCTGTAAAAAAAACAACATGTATTTTTAGGTTATGTTAGCACCTAAATACTTACCATGTATTAGACCACAAAAGAGTGAAGAAAAAAATATTAAAATATTTTTTCAAATAGAAAATGTATTGCAATATTTTTAAGAAATTGGGCTAATAATACTAATTACAATAATGACAAATTGTTCTGAACTTAAAGACTATTTTATCTAAGGTGCTTATTATATGCTTATTATAAGCATGGTATTATATGCTTATATATTATATGATATTATATATGCTTTTTTATGCTTATTATAAGCATGATATTATATGCTTATTGTTTTAAAATACATGGAATGTTTTCTTCTTTCTAACGTAATTCTTTTATTTTACCTGTATATGGTGAAAAAAATTTAGTTGCGCATAATATAAAAAATTACACTTTAATAGGAGATATTAATCCAGTTACATTTACTATAGTACTGAAAATACTTAGGTTTAGAGTTACCATGTTATCGAGTGCTGTTTTTTATTTATTTATTTTTAAAAATTTTATTGGGGGGGCATAAATTATTTATTTATAACATCTTATTGGACTATAATTGCTTTACTATGGTGTGTTAGTTTCTGCTTTATAACAAAGTGAACAAGCTATACATATACATATATCCCCATATTTTCTCCCTCTTGCGTCTCCCTCCCACCCTCCCTATCCCACCCCTCTAAGTGGTCACAAAGCACTGAACTGATCTCCCTGTGCTATGCAGCTGTTTCTTACTAGCCATCTATTTTACATTTGGTAGTATATATAAGTCCATGCCACTCTCTCACTTCATCCCATCTTACCCTTCTCCCTCCCCATGTCCTCAAGTCCATTCTCTATGTCTGCGTCTTTATTCCTGTCCTGCCCCTAGGTTCTTCCAAGCCATTTGTTTTCTTTTTGTTTAGATTCCATATATATGTGTTAGCATACAGTATTTGTTTTTCTCTTTCTGACTTACTTCACTCTGTATGACAGACTCTAGGTCCATCCACCTCACTACGAATAACTCAATTTCATTTGTTTTTATGGATGAGTAATATTCCATTGTATATATGTGCCACATCTTCTTTATCCATTCATCTGTCGATGGACACTTAGGTTGCTTCCGTGTCCTGGCTATTGCAAATAGAGCTGCAGTGAACATTGTGGAACATGACTCTTTTTGAATTATGGTCTTCTCCAGGTATATGCCCAGTAGTGGGATTGCTGTGTCATATGGTAGTGGTAGTTCTATTTTTAGGTTTTTAAGGAACCTCCATACTGTTCTCAATAGTGGGTGTATCAATTTACACTCCCACCAACGGTGCAAGAGGGTTCCCTTTTCTCCACACCTCTGCAGCATTTATTGTTTGTAGATTTTTCTGATGATGGCCATTCTTACCTGTGTGCGGTGATACCTCATTTTAATTTTGATTTGCATTTCTCTAATGATCAGTGATGTTGAGCATTCTTTCATGTGTTTGTTGGCAGTCTGTATATCTTCTTTGGAGAAATGTCTGTTTAGGTCTTCTGCCTATTTATGGATTGGGTTGTTTGTTTTTTTGATATTGATCTGCATGGGCTGCTTGTAAAGTTTGGAGATTAATCCTTTGTCAGTTGCTTCGTTCGCAAATATTTTCTGCCATTCTGAGGGTTGTCTTTTCGTCTTGTTTACATTTTCCTTTGCTGTGCAAAATCTTTTAAGTCTCATTAGGTCCATTTGTTTATTTTTGTTTTATTTCCATTTCTCAAGGAGGTGGGTCAAAAAGGATCTTGCGGGCTTCCCTGGTGGCACAGTGGTTGAGAGTCCGCCTGCCAATACAGGGGACACGGGTTCGTGCCCCAGTCCGGGAAGGTGCCACATGCCGCGGAGCGGCTAGGCCCGTGAGCCATGGCCACTGAGCCTGCGCATCCAGAGCCTGTGCACTGCAATGGGAGAGGCCACAACAGTGAGAGGCCCGCGTACTGCCAAAAAAAAAAAAAAGGATCTTGCTGTGATTGATGTCATAGAGTGTTCTGCCTATGTTTTCCTGTAAGAGTTTTATAGTATCTGGCCTTACATTTAGATCTTTAATCCATTTTGAGTTTATTTTTGTGTATGGTGTTAGGGAATTTTCTAATTTCATTCTCTTACCTGTAGCTGCGCAGTTTTCCCAGCACCACTTATTGAAGAGGCTGTGATTTCTCCATTGTATATTTTTGCCTCCTTTATCATAAATAATGTGACCGTATGTGTATGGGTTTATCTCTGGGCTTTCCCTCATGTTCCATTGATCTATCTTTCTGGTTTTGTGCCAGTACCATACTATCTTGACTACTGTAGCTTTGTAGTATTGTCTGAAGTCAGGGAGCCTGATTCCTCCGGTTCTGTTTTTCTTCTCAAGATTGCTTTGGCTGTTCGGGGTCTTTTGTGTTTCCATACAAATTGTGAAATTTTTTGTTCCAGTTCTCTGAAAAATGCCATTGGTAGTTTGATAGGGATTGCATTGAATCTGCAGATTGCTTTGGGTAGTATAGTCATTTCCACAATGTTGATTCTTCCAATCCAAGAACATGGTATATCTCTCTATCTGTTTGTGTCATCTTTGATTTCTTTAATCAGTATCTTATAGTTTGTTGAGTAAACAACTTTTGTCTCCTTAGGTAGGTTTATTCCTAGGTATTTTATTCTTTATGTTGCAGTGGTAAATGGGAGTGTTTCCTTAATTTCTCTTTCAGATTTTTCATCTTTAGTGTATAGGAATGAAAGTGATAACTGTACATTAATTTTGTATGCTGCAACCTTACCAGATTCATTGATTAACTCTAGTAGGTTTCTGGTAGCATCTTTAGGATTCTCTATGTATAGTATCATGTCATCTGCAAACAGTGAGAGCTTAACTTCTTCTTTTCCGATTTGGATTCCCTTTATTTCTTTTTCTTCTCTGGTTGCTGTAGCTAAAATTTCCAAAGTGTGTTGAATCATAGTGGTGAGAGTGGGCAACCTTGTCTTTTTCCTGATCTTGGTGGAAATGGTTTCACTTTTTCACCATTGAGAACGATGTTGGCTGTGGGTTTGTCATATATGGCCTTTATTATGTTGAGGAAAGTTCCCTCTATGCCTACTTTCTGGAGGTTTTTTTTTTTTTATCATAAATGGGTGTTCAATATTGTCTAAAGCATTTTCTGTGTCTGTTGAGATGACCATATCGTTTTTATCCTTCAGTTTTTTAATATGGTGTATCACATTGATTTGCATATATTGAAGAATCCTTGCATCCCTGGGATAAACCCCATTTGATCTTGGTGTATGATCCTTTTAATGTGCTGTTGGATTCTGTTTGCTAGTATTTTGCTGTGGATTTTTGCATCTATGTTCATCAGTGATATTGGCCTGTAGTTTTCTTTGTGACATCTTTGTCTGGTTTTGGTATCAGGGAGATGGTGGTCTCATAGAATAAGTTTGGGAGAGTTCCTCCCTCTGCTATATTTTGGAAGAGTTTGAGAAGGATAGGTGTTAACTCTTCTCTAAATGTTTGATAGAATTTGCCTGTTAAGCCATCTGGTCCTGGGCTTTTGTTTGTTGGAAGATTTTTAATCACTGTCTCAATTTCAGTGCTTTGGATTGGTTTGTTTATAGTTTCTATTTCTTCCTGGTTCAGTCTTGGAAGCTTGTGCTTTTCTAAGAATTTGTCCATTTCTTCCAGCTTGTCCATTTTATTGGCATATTGTTGCTTGCAGTAATCTCTCATGATCCTTTGTATTTCTGCAGTGTCAGTTGTTACTTCTCCTTTTTCATTTGTAATTCTATTGATTTGAGCCTTCCTGTTTTTCTTGATGAGTCTGGCTAATGGTTTGTCAATTTTGTTTATCTTCTCAGAAAACAAGCTTTTAGTGTTTTTGATCTTTGCTGTTGTTTTGTTCATTTCTTTTTCATTTATTTCTGATCTGATGTTTATGATTTCTTTCCTCTGCTGACATTTTTTTTTCTTTCTTTCTCTAATTGCTTTAGGTGTAAGGTTAGCTTGTTTATTTGAGATGTTTCTTGTTTCTTGAGGTAGGATTGTAGTGCTATAAACCTCCCTCTTAGAACTGCTTTTTCTGCATCCCATAGGTTTTGGGTCTTCATGTTTTCATTGTCATTTGTTTCTAGGTATTTTTTTAATTTCCTCTTTGATTTCTTCAGTGATGTCTTGGTTATTAAGTAGTGTATTGCTTAGCGTCCATGTGTTTGTATTTTTTACAGATCTTTTCCTGTAATTGATATCTAGTCGCATAGCATTGTGGTCAGAAAAGATACTTGATACGATTTCAATTTTCATAAATTTACCAAGGCTTTTTTTGTGACCCAGGATATGATCTATCCTGGAGAATGTTCCACGAGCACTTGAGAAAAAGTGTATTCTGTTGTTTTTGGATGGAATGTCCTATAAATATCAATTAAGTCCATCTTGTTTAATGTATCATTTAAAGCTTGTGTTTCTTTATTTATTTTCATTTTGGATGATCTGTTCATTGGTGAAAGAGGGGTGCTAAAGTCCCCTACTATGATTGTGTTACTGTCGATTTCCCCTTTTATGACTGTTAGCATTTGCCTTATGTATTGAGGACCTCCTATGTTGGGTGCATAAATATTTGCAATTGTTATATCTTCTTCTTGGATTGATCCCTTGATCATTATGTAGTGTTCTTCTTTGTCTCCTGTAATAGTCTTAATTTTAAAGTCTTTTTTGTCTGATATGAGAATTGCTACTCTAGCTTTCTTTTGATTTCCATTTGCCTGGAATATCTTTTTCCATCCCCTATCTTTCAGTCTGTATGTGTCCCAAGGTCTGAAGTGGGTCTCTTGTAGACCGCATATTTGCCGGTCATGTTTTTGGATCCATTCAGCCAGTCTATGTCTTTTGGTTGGAGCATTTAATCCACTTACATTTAAGGTAATTATTGATATGTATGTTCTTATTACCATTTTCTTAATTGTTTTGGGTTTGTTATTGTAGGTCTTTTCCTTCTCTTGTATTTCCTGCCTAGAGAAGTTCCTTTAGCGTTTGTTGTAAAGCTGGTTTGGTGTTGCTGAATTCTCTTAGCTTTTGCTTGTCTGTAAAGGTTTTAATTTCTCTGTCAAATCTGAATGAGATCCTTGCTGGGTCGAGTAATCTTGGTTGTAGCTTTTCCCCTTTCATCACTTTAAATATGTCCTCAGTCCCTTCTGGCTTGCAGAGTTTCTGCTGAAAGATCAGCCGTTAACCTTTTGGGGATTACCTTGTATGTTATTTGTTGTTTTTCCCTTGCTGCTTTTAATATTTTTTCTTTGTATTTAATTTTTGATAGTTTGAGTAATATATGTTTTGGCATGTTTCTCCTTGGGTGTATCTTGTATGGGACTCTCTGCACTTCCTGGACTTGATTAATGATATCCTTTTCCATATTAGGGGGGTTTTCAACTATTATCTCTTCAAATATTTTCTCAGTCTCTTTCTTTTTCTCTTCTACTTCTGGGACCCCTATATTCGAATGTTGGTGTGTTTACTGTTGTCCCAGAGGTGTCTCAGATTGTCCTGAATTCTTTTCATTCTTTTTTCTTTATTCTGCTCTGCAGTACTTTTTTATACTATTTTTGTCTTCCAGGTCATTTATCCATTCTTCTGCCTCAGTTATTCTGCTATTGTTTCCTTCTAGAGCATTTTTAATTCCGTTTATTGTGTTGTTCATCATTGTTTGTTTGCTCTTTAGTTCTTCTAGGTCCTTGTTAAACGTTTCTTGTATATTCTCCATTCCAGTTCCAAGATTTGGGATCATCTTTTTTTTTTTTTTGCGGTATGCAGGCCTCTCACTGTTGTGGCCTCTCCTGTTGCAGAGCACAGGCTCCGGACGTGCGGGCTCAGCGGCCATGGCTCATGGGCCCAGCCACTCTGTGGCATGTGGGATCTTCCCGGACCGGGGCAAGAACCCCTGTCCCCTGCATTGGCAGGTGGACTCTCAACCACTGCGCCACCAGGGAAGCCCTGGGATCATCTGTAATATCATTACTCTGAATTCTTTTTCCAGTAGACTGCCTATTTCCTCTACATTTGTTTGTTCTGGTGGGATTTTACCTTGCTCCTTCATCTGCTGTGTGTTTCTCTGTCATATTTGGCTTTGGGGACTGTGTTTGGGGTCTCCTTTTCGCAGCCTGCAGATTCATAGTTCCCGTTGTTTTTGGTGTCTGCCCCCAGTGGCTTAGGTTGGTTCAGAAGGTTGTGTAGGCTTTCTGGTGGAGGGGACTGGTGCCTGTGTTCTGGTGGGTGTGTCTGGACCTTGTCTTTCTGGTTGACACGTCCACATCCGGTGGTGTGTTTTGGGGTGTCTGTGGCCTTATTATGATTTTAGGCAGCCTCTCTGCTAATGGGTGGGCCTGCATTCCTGTCTTGCTAGTTGTTTGGCATGGGATATCCAGCACTGGATCTTGCTGGTCTCTGAGTTGAGCTGGGTCTTAGCGTTGAGACGGATATCTCTGGGAGGCTTTTGCCATTTGATATTACAAGGTGCCAGAGGTCTCTGGTAGACCAATGTCCTGAACTCGGCTCTCCCAACTCAGAGGCACAGGCCTGACACCCGGGTGGAGCACCAAGATCCTGTCAGCCACACGGCTGGGGGTGAGAGCAAGAGATAGCTTTGGTACATCTGAAAGACCACCAATGATATTCACTGACCATTTTCTCTCCAGAAGTGAAGAAAACAAAATTCAGTCTTTGACTAGTCAGCCACTTTGGTAGCCAGCCTCCAAGATGGCCCTAATTATCCCCTAATTATCCCCCAGTCTTCATGTACCTGAGTGGCTCCTCGCACTTGAAAAGGGCTGACTGTTTAACTAATAAGAAATTGCAGAAATGACAAAGTGCAGCTTCCAAAGTTATGAAAGACATTGCAGCTTCTGCTTTGGTTTCTGCTAGATCACTCATCCTAGGGTCAGCCAGCTGCCATGTCATGAGGACACTCAAGCAGCCCTAAGGAGAGATCCATGTGGCAAGGAACTGAGGCCTCTTACCTACAGCCACGTGAGTGAGTCATCTCAGAAGTCAAAAGATTTAATTTTATTTATTTTTGGTTGTGTTGGGTCTTCATTGCTGTACAAGGTTTCTCTAGTTGTGTCAAGCAGGGGTTACTCATCGTTGTGGTGCACGGGCTTCTCCTTGCGGTCATTTCTCTTGTTGTGGAATATGGGCTCTAGGTTCATGGGCTTCAGTAGTTGTGTCATGCAGGCTTAATAGTTGTTGCTTACTGGCTCTAGAGTGCAGGCTCAGTAGTTGTGGCACACGGGCTTAGTTGCTCTGCAGCATGTGGGATCTTCTCAGACCAGGGATTGAACCCCTGTCCCCTGCATTGGCAGGCAAATTCTTACCCACTGTGCCACCAGGGAAATCCAGTGTGCTCTTTTTGAAACCTAGTCTGTTTTCATTATTTTCTATCTTAACAATTCTGTATTAATTAAAAAATAATAATACTCCTTTCTACCCCTCCTGTTTGAGAATTATATATGAAGAAGTATGTCTTATTTATTAATCTCAAATTTTCACCTTTTAAGAAGTAATCACAATGTCAAGTATTTAATACCTTTCAGTTCCACCTTGAAAAGCATGGATATTAAAGTGCTAATATATTTACCTTCCCTAGTCTATCGTTTTTACTTTTTGTTATGTATAAAAAACAACTAAAAACATACATGGTTTGTAAGGAAATGACAAATTTCAGAATATTCAGAATCTGAATACACTCTATGCCTAGCTTCTAGATAAAGACACAGAAAATTTCCAGATACTCAGAGGCCCCCTGGTCCCATTCTAGTGACTCCCCTTAAGGTTTAATATTGTTCTTGTATCTAACAAAAATATCATGTTACCTGTATTTTGTAGTTTATATAAATGTTATGGCACAGTAAAATCACTTTTGGATTGGGCTTTTTTATTTTATGTTGCTTGTGAATATGCCTATATGGTTTCCTGTTGTTGTGATCATGCATTGCCACTGTTGCATAGGATTCCATAGTGTAAATATTTAACTATTAATTAATTTATTCCAATGTGTATTGCAATATGAGTGATTTTCAGTTTGTGTCTATTGAGAATAGCACTGGTATAAAAATTCTAGAACTTGAGCTTTGGTGGTGTGTGTATAAATTATTGTTCAGTATACATGTAGTAGTAAAATTTTTGAGTCATAGCTTTTATGTGTTTATCTTTTTAGATATTTCTAAATATTTTCAAAATGTGTATGATATTTCTTTTTCTTTTTTTTTTACATCTTTATTGGAGTATAATTGCTTTACAATGGTGTGTTAGTTTCTGCTTTATAACAAAGCGAATCAGTTATACATATACATATGTTCCCATATCTCTTCCCCTTTGCGTCTCCCTCCCTCCCACCCTCCCCATCCCACCCCTCTAGGTGGTCACAAAGCACCACGCTGATCTCCCTGTGCTATGCAGCTCCTTCCCACTAGCTATCTATTTTACGTTTGGTAGTGTATGTATGTCCATGCCAATCTCTCGCTTTGTCACAGCTTACCCTTCCCCCTCCCCATATCCTCAAGTCCATTCTCTAGTAGGTCTGTGTCTTTATTCCTGTCTTACCCCTAGGTTCTTCATGACAGTTTTTTTTCTTAAATTCCATATATATGTGTTAGCATACGGTATTTGTCTTTCTCATTCTGACTTATTTCACTCATTTGTATGATTTTTCATCCTCAGCAGCAGTGAATGAGATTCAAGGATTATACACATTCTTGTCAAACCTGATACCTGTCATTTTCATTTGAACTTTCTGGTTGGTGAGTGATAATTAAAGGTATCATGCTTTTGCATTTAACTGACTACTAAGAAGCCAAGCATCTTTTGATATGTTTACTTAACATTCTGTACTCTCTTTTTTGAAATATCTTTTGGTATATTTTCCCCATTTTTGCTCTTACATTATCTTCTTATTGAAGACTTCTTTTTTTTTAACATCCGAAGACTTCTTATTTAGGGGTTTTTAAATATGCTTGCTATGAGTTCTTCTCTCTTTCTGTCTGTCCTTCTCTTTCTTTAGATGAGTGTCAGTTTTTAATGTTAATAACATCTAATTTGTTATTTTCCTATTTATTTATTTATATAGTCTTATTTCTATTTATTTATGTAGTCTTCTTATCTGTAGCAGAACACATTATTTATTCTAAACCACAAATATGTTTTCGTTTCTTCAATAAATCTAATTATTAATCTTTAAATTTAAGTTAACTTTCTAAACTAAATATGTTGTATCATAGTGAGTATTAATTTTTCTATGACAGCTGAAAGGTTACATTTATTCAGAAAATGTTGTATTCAGCTTTCTTTTCATTTGCTCCTACTTCTCATTGATTCACAGAGGTAAACATCACTTCATCCATGGGTCTGACTTTTCTCTGATTTCTCATGGTCATTCTCACTAATTCGTCTTGCCTCCTGAAATCTTTAGCAATCCCATTATTCCACAGAATCAAAAACCTGCCTTGGGCCTTTCTCCTCAGAAGATTGATTATTCCCACATTTTAAATGGGAGATTGCAATAAGTTAGGAGAAAATGCCACAAGGGTCTCTCATTTTAATTTTCACATCTTGTATCAGCCTCTGCTTGCACTCTGTGTTCAAAGATTTTTGTACAACACATTGATGGAAGATGCCAGTTGTTTCTCTCCTTGGAGAAAAAGACAGATTAATTACCTGACAAATAAAATAAAGACAGTGTCTTGCTCTGCTGAAATGTTGGACAGGATTGCTTGCATCCTAATTTAAAAGTTTCAGGTGACTGAAGCTTAAGATTCCTAAGCTTTAATCCATACTTGCACCATGCACAGCACCCAACAGGACTGCTTTACATAACCCCATGAGACATTTGTGTGCAAGTGGAACAGACAAAAATATAAAACTATTGCTGTCTTTTTGTGTCATAAAAATGATTTTTTGTCTCATTTAAAATATTTTTCTAAAATCCAAAAACTTGTCAGGCTAAAATATTGGAATTTCAAATATGGTAAATCTAAGACCCTTCAAATTTCTTTCCAGTTTTGTTGATGATGGGATGCCATCAGAGATATGACTTCATTAAACACAATAGGTAAGATTCCTTCATAGGCCTGATTGGAGAATATGAAAATAATCCCTGGAAAAATCTGGACATTTTCTAGTTCTCAAGTATTGGTTAAGATGGTAGAAAGGACCCTTCATTGTCCTATATGTGAATGCAGATCAATTGAGAGAGGTGGGGATAAAACAAGCAGCCTAAATATCCTTTATGTTTGTTGTACTACTAGTAGAAAGAGGAAGGCTCAACATGTCACCATGGTTGATAGAGCAAATAAGCTGCTTGAAACTACACAGAAATATACCTGCTTGTATTTTCTGTGCAGTTACCCTCTCTTTTGGTGTGCACTGATACTTTCTTCAACTTATGTACCAACTCCAGCAGCATTAAGCAGAAATCCAAAGAAATCTATTCTTTGGAATTATGAGGAAGGGAAGACTCGAAAATTTTATAGCATGCTCTATACAAGTATACACATCACCATCCTTATCTATGTCATGCCATGCCTGGAGGGTCAGTAGGTTCAGGGGATTCTGGAAGCACCAAGGTCTGTGGGGTTAATCACAGCTGCATTCATGGGCAGTAAAAGAGAAGGGCCTTATCTTGGTCACTTTCTCAATGCTAGTAGCTACAAAAAGAAGAGGACAGCAGACATCTTAGGGAGAAGAGCCAACATTAAATGAAATGTCCTAATTACTCTAGGCAACCTCTCATGATAGCCTCCCATAACTCCTCGAATCCCTATATACTTGCACAAGGGATAGTGTAATATTAATGGAGCATGTGACTGCAGATTAACATTATTTTTGTTGAAAAAAATGAAAGTAGGTTCAAGTGATAGGGTTTGAAAAGGGTTCACAGTGTGAGGGAAACTATTGTAACAATGTGGACAGAACCCTTTGGATGGATTCATCATGTTTTTGGTTTTTTGCTGCTTCAGAATCTGTAGTAGAGATTGGTGTGTTCCATGATGCATTCCCGCTTCTTATAAGTTTTAGATGGAATACCCCATTAGGACGAAGTGCACGTAAGGAAGATGAGTGAGTCAAACTCCTCTGCCCTCTGTCAGCAGTGGGTGCAAAGGGATTTAGACCAAGTGCTTTCATCCTTTGACGTGCAAAGTTTTCACTATATAAATGATGTTTTGCTTGTTTGCAGGTCAGGAGCCTTGGTCTCAATATCCCTGTTTAAAAAGTGTTATCACATGTCTGACAGAAAGAATTGCTGATGACACTGGAAAAAATTGAGAGTTATCCTTAACAATTAAGGGTTTCTCAGCAACATGGATGGACCTAGAGATTGTTATACTGAGTGAAGCAAGTCAGACACAGAAAGACAGATATCGTTTGATATTGCTTATATGAGGAATCTAAAAAGAAAAAAAAGGTACAAATGAACTAATTTACACAACAGAAATAGAGTCATGGATATAGAAAACAAACTTATGGTTACCAGGGGATAAGTGGGGAAGGGATAAATTGGGAGATTGGGACTGACCTATACATACTAGTATATATAAAATAGATAAGTATTGATAAGGACCTGCTTTATAGCACAGGGAACTCTACTCAATGGTGTGTACTGGCATATATGGGAAAAGAATCTTAAAAAACAACAACAAGGGTTTGGGGATTATATAATAAATATAAACATGCAAACCTTTAACATGAAAGGAAAAATCAGTTAACTCTGTGGTCCCTGTTATGGTGTAAACATTTTGTACCTCTAATTTAAAAATTTTGAAACCCAGCTCCCATGTTGATGGTATTAGGAGGTGGGGCTTTTGGGAGGTTATTAGGTCATGAGGCCAGAGACCTCAAACATGGGATCAGTGACCTAATAAATTTAGCACACAGATCTCATGCCCGTCACATGATTTCATTGCCGAGCAAGAAGACCCACATTATGAACCAGATATTGGTCCCCCACCAGACACTAAGTCAGCTGGCAACTTGCTCTTTCTTTTTTTAATTAATTAATTAATTAATTAATTAATTTTTTGGCTGTGTTGGGTCTTTGTTGCAGTGTGCGGGCTTCTCATTGGGTGGCTTCTCTTGTTGCAGAGCACGGGCTCTAGGCATGCGGGTTTCAGTAGTTGTGGCACATGGGCTCAGTAGTTGTGGCCTGTGGGCTCTAGAGTACCGGCTCAGTATTTGTAGTGCACGGGCTTAGTTATTCCATGGCATGTGGGATCTTCCCGTACCAGGGCTCGAACCTGTGTCCGCTTTATTGGTAGGCAGATTCTTAACCACTGCACCACCAGGGAAGCCCCTGGTAACTTGTTCTTGAACTTTTCAGCCTCAGCAATTATGAGAAAACAAAAATATTCTGTTGTTTATAAAATACCAAGTCTCTCATATTTTGTTTTAGCAGTCAAAGAGCTGGCTGAGGAGAAATATCTGTGAGCTTGAAGACATATAAAGAGAAACCTTTAAATCTCAAAAGAAAAAATGGGCAGGAAAGAAATCAACAGAACAGAGTAATCAATAATTTTGGAACAATGAAAATGCTGTGACCTATACATAATGGGTATAGCAGGAGGAGAATAAAGGTAACAAAGAACAGAAAATATTTTTAAAAAATGACTGAGAATCTCCCCAAATGAATGTCTGGCACTAAATCCACAACATCCAAACTTAGAGGAACATATGAATAGTGAAGAAAACTGACCA
Source organism: Tursiops truncatus (assembly GCF_011762595.2). NCBI lineage: Eukaryota > Metazoa > Chordata > Mammalia > Artiodactyla > Delphinidae > Tursiops > Tursiops truncatus. The sequence goes on from NC_047047.1 coordinate 44,968,585, forward strand.
ATATCTCTCAGGAACATCAATGCAAAAATCCTCAACAAAATATTAACAAATCGAATCCAACAATATTTTGAGAGAATTTTATATCATGAATGAGAGGGAATAATCCCAGGAGTGCAAGGCTGGTTCAACATTCTAAAATCAAATAATTATATCCATCATATCAACACCCTAAAGACAATCATTAGCATATGAATAGATTCAGAAGAACTTTGAAAAAAATCTAACACCCATTCTTCATAAAAACTCTCAGTTAAAGAAATAGACTGGAGCTTTCTCAAGTTGATAACAAAGATCTACTGGACACTTTTATCTTACATCATGATTAATGGTCAAAAACATGAAGCTTTTCCACTAAGTTCAGGTAAAAGCAAGGATGTTCCCTTTCATGACTCCTTTTCCATATTTTACTCCAAGTCCTTGCTAATGCAATAAGGCATGAAGATAAATAAAACAAATACAGATTGGGTAGAAAAAAATGAAAGCAGCCTAAATAAAATGTGGACCAATATACTTTATGGACACCTCACCAAAGAAAATAGACACTATGCATATAAGTATACAGAAGAATAATTCAGATTACATGCTGCCATCAAAAATCAAATTAACAATACAATTACATATGATTTTAGCCATTAGAATGGCTAAAATGTGAACAGTGACAAGAACAAATTCTGTAGGGGATGTGGAACAATAGGAAATGTCATTTGTTATTGGTGGAAATGAAAAATAATACAGCTACTTTGGTAGTCTGATTGACACTTGCTATAATGTTGAACATTCCCTTACTGTACAGTCCAGCAAGTGTTCTCATGGATATTTACTGAAAGTAGTTTAAAACATACTTCCAGACGAAAACCTGCATATGGATATTTATAGCACCTAGTTCAATATTGCCAAAATGTGAATGAAACTAATGTGAATGAAACTAAGGTGTCCTCCAATAGGTGAATGAAATGATATAGTATTAATATATTCTGGGAATGGGATAATATTGAGCACTAAAACAGTAAGCTATCAAGCCATAAAAATATGTGGGAATTCTTGTTTTCTTTTGAAATATAGGTGATTTTCTTTATTTTGTAATTTAAATTTTCTTGGAGTATAGTTGATTTACAATGTTGTGTTCATTTCAGCTGCACAGCAAGTGATTCAGTTACACATATGCATATATTCATTCTTTTTCAGATTCTTTTCTGATAAAGGTATTCCCAGAATATTGAGTAGAGTTCCCTGTGCTATACAGTAGGTCCTTGTTGCTTATCTATGTTATATATAGTAGTATTCATATGTTTCCCCCAAGTTCCTGATTTATCCCTACCCCCCACCTTTCCCCTTTGGTAACCATAAGTTTGTTTTCCAAGTCTGTGAGTCTGCCCCTGTTTTGTAAGTTAGTTCATTTGTATCAATTTTTAGGTTCCACCTAGAAGTGATATCATACAATATTTGTCTTACTGTGTCTGACTTACTTCACTTAGTACAATCATCTCTAGGTCCATCCATGTTACTGCAATTGGCATTATTTTCTTCTATTTTATGGCTGAGTCATATTCCATTATATATATGTATCACATATTCTTTACCTATATTCATATGTTGATGGACATTTTGGTTGCTTCCATGTCTTCGCTATTGTAAAGAGTGTTGCAGTAAACATTTGGGAAGATGTGTCTTTTCGATTTATGCTTTCCTCCAGATATGCGCACAGGAGTGAACTTGCTGGATCATCTGGTAGCTCTATTTTATTTTATTTTATTTCATTTCATTTCAATTTCAATTTTTTTGGAGTATAGTTGATACAATGTTGTGTTACTTTCTGCTGCACAGCAAAGTGAAGCAGTTATACATATATCCAATCCTTTTTGGATTCCTTTCCCATACAGGTCATTACAGAGTATTGAGTAGAGTTCCCTGTGCTATACAGTAGACCCTTATTTGTTATCTCTTTTATATATAGTGGTGTGTATATGTCAATCCCAAGTTCCAGTTTATCCCTCCCGTCTCCCCTTACTCTGGTAACCTCCATTCTGTGCCCCATAATGACTGTTACCAATTGGCATTGCCACCAGTAATGTAGTATTGGTGGCACAGTGGTTAAGAATCCGCCTGCCAGTGCAGGGGACACAGGTTCGAGCCCTGGCCCAGGAAGATCCCACACGCCGCAGAGCAACTAAGCCCGTGTGCCACAACTACTGAGTCTGCACTCTAGAGCCCACGAGCCACAACTACTGAGCTCACGTGCCACAACTACAGAAGCCTGTGAGCCTAGAGCCTGTGCTCCACAACAAGAGAAGCCACCGCAAACAGAAGGCTGCGTACCACAACAATGAGTAGCCCCCACTTGCTGCAACTATAGAAAAGCCGCACGCAGCAACGAAGACCCAACGCAGATTAAAAATAATAATAATAAGTAGTAGGTTTCTCTTTTTTCCACACCCTCTGAAGCATTTCTTGTTTCTAGACATTGTGAGGATGGCTATTCTGAGTGGTTCCAGGTGATATTTCTTTGTACATCTGATTTGCATTTGTCTAACATAAAGCAATGGTGAGCATCTTCATATGTGCTTTTTTTTTTTTTGAACAGTGTGAGTAAAATTTACCCCTTGAAAAAGAGTTATTGAAAGGTTGCCTTGTTTTGAAGTCTATTTCGATTACCTACCCCAAGGTATTTCTTGAGGGCTGTTGTCATTTACAGCTCCCCAGGCATTGTGAATATGAAGTGCCTATAAGGTCCAGTTTTAGAATTGTTGTTATGGGAAACAGAAGGCGGCAGGATTTCTACTGTCCCCCTCTGGTTACTGACACAACCTTAGATGTAGGGAAAGTCCTGTTCCTGGGTTTTAAATTAGAGTGGAATGTGCCTGACCAAACATGTAAGGACTTCTGTCCCATTCCTTCTTCCCCCTTACCCTTCATCCCCCAAACAAGTATAAACCCCTGCAAAATCACCTGTTGAGGGTGCTGTCTTGTAGAGTTGGATGAGCCTAATGAAGGAGTCAGGAGGTCGGAACCCAAACACCAGGATATGTTGAGACCAGGTGATTTTCCAAATGTCATCCAGCCCAGAGAGTCCACCATCCTTTGGGTGTCAGAGGGTTGGTTTAGTAGTATGAGGGCACACTTAGATCTGGAGATTGTGATCCCATGCAGAGGGGACCAGGTACTACATGTTCAAGGGGTCGAATTAGCTGGCATATCCTCCCGAGGTCCTCAGGCCCACAACAGTCCAGCCTTGGGACCAAATTGGGTCTGTGCCCAGGGATGTGACACTAGCACGTTAACTGAGACTAAACGAATTTAGTGATCATTTTTCTTTTCTATAATTCAATTTTAAATTTATAATGGAGTATAGTTGATTTACCATGTTGTGTGTGTTTTTGATATACACCAACGTGATTCACTTATACAGAGATGACTATATATTCTTTCTGGAATTATTTTCCCATTGAGGTTACTAAAGGGTGTTGAGAAGAGTTACAAGTGCTCTACAGAAGGTCCATGTTGATTACAAGTTTTCTCTCTGTAAATATGTATATACTAACTCCAACCTCACGATTTATGCCTCCAACACACCTTTCCAGTTTGGTAACCATAAGTTTGTGTTCTAAGTCTGGGACTCTGTTTCTGTGTTGTAAGATAGTACCTTTGTATCAATTATTAGATTCCACTGATAAGTAATATCATATGATATTTATCATTGTCTGATTTATGACACTTAGTATGAATGTATCTATGTCCTTCCGAGTGGGTGCAAATGGCCTTATTCCATTCTTTTCATGGCTGAGTAATATTCCATTGTACATATCTACCAAAATTTCTTCATCCAGTCTTCCTTCCAAGGGCGTTTAGGTAGCTTCCAAGTAGAGGCTCTTGTAAACAGGGCTGCATAAATTTTGGAGTGCCTGGGTCCTGTCAATTTACTTTTTTTCCAAGATACAGGCCCAGGAGTGGAAGCACCATATGCTCCGAAGCTCTGTTTTTGAGATTTTTAAGGAATCACCACCCACTTCTCCACAGTGGCTGTTAGCACTTTACATTCCCACCATCAGCTTGTCAGGGTTCCCTTTTCTCCACGCCCTGTCCTGCATTTCAGGTTTTACACTTTGTGAGCTTGGCCATTCTGACTGTTGCGAAGTGATACCTCTTTGTAGTATTAATTTACATTGCCCACCTGTTTTGTTGGCCAAAAATGGAGTAAGGGTTTTTCCTGAATATATTAAGGAGTAACGCATACGGCCTTTTTGGCAAACTGCATCATTGGCGATGTTCAGCAGCTTTGCATGTGCTTTAATGGCGAGTGCAAACTACCTCTTGAAATCCCTTTCCTGCAATTCTGCCTTGCTTACAAGGCCTTTACGAATACTTGGATCAAGAAATGACTCCATTAGAGCTGTCAATTACAACCCTGCATGTTTGTGAATTGCAGTGCCCCTGAGTACCAGTTTTCAACTTGTTGTTTAGGGAAGCAGCCACAAAGGGGCAGGATTTCTACAGACCCATTCCGGTTACTGGGGCACCTGAAGGATAGGGAAATTCTTCTTCCAGATTAGGAAACTAGAGTGGCATATGCCTGTCCAAACATCTAGGGCTTATGTCTCATTCCATCCCCCCATTCCCCTTCTTCACACAGAAAATTCCAAGCTGTGCAAAACTGGCTGTTGAGTGTGCTGCCTTCCCAAAGTGGGGAGACTCTAAGGAAAGGAGCTGGTGAACCCGAATACCAGGAGAAGTGGAGATGAGGTGACTTTTCCAAACTTCCCCGAACACACGGTGTACCATCCTCTGGATGTCCCATTCATGTTTTAGCTGTAGGAATGGTCCCCTGCACCTGGAGATATGGGACCCATGGAATGGGGGCCAGGCAGTATTACTCTAAAAGTGCTGCATTTGCTGTCCCATCCTCACCAAGCCTCTCAGACCCAGGAGTGTAGAGCCTTACATCCCAGCCAGCTGTGTGTCTAGATGTGTTCAGTCCAGGTTGCATCACAGCCCTTGAACAAATTTTGTAAGAATTTCTCTCTCACTGTCTTTTTTTTTGTTCTTGTTATTTAATTTTATAATGGGGTATAGCTGATTTTCAATACTGTCTTTCTTCCTGCTCTACATCTATCCACTTGATTCAATTAAAGAGAGACATTAATAAATTCTTTTACAGATTCTTACCAGTCTTATATATCCTTTTCCTGTGACAACAGTGTGCTGAGTCCAACTCTTTGAGATATACAGTAGGTCCTGTCGATTACCTATTTTGTTTATGGAACTGTATCTGTGCTAATTCCAACCTTCTCATTTATGTATCACCCCACCCAACCATTCTCCTTTAGCAGCCATAACTGTGTTTTCTAAATGTGTGACTCTGTTTCTATTTTGTAATTGAGTTCATGTGTAGCCATTTTTAGATACCATCTATAAGTGATACCTTATGATAAGTCTCTTTTTTATGTCTGACTTATGTCACATAGAATGATCGTACCTCAGACTCCACGAGTTGCTGCAACTGGCCTTATTTCACTGATTTAATTGCTCAGTAATATTCCATTGTACATAAGTACCACATCTTCTTTATCCATTTTTTACTTCCAAGGACATGTAAGTTGTACCCAAGTCGAGGCATTTCTAAACAGAGCAACAGTAAACGTAGCGGTGCCTGTGTCCTGTTGATATTTGGTTTACCCAAGAGTGGAAGTGCCGTATGCTCTGTGTCTCTGCATTTTAGATGTTTCAGGAAACACCATACACTTCTCCAGAGAGTCCTTTGCTATTTACATCACCCCCATCAGCTTAACAAGGCTCCCTTTTCTCCATGGCCTGTGCTGCATTTCTGGTTTTACACTTTTCCAGGATGGCCCTTTTGACGAATGCAAAGTGAGACTTCTTTGTAGTGCTGATTTGCATTTGGTGCTTGTTTGGATGGCCAAAAAGAGCGTATGCGTTTTTCCCGAATATATTTATTTTTATGATGGGGTTTAGCTGATTTCCACTGATGTGTTTATGCCGCGTTACACCCACTTGATTCACTTACAGAGAGATATCAGTAAATACTTTTTAAGATTCTTAATTGTCAGATATATTCTTTGGCAGTGAATAGGGGGTGTTGAGTCCAGTTCATTGAGCAAAGAGTAGGTCTTGTCTATTATATATTTGGTTTATGGAACGGTATCTGTGCTAATTTCAAACTCTGGTTTTATGCATCACCCCACCTCACCTTTCCCCTTAAACTGGCATAAGTGCGTTTTGTAAATGTGTGATTCTGTTCTGTTTTGTAATTCAGCTCATGTGTAGCCATGTTTACATTCCCTCTATAAGTGATATCTTATGATAAGTTTTTTTCTGTGTGACTTCTTTCACTTAGAATCATCGTACCTAAATCCACTCATTATGCTGCTACTAGCCTTATGACGTTGATTTCATGGCTGAGTGATATTCCATTGTACATAAGTACCACAACCTCTTTATCCATTTTACTCTTTCCTGGGATATATAAGGTGTACCGAAGTCGAGGTTGTTGTAAACAAAACAGCCCTAAACTTTGGGGTGCCTGAGTCCTGTCGATTTCTGGTGTTCCGAAGATATACGCCCGTAAGTGGAAGTGCCCTATGCTCTGTAGCTCTGTTTTTTTAATGTTTTAGGAAACACCATACACTATGCCAGTGGCCGTTGGCAATTTACATCCCGCCCATCAGCGTAACAAGGCTCCCTTTTCTCCATGTCCTGCATTTCTGGTTTTTACATTTTTTCAGGATGGGCCTTTTGAACCATGCAAAGTGAGACTTATTTTTTATGCTGATTTGCAGTGCCCGCTTGATTGGTTGGCCAAAAAGGGGGCATATGCCTTTTTTCCGGAATATATTCAGGAAAAAATGCATACGCCCTTTTAGGCCAACTTCATCATTGTTGATATTCTGCCGCTTTGCATGTGATTTAAGGAGAGTCCAATCTACCTCTTGAAAACTGTTTCCTGCAATTCTGCTTTGCTTTCAAATCCTCTTCCTTGCCTTACCTCTATATATTTTTGGATGACAGTTATCATTTATAACCCTGCAGGTCTGTGAATGGCAGTGACGCTGAGCTCCATTTTTCAAATCACCTTTTTTGAAGACGGCTGCAAAACCACAGGATTGCTTCAGGCTCTATGCTGGTTCCAGGGGGTAGGCTGAACCTTTGGTTAATTCTTCTTCCTGATGGGAAATTAGACTGACATGTGCCTGTCGAAACACCTACAGCTAGTCTGTCATTGGTTCCCCTTCTTCCCGTTCATCCTCCGCACTAATTGCAGACTGTGCGAAACAGGAGGTTAAAGGCGCTGACTCTCCAAGTGGGGAGATTGTTAGTAAAGTGGTTGGAATGGGAAACCTGAGCACCAGGAGATGAAAAATGAGGTGCGTTGTAGAAACCATTCCCGATCACACGGTGTACCATTCTCTGGGTTTCCATGCATGTTGTAGCTGTAGGTATATTCTCTTGAACCTGGAGAGTTGGGACCCATGGAATGGGTAGCACACAATATTTCTTTAAAGGACCTGTATTTGCTCACCAAACCTCACCAATCCTCTCAGCCCCAAGAGTGTCCAGACTTATGTCTCATCAAGCTGTGTGTGTAGGTGCAGTCAATCCACGATGCATCACAGTCCCTGAATGAATTTTGTAAGACTTTCTCTCTCTTTCACTATCTTTTTTTTTTTGTTTGAAATTTATTCTTATAATGGGGTTTAGCTGATTTTCACTGCTGTGTTTATGCCGCTTTACACATCCATGATTCACTTACAGAGAAATATCAATATATATGTTTTAAGATTCTTACTAGTCAGACATATTCTTCTGTGGTGAATAGGGGGTGTTCAGTCCAGTTCATTGAGCAAGGAGTAGGTCTTTTCTATTACATATTTGGTTTATGGAACACTATCTGTGCTAATTTCAAACTCTGGTTTTATGCATCACCCCACCTCACCTTTCCCCTTAAGCAGGCATAAGTGCGTTTTCTAAATGTGTGACTCTCTTCTGTTTTGTAATTCAGCTCATGTGTAGCCATGTTTACATTCCCTCTATAAGTGATATCTTATGATAAGTTTCTTTTTCTGTGTGACTTCTTTCACTTACAGTCATCGTGCCTAAATCCACTCATTATGCTGCTGCTGGCCTTATGGCATTGATTTCATGGCTGAGTGATATTCCATTGTACATAAGTACCGCAACTTCTTTATCCATATTTCTCTTTCTTGGGATATTTAAGGTGTACGGAAGTCGAGGTTTTTGTAAGCAGAGAAGCCCTAAACTTTGGGGTGGCTGTGTCTTGTTGATTTTTAGTTTTCCCATGATATATGCCCATGAGTGGAAGTGGCCTATGCTCTGTAGCTCTGTTTTTAACATGTTTCAGGAAACACCATATGCTTCTCCGGAGTGGCTGTTGGCAATTTACATCCTGCCCATCAGTGTAACAAGGCTCCCTGTTCTCCATGGCCTGTCCTGCCTCTCTGGTTTTTACACTTTTTTCGGATGGCCCTTTGGACCACTGGGAAGAGAGACTTCTTTGTTGTGCGGATTTGCATTGCCCACTTGCTTGGTTGGCCAAAAAGTGCGTATGCGTTTTTTCCAGAATATATTCAGGAAAAAACGCATATGCCCTTTTTGGCCAACTGCATCGTTGTCGAAGTTCTGCCGCTTTTCATGTGCTTTAAATGAGACTCCAATCTATCTGCTGAAATGTGTTTCCTGCAATTCTGCCTTGGTTTCAAATCCTTGTCGTTGCCTTACCTCAATATATTTTTCGACGAAAGTTCTCCTTTTTAACTCTGCAGGTTTGTGAATTGCAGTGCCCCTGAGCACCATTTTTCAACTCGATTTTTGTGAGCTGGCCACAAAACCGCAGGATTGCTTCAGGCCCTATTATGGTTCTGGGGCGGCAGGCTGAGCCTTTGGTTAATTCTTGCTCCTGATGGGAAATTACAGTGACATGTGCCCGTCCAAACACCTACAGCTAGTCTGTCATTGGTTCCCCTTCTTCCCGTTCATCCTCCGCACTAATTGCAGACTGTGCGAAACAGGAGGTTAAAGGTGCTGAGTCTCCAAAGGAGAGCTTGTTAGTAAAGCGGCTGGAATTGCTAACCCGAGCACCGGGAGAGGAAAAATGAGGTGTGTTTTAGAAACATTTCCCGATCACATGGTGTACCATCTCTGGGTTTCCCATGCATGTTTTTGTTGTAGGAAGATTCCCTTAAACCTGGAGAGTTGGGATCCGTGGAATGGGTAGCACGCAGTATTGCTTTAAAGGGTCTGCATTTGCTCACACAACCTCAGCAATCCTCTCAGTCCCAAGTGTCCAGCCTTATGTCTTATCCAGGTGTGGGTGTAGATATGGTCAATCCAGGGTGAATCACAGCGCCTGAACGAATTTTGTAAGAATTTCTCTCTCTTTCGCTGTCTTTGTGTTTTGTTTTTGAAATTTATTTTTATAATGGAGTTTAGCTGATTTTTACTGCTGTGCTTATGCCGCTCTACACACACTTGATTCCCTTACGGAGACATATCAATACATAGCTTTTAAGATTCTTACTAGTCAGATATATTCCTCTGCGGTGAATAGGGGGTGTTGAGTCCAGTTCATTGAGCAAGGAGTAGGTCTTTTCTATTACATATTTGTTTTATGGAACGCTATCTATGGTAATTTCAAACTCTGGTTTTATGCATCACCCCACCTCACCTTTCCCCTTAAGCAGGCATAAGTGCGTTTACTAAATGTGTGACTCAGTTCTGTTTTGTAATTCAGCTCATGTGTAGCCATGTTTACATTCCCTCTGTAAGTGGTATCTTATGATAAGTTTCTTTTTCTTTGTGACTTCTTTCACTTAGAATCATCATACCTAAATCCACTCATTATGCTGCTGCTGGCCTTATGGCATTGATTTCATGGCTGAGTAATATTCCATTGTACATAAGTACCACAACTTCTTTATCAATTTTTCTCTTTCCTGGGATATTTAACGTGTACCGAAGTCGAGGTTCTTGTAAGCAGAGCAGCCCTAAACTTTAGGGTGGCTGTGTCTTGTTGATTTTTAGTTTTCCCAAGATATACGCCCATGAATGGAAGTGCCCTATGATCTGTACCTCTGTTTGTTAGATGTTTTAGGAAACACCATACACTTCTCCAGAGTGGCTGTTGACAATTTACATCCCGTCCATCAGCGTAACAAGGCTCCCTGTTTGCCATGGCCTGTCCTGCCTTTCTGGTTTTAACACTTTTTTCGTATGGCCCTTTGGACCGGTGGGAAGTGAGACTTCTTTTTAGTTCAAATTTGCAATGCCCGCATGCTTGGTTGGCCAAAACGGGCGTATGCGTGTTTTCCTGAATATATTCTGCAAAAAACGAATACCCCCTTTTTGGCCAACTTCATCATTGCCGAAGTTCTGCCGCTTTTCATGTGCTTTAAAGGTGACTCCAATCTACCTCTTGAAATCTGTTTCCTGCAATTCTGCCTTGGTTTCAAATCCTCTTCGTTGCCTTACCTCAATATATTTTTGGATGATAGTTGTCCTTTATAACTCTGCAGGTTTGTGAACTGCAGTGCCCCTGATCTCCATTTTTCAACCCGCATTTTGTGAGCTGGCCGCAAAACCGCAGAATTGCTTCAGGCCCTATTTTGGTTCTAAAGTGGCAGGCTTAGCCTTTGGTTAATTCTTGCTCCTGATGGGAAATTACAGTGACATGTGCCCGTCCAAACACCTATAGCTTGTCTCTCATTGGTTCCCCCTCTTTCCGTTTATCTTCCGGACAAATTGCAAACTGTGGGAAACAAGGTTAAAGGCGCTGATTATTCAAGTGAAGAGATTGTTAGTAAAGCAGGTGGAATGGCGAACCTGAGCACCAGGAGATTAAAAAATGAGGTGCGTTTTAGAAACCTTTCCGGATCACACGGTGTACCATCCTCTGGTTTTCCCGCTCATCTTTTAGCCGTAGGAAGATTCCCTTGAACCTGGAGAGTTGGGACCCATGGAATGGGTAACACGCAGAATTACTCTAAAGGGTCTGCCTTTGCTCACCCAACCCTACCAGTCCTCTCAGCCACAAGAGTGTCCAGCCTTATGTCTCATCCAGCTGTGGTTGTAGATGTGGTCAGTCCGGGTTGCATCACAGCCCCTGAACGAATTTTGTAAGAATTTGTCTCTCTTTCACTGTCTTTGTTTGTGTTTGAAATTTATTTTTATAATGGGGTTTAGCTGAGTTTCACTGCTCTGTTTATGCCGCTCTACACACACTTGATTCCCCTACGGCGACATGTTAATTCATAGGTTTTAAGATTGTTACTAGTCAGATATATTCTTCTTTGGTGAAGAGGGGTTGTTGAGTCTAGTTCATTGAGCAAGGAGTAGGTCTTGTCTATTACATATTTGATGCATGTAACGGTATCTGTGCTAATTTCCACCTCTTTTTTTATGCATCACCCCACCTCACCTTTCCCCTTAAGCAGGCATAAGTGTGTGTTCTAAATGTGTGACTCTGCTTTGTTTTGTAATTCAGTTCATGTGTAGCAATGTTTACATTCCCTCTATAAGTGATATCTTATGATAAGTTTCTTTTTCTGTGTGACTTCTTTCACTTAGAATCATCGGACCTAAATCCACTCATTATGCTGCTACTAGCCTTATGACATTGATTTCATGGCTGATTGATATTCCATTGTAAATATGTACCACAACTTCTTTATCCATATTTCTCTTTTCTGGGATATTTAAGGTGAACCGAAATCGAGGTTCTTGTAAACACAGCAGCCCTAAACTTTGGGGTGCCTGTGTCTTGTTGATTTTTAGTCTTCCCAAGATATTCGCCCATGAGTGGAAGAGCCCTATGCTCTGTCGCTCTGTTTTTTTTTTAATGTTTTTGGAAACACCATCCACTTCTCCAGAGTGGCTCTCGTCAATTTACACTGCGCACATCCCCGTAATAAGGCTCCCTGTGCTCCATGGCCTGTCCTGCATTTCTGGTGTTTACATTTTTTTCGGATGGCCTTTTGACTGGTGGTAAGTGAGCCTTCCATGTTGTGCGGATTTGCATTTCCCGCTTGCTTGGTTGGCCAAAAAGAGCGTATGCGTTTTTTCCTGAATATATTCAGGAAAAAACGCATACGCTCTTTTTGGCCAACTGCATCACTGTCGAAGTTCTGACGCTTTTCATGTGCTTTAAAGGCTAGACCAATCTACCTCTTGAAATCTGTTTCCTGAAATTCTGCCTTGCATTCAGAGCCTCTTCGTTGCCTTACCTCAAAATATTTTTGGACGTTAGGTGTCATTTATAACTCTGCAGGTTTGTGAATTGCACTGCCCCTGAGCTCCATTTTTCAACTTGCTTTTTTGTGAGATGGCCGCAAAACTGCAGGATTGCTTCAGGCCCTATTCTGGTTTCGGGCCGGCAGGCTGAGCCTTTGGTTAATTCTTCTTCCCGATGGGAAATTAGACTGACATGTGCCTGTCGAAACACCCACAGCTGGTGTCTCATTGGTTCCCCCTCTTCCCGTTCATCCTCTGCACAAATTGCAAACTGTGCGAAACAGGGGGTTAAAGGCACCGATTCTCCAAGTGGGGAGATTTTTAGTAATGTGGCTGGAATGGTGAACCCGAACACAAGGAGATGAAAAATGAGGTGCATTTTAGACACCTTTCCCGTTCACACGGTGTATAGTCCTCTGGGTTTCCCATGCATGTTTTACCTGTAGGCAGTTCCCTTGAACCTGCAGATTTGGGACCCATGCAATGGGTACCAAGCAGTATTACTTTAAAGGGTCTGCATTTCCTCACCCAACCTCACTAATTCTCTTAGTGCGATCAGTTTCCAGCCTTATGTCTCATCCTGCTGTGCATCTATATGTGTTCAATCCATGTTGATTAACAGCCCCTGAGCAAAAGTTGTAAGAATTTTTCTGTCTCACTGTCTTTTTTTAAAATTTATTATTATATTGGTTACAGCTGATTTTCAATGGTCTGTTTCTTGCTGCTGTACATCCATTTGATTCACATATAGAGAGACATCAATAAATTCTTCTTCAGATTCTTACCAGTCATATATATTCTTTTCCGATGACTTGAGTGTGCCGAGTGCCATTCTTTGAGGTACTGTATAGGCCTTTTCGATGATCAGTTTGGTATTTGGAACAGTATATTTGCTAATTTCAACCTCCTGGATAATGCCTCACCCCTCCCTACGTTTCCCCTTTAGCAGCCTTATGCGTGTTTTCTACATATTTGACTATGTTTATCTTTTTTAATTTATTTCATATGTAGCCATTTTTGATTCCACCTTTAAGTGATATCTTATGATATGTGTCTTTTTCTTTTTGACTTATGTACTTAGAATGATCGTACGTAACTCCTTTGGAGTTGTTGCAACGGGCCTTATTTCATTGATCTCCGGGCTGAGTAATATTCCACTCTACATAAGTACCGCATCTCTTTTATCCATTTTTTCCTTCCAGGGACATTTAGGTTATATCGAAGTCGAGGCTCTTTTAAACAGAGAGGCGGTAAACGTTGGGGTGGCTGTGTCCTGTCGATTTTTGTTTTTCCCAAGATATACGCCCATGAGTGCAAGTGCCCTATGCTCTGTAGTTCATTTTTTAGATGTTTTAGTAAACACAATACACTTCTCCAGAGTGGCCGTTGGCAAGTTACATTTCCACTATCAGCCTCACAGGGCTCCCTTTTCTCCTCGCCCTGTCTTGCATTTCTGGTGTTTACACTTTATGAGGATGGCTCTTCTGACTGATGCGAAGTGATACCTTTTGTAGTATTGATTTCCAGTGCCCCCCTGTTTGGTTGGCTAAAAAGGGCGTATGCCCTTTTCTTGAATATATTCAGAAAAAACGCATACGCCCTTTTTTGCCAACTGCATCGTTGGCGATGTTCAGCCCCTTTTCTTGTGCTTTAATGGCGAGTCCTTTCTACCTCTTCAAATCCCTTTCCTGCCATTCTCCCTTGCTTACAAGTCCTTTTCGGTGACTTACCTCAAGACATTTTTCGACGATAGATATTTTCAGCTCTTCAGTTTCGTGAATTTTAATGCCCCTGAGTTCCATTTTTCAACTTGTGTTTTTGGGAACTGGCCACAAAACAGCGGGATTTACTCAAGCCCTATTCTGTTTCCGTGGATAATCTTAGCCTTTGGTCAGTACGTCTTCCTGATTGGAAATTAGAGTGACATGTGCCTGTTCGAACACCTAGGACTTGTCTCTCATTGTTTCTCATCCTTCCGCTTCATCCTCTGGACAAATTCCAAACTGTGTGCAACAGGATGTTGACTGTGCTGACATCGCCAAGTGGGGAGATTGTTAGGAAAGATGCTGGAGGGGTGAACCCGAGCACCAAGAGATGAGGAGATGAGATGCCTTTTCCAAACTCTTCCCGATCAAACGGTGTACCATCTTCTGGGTGTGACAGGCATGTTTTAGCAGTAAGAAGGGTCCGGTGCATGTAAGGAGAACACCAGCGATTTTTTTCAAATCAGTGTCTCCCCGAACCCCAAACTGGGGAATTTTTAATCCACGGCTACACGTATGTTCATTAAGGGCCTTGGGAAGTAGGCAGAGTCCGAACTTTATTTTATTTTTTTTATTATTATTTTTTTTTTCGGTACGCGGGCCTCTCACTGTTGTGGCCTCTCCCGTTGAGGAGCACAGGCTCCGGACGCGCAGGCTCAGCGGCCATGACTCACGGGCCCAGCCGCTCCGCGGCATGTGGAATCTTACCGGACCGGGGCACGAACCCGTATCCCCTGCATCGGCAGGCGGACTTTCAACAACTGCGCCACCAGGGAAGCCCCGCGTTCGAACTTTAGATGATTGAAGACTTTAGGGTCAGAAGTGCTCACCGTCGGCTTCCCTTAGGTTACATTTTATCTGTCGTTGATAGATGATGTCGATAAAAATATCTATTCTTTTTCAGATTATTTCCCCTTATAGGTTATTGCAAAATATTGAGTGTAGTTCCCTGTGCTATACAGTAGTTCCTTGTTGATGATCTATTTTATACATAGCAGTGTGTATGTGTTAATCCCAAACTGTTAATTTATCCCTCCTCCCACCTTTCCCCTTTGGTAATAATAAATTATAAGATTTTATACTTCTCAGAAATGGGGGAGCTGAAAGAGAGGTAGCATTTTCAATGGGAAAGCATTCAAAACAAGATTGAAGCTTCAGCCAAGATTATTAGATGTACATCCTTGGAAAGAAATCACTTCATTTCTCTAATGTTGACCTGACAAATAAGACAAACCTCTTCACTGAACTTGCTTATAATAAAGTGATGGAAATATCCAATGGAAGTGTTAGAAACATCTTATTTTACCCGAGCCTTATACACTGCTCTCGGTTAATTACAGTTTGGCTCACACATCTGTTCATTGAAGTTACAATGTTCTCAATTTCTGTTACTGATCCTCCAGAGTGGGACCCAACAAGAGTCCCCCTGCCGAGTGTCATTGGAGCCAACAGATCGAGACTGAGTTTGGTTCAGAAGCAAAGGAAACTTTATATTTTGATCAGAGAATGGAGAGGTGAGAGCGTGCGTTCCCTCCCAGGCTGTGGGCTGGGCTGCTGTTTAGGGATCCCCGTCAGCATCAGCAGGAGGGAGGGGGCGGAGCTCTCGAGGGCCGGGTTAGCTGCAGCTCAGGCTCTATGTCGAGGAGTCTGCACGGAGCCCCACGAGCGGAGGTGTCGACCCAGCCATTCTGCACTAGGAAATCGGCTCTGAAGTGCCGGGTGTGGGACCTCTGCATGCGGAACCCTAGGAGCACGTGAAATTAGACAAAGCACAAAGGAAAAAAAGGTTAGACTTTATTTTATTGCCCAGACTCTATTTTTATCTCCCAGGAATTTTTAATGGGCTTTGCCGGTGACAAACCCCTCCTCTGCCTTTTGTCCCGTTCCTCATTCTTGGGGCGCTGAGGGTGCAGACCCCTCTTCTGTAACTGCTTCGTGCTGAGTTGGGAGTCCTCATACCCGGGGGGGAGGGGCAGAACTTCTCCCCAGCAGCCTCCAGGCGAGGTTGATTGTCCCCAGGCCTCCTGCCTCACTGCTCGTCCGCCGGAGCACCAGCATTGGAAGCGTTATAGATTCCAATGACCTTTAAGGGTCCAGGAAAGAGATGCGCAGAGACGCTGGGGGGGACCGGTTTTACCCCGGCCAACATTTGTTCGGCCACCTTAGGCTGACGGTTTCTGCCAGCCTAGATGCTCTGACCAGTTGTCTGCGCTTTCTTCAATTAGACCCCTGAATTAACGTACGAACAGCATCAGGTGTCAGAGCCCTGCCCGCTCAACTCCCAGACAGTCCAGGGTCAGTGGTAATCCAGGACCATGACGGCCACTGAGTCAACGGCCTTTTGAAGTAGCCAGGAGTCCAGCCGGTCTTATTGACCGCCATCACCGCGGTGTCTGTAGGCTTTTCTATGGTGACAGCGTGATATACGGTTCCCCTGCCAAGCTTATTAGCTCCGCTCTGGGTGCAGTAAGTCCTGCAAGCAGTAGTCTGCTCTTTTGGAGCACACTCTTCTTGTTTTCTGAGAGAAGCTCCAGGTCAAGTGATGGTCACATGAGTCGTCATGGGGGCCCGTTGCCCCCGACTGTCTCTCTGAAGGTTGGAGTTGGAGGGCCTCCTCACTCGAGGTCAGTGTGCCCACGGAGCGACCCCTGCAACTTCAGGGCATGGTGGGTGGTTAGGATCACCACGTGGGGTCCTTTTCCCTTAGGAGGGAGCTGGCCTTGTGGGCTGCTGATTTTCAGGTTTTTAGATACTCCCAGTATCCTCGCCGGATGGGGCTGTGGGCCAAGCCCTTGGTGACCGTAGTTTATCCTACCTGGAGGGCATTCTTGCGTTGTTCCAGTTCAAGTGTTTCCAGTTTTTGCACTAATACTCCAAGGGTGATTCACCTTCTATGGGGATGTAAAGGCCAAAGCGTTTAGCTAAATTAGGGAGGTCCAGGGCAAGGGTCTGAATTGACTGCTCTTTGCATTCTTGAAAGGCCGCTTCTGGATTCTATTCGAAAGGATCATATCTTTTCCTTTCAATGTTTCATATAGAGGCCCAGCTATTAGACTGTAGTTCGGGATCCAGATGTGGCAAACCCCGGCCTCCCCAGGAACCCCTAAGCTGTCTTCTAGTTTTAGAAGGGGTAAGTCTGCAAATGGCTTCTTCCCTTTCCTGGGATGGGCTTCTCCGACCTTCTGTGAGAATGAAGCCCAGGCAGGTCACCTTAGTCTGTGATATTTGAGCCTTTTTCTTGGACACCTTCTATCCTTTATTGGCTAGGTAGTTCAGAGGCCTCCTTAGTAGGGCTGGCGATCAGAATGTAGTCTGCATATTGGAGGGTTCCCTTCTCCAGAGGTAGAACTTTTAGGTGTTTAGCTAACGTTTCCCCAAAGATGGTGTGGAAATTTTTGAACCCTTGGGGCAGGACGGCCCAACAGTATTGTTTTTGTTGTATGTTGAGTCCTGCCACTCACAATCCAAAATTTCTTGTGACTCTGGGACTAATGGAATACAGAAGAAAGCATCATTGAAGTCTAATACAGAATACCTTGTCCTGGTGGATGGTAGAATGACCAGCAGGGTGTAGGAATTAGGAACTACCGGATATATATCCTCGGTGGCTTCACTGATTGTCCTGACATCCGTTACCAGGTTCCCAGCAGCCCACGGGGCTCTCGTGGTCAGGCCCTTCCCAGGATATGGAGCTCACCTGGGCAGGTACCCAGCAGCCACCAGGGCTCTCGTGGTCACGCCCCTCCCAGGATATGGAGCTCACCTGGGCAGATCCCCAGCAGCCCACGGGGCTCTCGTGGTCAGGCCCCTCCCAGGGTATGGAGCTCACCTGTGAAGCTACCCAGCAGCCCATGGGGCTCTCGTGGTCAGGCCCCTCCCAGGATACAGAGCTCCCCTGGGCAGGTACCCCGGCAGGGCTGGGCACCCAGGAACCGTGCACATAGCCCTCATTGCAGAGCACACCCAGCTCACCTGTCACTCAGAGCTGACACAGAGCACCTCAGAGCAGGACTTGAACTAACAAGCAGCAGCTCCGACAGGTCTGTGACCCTGGGCATCACTCTGTGCGGCCTCCCTCCGCCTGGTCTTCCAGAGACTTTCACTGAAGCTGGGGCACCAGGCCTCTGTCTCCTCCACCCCTCCTCTCCCTGACTCCTGGGTTCCTCTCATTAGGAGAGGGTCTTCTTGAAATTGTCTCCCACTCATGGGCCAGATAAAATGATTAGAAAACAAGCCGGAGCTGCAGCCCCTTGTCTATCCTGACTCTCAGGAGCCCACACCTGTTCCTTGGACCTGGCCAGTTCAGCAAGGTCCAATTTCAGCAATGTGAGCCCCTGAGGGGTGAGGATTGGCTGACCTGGGCAGCCTGACCCTGCCGGCCAGCCCTCCCCAGGTGTGCCTGGGTTGAGGTCAATATAAACACCGCTCCAGGCAGCAAGAGCCCCTGCAGCTGTGCCTGACACCATATTCTCTGCCCCGTCAGCAGTCTCAGGGCTGGGCTGGTGGGAGGGAGTGAGGGGCCACGGCTTTGTGGGTGGCCCGGTGTGAGTGGGACTCTGCTGGACTTTCTGCAGGACTTGCCAGGCTGCCACCTGCTAAACAAGAGGATGTGTCACCCATACCTGCTGCTGGAATTTCTCCCCAGGCAGAGGTGAGGAAGGAAAAAAACAGTGGGGGCTGGGACAGGAGGGGTATCTCAGGCAGGGAAATGGAAAGCTTCCAGAAGAGCGCCCAGGGCCAGGACCATCCTGGCTGGCCTGCAGGCACCAAGTTGGCCTGCGTGCTGTGGCTGGTGTGGCTCCACGGCCCTTCCTCTAAGCTTTCACGTCCTTGTACCTATTCAGGTATTTTACCTGGGAAGGGTGGGAACAGTTCAGCAGCAGCTGGCCTGGGGCTCAGCTCACGTTTACTCACAGACGCCTCGGCACGGTCCCCCAGCTTTGCAATGAGGACGCTCCTTGCGGGGGAGCTGCTGGCTGCATGGGAGACGATTCCCCACCTCTGACCAACTTCAGAATTGTTTACCACTGGAGCAAGTGCCCTGATAGGGTTTTCCTCTGTTTAACTGGTGGGTTCTGGGTTTTTTTTCTTTTTTGGTTCAAGGTAGATTTTATTCCTCTTTTTTGTATTTATATATGTAAGCATGGAAATAATTCATTCATATAAATATATCTATGGGAAGGGAAGGGAAGAACTTATTTTTCTGTTTTTATTTTATTTTTAAATTTTATTTATTTTTTTATACAGCAGGTTCTTATTGGTTATCTATTTTATACATATAAATGTATACATGTAAACCCCAATCTCCCAAATCATCCCACCACCACCACCCCACGACTTTCCCCCCTTGGTGTCCATACGTTGTTCTCTACATCTGTGTCTCTATTTCTGCCCTGCAAACTGGTTCATCTGTACCATTTTTCTAGGTTCCACATATATGCATTAATATACAATATTTGTTTTCCTCTTTCTGACTTACTTCACTCTGTATGACAGTCTCTAGATCCATCGACGTCTCTACAAATGACCCAATTTCATTCCTTTTTATGGCTGAGTAATATTCCATTTTATATATGTACCACATCTTTATCCATTCGTCTGTGTTTGGGCATTTAGGTTGCTTCCATTACCTGGCTATTGTAAATAGTGCTGCAATGAACATAGTGGTGAATGTATCTTTTTGATTTATGGTTTTCTCTGGGTATATTCCCAGTAGTGGGATTGCTGGATCATATGGTAATTCTATTTTTAGGTTTTTAAGGAACCTCCATACTGTTCTCCATAGTGACTGTATCAACTTACATTCCCACCAATAGTGGAAGAGGGTTCCTTTTCTCCACACCCTCTCCAGCATTTGTTGTTTGTAGATTTTCTGATGATGCCCATTCTAACAGGTGTGAAGTGATATCTCATTGTAGTTTCGATTTGTATTTCTCTAATAATTAGTGATGTTGAGCAGCTTTTCATGTGCATCTTGGCCATCTCTATGTCTTCTTAGAAGAAATGTCTGTTTAGATCATCTGCCCATTTTTGTATTGGGTTGTTTGTTTTTTAAATATTGAGGTGCATGAGCTGTTTATATATACTGGAGATTAAACTTTTGTTCATTGTTTCGTTTGCAAATATTTTCGCCTATTCTGAGGGTTGTCTTTTCGTCTTGTTTGTAGTTTCCTTTGCTTTGCAAAAGCTTTTGTGTTTCATTAGGTCCCATTTGTTTAATTTTCTTTTTTATGGCATTACTCTAGGAGGTGGATCAAAAATGATCTTGCTGTGATTTGTGTCAGAGTATTCTTCCTATGTTTTCCTCTAAGAGTTTTATACTGTCCGGTCTTACATTAAGGTCTGTAATCCATTTTGAATTTATTTTTGTGTATGGTGTTAGGGAGTGTTCTATTTTCATTCTTTTACATGTAGCTCTCCATTTCTCCCAGCATCACTGATTGAAGAGACTGTCTTTACTCCATTGTATAGTCTTGTCTCCTTTGTCATAGATTAATTGACCATAGGTGTGTAGGTTTATCTCTGGGCTTTCTTTTTTTTTTTCCTTTTACACCTTTATTGGAGTATAATTGCTTTACAATGGAGTGTTAGTTTCTGCTGTATAACAAAGTGAATCAGCTATACATATACATATATCACCATATCCCCGCCCTCTTTCATCTCCCTCCCTCCCTCTGTATCCCACCCCTTTATGTGGTCACAAAGCACCGAGCTGATCTCCCTGTGCTATGTGGCTGCTTCCCAGTAACTATTGATGTTACATTTGGTAATGTATATATGTCCATGCCACTCTCTCACTTCGTCCCAGCTTACACTTCCCCCTCCCTGTGTCCTCAAGTCCTTTATCTACGTCTGTGTCCTTAATCCTGTCCTTCCCCTAGGTTCTTCATAAACATTTTTTTCCTTTAGAGTCCATATATCTCTGTTAGCATACGGTATTTGTTTTTCTCTTTCTGACTTACTTCACTGTGTAGGACTGACTCTAAGTCCATCCACCTCACTACAAATAACTCAGTTTTGTTTCTTTTTATGGCTGAGTAATATTCCATTTTATGTACGGGCCAGATCTTCTTTATCCATTCATCTGTCGATGAACACCTAGGTTGCTTCCATGTCCTGGCTATTGTAAATAGAGCTGCAATGAATATTGTTGTACATAACTCTTTTTGAATTATGGTTTTCTCAGGGTAAATGCCCAGTACTTGGATTGCTGGGTCGTATGGTACTTCTATTTTTAGTTTTTTAAGGAACCTCCATACTGTTCTCCCAAGTGGCTATATCAATTTACATTCCCAGCAACAGTGCAAGAGGGTTCCCTTTTCTCCAATAAATGCCTCTCCAGCATTTATTGTTTGTAGGTTTTTTGATGATTGCCATTCTGACTGCTGTGAGGTGATACCTCATTGTAGTTTTGATTTGCATTTCTCTAATGATAGTGATGTTCAGCATCCTTTCATGTGTTTGTTGGCAATCTGTATATCTTCTTTGGAGAAATGTCTATTTAGGTCTTCTGCCCATTTTTGGATTGGGTTGTTTGTTTTTGTGATATTGAGCTACGTGAGCTGCTTGTAAATTTTGGAGATTAATCCTTTGTCAGTTGTTTCATTTGCAAATATTTTCTCCCATTCTCAGGGTTGTCTTTTCCTCTTGTTTATGTTTTCCTTTGCTGTGCAAAAGCTTTTAAGTTTCATTAGGTCCCATTTGTTTATTTTTGTTTTTATTTCCATTTCTCAAGGAGGTGGGTCAAAAAGGATCTTGCTGTGATTTATGTTATAGAATGATCTGCCTATGTTTTCCTCTAAGAGTTTTATAGTGTCTGATCTTACATTTAGATCTCTCATCCATTTTGAGTTTATTTTTGTGTATGGTGTTATGGAGTGTTCTAATTTCATTCTTTTATGTGTAGCTTCCAGTTTTCCCAGCACCACTTACTGAAGAGACTGTCTTTTCTCCATTGTATATCTTTGCCTCCTTTGTCATAGATGAGTTAGCCATGGGTACGTAGGTTTATCTCTGGGCTTTGTATCCTGTTCCATTGATATATATTTCTGTTTTTTTGCCAGTACCATATAGTCTTGATTACTGTAGCTTTGTAGTATAGTCTGAAGTCAGGAAGTCTGATTTCTCCAGCTCTTTTAATTTCCCTCAAGACTGCCTTGGCTATTGGGATCTTCTGTGTCTCCATACAAATTTTAAGATTTTTTTCTTCTAGTTCTGTAGAAAATGCCACTGGTAATTTGATAGGGATTGCATTGAATCTGTAGATTGCTTTGGGTAGTATAGTCATTTGCACAATATTGATTGTTCTCATCCAAGAACATGGTTTATACCTCCATCTGTTCCTATGTATTTTATTCTTTTTGTTGCAGTGGTGAATGGGATTGTTTCCTTAATTTCTCTTTCTGATCTTTCATTGTTAGTGTATAGGAATGCAAAAGTTTTCTGTGCATTAATATTGTATCCTGCAACTTTACCAAATTCATTGATTAGCTCTAGTAGTTTTCTGGTGGCATCCTTAGGATTCACTATGTGTAGTATCGTGTCATTTGCAAACAGTGACAATTTTACTTCTTTTCCAACTTGTATTCCTTTTATTTCTTTTTCTTCTCTGATTGCTGTGTCTAGGACTTCCAAAACTATGTTGAATAATAGTGGTGAGAGTGGACATCCTTGTCTTGTTCCTGATCTTAGAGGAAATGCTTTTAGCTTTTCACCATTGAGAATGATGTTTGCTGTTGGTTTGTCATATACGGCCTTTATTATGTTGAGGTAGATTCCCTCTATGCCCAGTTTTTGGAGACTTTTTATCATAAGTGGGTGTTGAATTTTGTCAAAAGCTTTTCCTGCATCTATTGGGATGATCATATTTTTATTCTACAACTTGTTAATATGATGTATCAGATTGATAGATTTGTGTATATTGAAGAATTCTTGCATCCCTGGGATAAACCCCACCTGATCATGGTGTATGACCCTTTTAATGTGTTGTTCAATTCTGTTTCCTAGTATTTTGTTGAGGAGTTTTACATCTATATTCATCAGTGATATTGGTCTCTAATTTTCTTTTTCTGTAGTATCTTTGTCTGGTTTTGGTATCAGGGTGATGGTGGCCTCATAGAATGAGTTTGGGAGTGTTCCTTCCCCTGAAAATTTTGAAGAGTTTGAGAAGGTTGGGTGTTAGCTCTTGTCTAAGTGTTTGATAAAATTCACCTCTGATGCCATCTGGTTCTGGACTTTTGTTTGTTGGAAGATTTTTAATCACAGTTTCAATTTCATTACTTGTGATTGGTCTGTACATATTTTCTATTTCTTCCTGGTTCAGTCTTGGAAGGTTATACCTTTCTAAGAATTTGTTCATTTCTTCCAGGTTGTCCATTTTATTGGCATAGAGTTGCTTGTAGTAGTGTCTTAGGATGCTTTGTATTTCTGTGGTGTCTGTTACAACTTCTACTTTTTCATTTCTAATTTTATTGATTTGAGTCCTCTCCCTCTTTTTCTTGAGTCTGGCTAAAGGTTTATCATTTTTGTTTATCTTCTCAAAGAACCAGCTTTTAGTTTTATTGATCTTTGCTATTGCTTTTATTTCATTTATTTCTGCTCTGATCTTAATGATTTCTTTCCTTCTACTAACTTTGGGTTTTGTTCTTCTTTCTCTAGTTCCTTTAGGTGTATGGTTAGATTGTTTATTTGAGATTTTTCTTGTTTCTTGAGGTAGGCTTGTACTGCTATAAACTTCCCTCTTAGAACTGCTTTTGCTGCATCCCATAGGTTTTGGATCATCATGTTTTTGTTGTCATTTGTGTCTAGGTAGTTTTTGATTTACTCTTTTATTTCTTCAGTGATCTCTTGGTTATTTAGTAACGTATTGTTTAGCCTCCATGTGTTGTGTTTTTTTACCTTTTTTCCCCTGTAATTGATTTCTAATCCCATAGCAGTGTGATCGGAAAAGCTGCTTGATATGATTTCAGTTTTCTTAAATTTACTGAGGTTTTATTTGTGACCCAATATGTGTTCTATCCCAGAGAATGTTCCGTGTGCCATTGAGAAGAAACGTTTAATCTGCTGTTTTTGGATGGAATGTCCTATAAATATCCATTAAATCTATCTGGTCTCTTGTGTCATTTAAAGCTTGTGTTTCCTTATTAATTTTCTGTCTGGATGATCTCCATTGGTGTAAGTGTGGTGTTAAAGTGCCCTGCTATTATTGTGTTACTGTCGATTTCCTCTTTTATAGCTGTTAGCAGTTGCCTTATATATTGAGGTGCTCCTATGTTGGGTATATGTATATTTATAATTGTTGTATTTTCTTGGATTGATCCCTTGATCATTATGTATTGTCCTTCCTTGTCTCTTGTAACATTCTTTATTTTAAAATCTCTTTTATCTGATATGAGTATTGCTATTCCAACTTTCTTTTGATTTTCATTTGCATGGAATATCATTTTCCATCCCCCACTTTCAGTCTGTATGTGTCCCTAGATCTGAAATGGGTCTCTTGTAGACAGCATATATATGGGTCTTGTTTTTGTACCCATTCAGCGAGCCTGTGTCTTTTGGTTGGAGCATTTGATCCATTGACGTTTAAGGTAATTATTGATATGTATGTTCCTATTACTATTTTCTTAATTGTTATGGGTTTGTCTTGGTGGGTCTTTTTCTTCTCTTGTGTTTCCCACTTAGAGAAGTTCCTTTAGCATTTGGTGTAGAGCTGGTTTCATGGTGCTGAATTCTCTTAGCTTTTGCTTGTCTGTAAAGCTTTCGATTTCTCCGTCAAATCTGAGTGAGATTCTTGCTGGGTGGAGTACTCTTGGTGGTAGGTTCTTCCCTTTCATCACTTTAAATTTATCATGTCACTCCCTTCTGGCTTGTAGATTTTCTGCTGAGAAATCAGCTGTTAACCTTATGGGAGTTCTGTTGTATGTTATTTGTCATTTTTCCCTTGTTGCTTTCAATAATTTTTCTTTGTCTTTAATTGTTGTCAGTTTGATTACTGTGTGTCTCAGCATTTTTCTACTTTGGTTTATCCTGCCTGGGACTCTCTGCACTTCATGGACTTCAGTGGCTATTTCTTTTCCCATGCTAGGGAAGTTTTCCACTATAATCTCTTCAAATATTTTCTTGGGTCCTTTCTCTCTCTCTTCTCCATCTGGGACCCCTATAATGTGAATATTGTTGCGTTTAATGTTGTCCCAGAGGTCTCTTTGCGTGTCTTCATTTATTTTCATTCTTTTTCTTTATTCTCTTCCACGGCAGTGATTTCCACCTTTCTGTCTTCCAGGTCACTTATCCGTTCTTCTGCCACATTTATTCTGCTACTGATTCCTTTTAGTGTATTTTTCATTTCAGTTATTGTACTGTTCATCTCTGTTTGTTTGTTCTTTAATTCTTCTAGGTGGTTGTTCCTTCATTCTTCTAGGTCTTTGTTAAGCATTTCTTGCATCTTCTCGATCTTTGCCTCCATTCTTTTTCTAGGGTCTTGGATCATCTTCACTATCATTATTCCGAATTCTTTTACTGGAAGGTTGCCTATCCCCACCTCATTTCGTTGTTTTTCTGGGGATTTATCTTGTTCCTTGATCTGGTATAAAGTCCTCTGCCTTTTCATTTTCTTTATCTTTCTTTGAATGTGGTTTTCCTTCCACAGGTTGCAGAATTGTAGCTCTTCTTGCTTCTGCTGTCTGCTCTCCGGTGATTGAGTCTATCTTAGAGGCTTGTGCAAGCTTCCTTATGGGAGGGACTGGTGGTGGGTAGAGCTGGGTGTTGCTCTGGTGGGCAGAGCTTTAATCTGCTTGTCTGTGGATTAAATAAAAGTTTAATAAAAAGTTTAGTCTGCTTGTCTGCTGATACATGGGGCTTGGTTCCGTCCCTGTTGGTTGTTTGGCCTGAGGCGACCCAGCACTGGAGCCTACCTTGCTCTTGGTGGGGCTAATGGCGGACTCTGGGAGGGCTCACACCAAGGAGTATTTCCCAGAACTTCTGCTGCCAGTGTCATTGTCCCCATGGTGAGCCGCAGCCACTCCCCCGCCTCTGCAGGAGACCCTCTAACACTAGCAGTTAGGTGTGGTCACTCACCTGTGGGGTGACTGCTCCTTCCCCTGGGTCCTGATGTGCACACTACTTTGTGTGTGTCCTCCAAGAGTGGAGTCTCTGTTGAGACTCTGAGTCTCTGAGTGCAGTTGAGACTCTGAGACTCATAGTGGAGTCGCACAGACTCTGGGTCCTGTGAAGCTTCGATGCTTTGTGGTTCTAGAAATCCTATAGGAGATGGTCCACAGCAGGTGAAGCTAATGCTGTCAGTAGAGGTGGTGAAGCCAAAGATCTTCAGTTCCGACAAGAGGTGCTGATGTACATACAGGACAAAATCATCTCGTGGGAATGTAGTTCAGGCACGTTTAAGATGAATGCAGTCATGTTAATGCCTAACATCTTCTATTTTGTGCCTCTCCTCAGGGACCCCCTCCTCAGTTCCTGAGGCTCCTGTAAGTCATGTACAGGGGAATGGAGAGTGGGCTCTGTCCAGTCTGAGCCCTGAGTTACCCTGTGTGTATCTCAGGATACTTTGTATTTCTGTGGTGGCTGTTGTAACATCATCTCTTTCATTTCTGATTTATTTGGGCCCTCTCTTTTTAACAAAACATACTACTGTTGTCTTTTATTCTTTACAGAAGTTTAATAAGTGTTTGATCTACTACCCTTACTCTATGTATACTTTTTGCAGTGAGATTTTTACTTTTGTTTGTTTTCTTGTTACTATCAGTAATTAGTGAGAATTCTTTTAAGCTACCTTCAACATTGCTTATAAAGCTGCTTTATTAGTGATGACAGAGCTTTAATGGAAGTCATGTTCTGGTTGTAAATTAGAATGCAATGTGCCAGCAAAAAGCCCCTTAAGTTTATGTCTCATTACTTCTTCTTTTTTCAATTTAATTTTTATTTTTTATCAGAGTAAATTTGATTAAAATGTTTTGTTTGTTCTAGGTGTGCAAGATGTAGTTCTTTTACACATATACATGTATCTATACTTCTTCAGATCGTTTTCTCATGTAGGTTATGACACAATGTTGAGGAGTCTTCTCTTGGTATTCTGTGGGTCTCTGGTGATTATATATTTCACATGTGTTTCTATATCTATGTTAACCCCTATATCCTAATGTATCCAATCCTCACACCTTTTATTTGGTGAACCATAACTTTGTTTAATGAATCTGTGATTGCCTTTCTCTGTGGAAATATCTTCATTGGTATCAATTTATAGCTAACACCTATAAGTGATATTATAGGATATGTGTCTTTTGCTATCTGACTTAGTACAATTTGCCTGATTACCTCTAAAATCATCTACAGTACTGCAAATGACCTTGTTTCATTTTTTTGCCTAACTAATATTCCATCTGTACATGTACCAGTTCTTCTTTGTCTACTCACCTCTTGATGGACTATTTGGTTTCTTCCATGTCTTGGCTATTGTAATACTGCTGCAGTGCACATTTGCCTGCCTGTGTCTTTCCAATTCTGTCTTCTTATGTTATAGGCCCAGGAGTGGGCCTCCTGTATCATATGGTATCTCAGGGTTTACCTTTTAAATGCACCACGATTCTGTTCTCATTAGTGGCTCTTTCCAGGTTACATCCCACTTAAAGTTGAGGGTATGCATTTCTCCACAACACCTTCAGCATTTATTGTTTGTAGTTTTCTTGCTGATGGATATTCTGACTGGTGTGAGCTGATACATCTTTGTGGTTGAATTTGCATGTGACTCATAATCCGTTGAAATTGAGCTTTAAGGCATGTCCTTTTTATTTTTCAAACTGTGAGTACAGCTTAGTTCTTCAAAGTGTTTTCTTAAAGTATGTGTCACATTTTGAAATTTATTGGCCATTACATCCCTCAGGACATTTTGAGGGAAGTTTTCACTTACAGCCCTGCAGTACTTGTTCACATGAAGTGACCATTAGCACAGGCTTTAAAGCTTCTTTTGCAGGTAACAGCCAGAGTGCGGCAGCCTTTCTTCATTCCCCATGCTGGTACTAGGGAAACAGACCTTCTGGCCAGTGGTCTTCCTTGGTTATAAATTAGAGTGGAATGTGCCCGGATAAACCCTGAAAAGCTGATGTCTCCTTACTTTTGTTTGTTTTTTAAATTTAATTTATATTTTTATTGGAGTAATACTCCATTGTGTATATGGACCACTTCCTGATGCATTCCTCTGTTGATGGACATTTTCGTTGTTTCCAAGTGTTGGCTTTATTAAATATTGCTGGAGTGCAAGATTGCCAGCCTGTGACTTTTTGATTCTCATTTTCTCAGGTGACAGGCCCAGCAGTGGGTGTGACTGATTGACTAAGTAGCTCAATGTTTACCTTTTCAAAGCACCTCCATTGTGTTTTCATTAGTGGCTCTTACCACGCCCCCCTTAGAACCAAGGGTACGAATTTCTCCACAATCCCTTCAGCATTTATTGTTTGCAGCATTTTTACTAATGCCCATCCTGACTGCTGTGACCTGATAGGTTTCTGTAATTTGGGTTTGCATGTCTTTAAAAATTCCTAAAATTCATGATTTTTCCATGCCTTTTCTTTTCTGTTAAAAAAAAAAAGTGTGAGTACAATATATCTCTTGGAATTTTCTTGGAAGGTTGCCCTCTTTTGAATTTTTGGTCGATATTCGACCCCAGGATCTTTTTGGAGGGCAGGTGTCATTACAGAACTGCAAGTTTGGTGAATATTTAGTGACCATTACCACTGGGTTTAAAGCTGCTGTTGTGGGAAATGGCTATAAGGAGGCAGCATTTCTCCATTCCCAAATCTGGGTACTAGGGCAGCAAAGCCTTTCTGGAAGTCGTGTTCCTAGGTTGTAAGTTAGAATGGAATGGGCCAGGAGAAACGCCCATAAGTTTATGTCTCATTATTTCTTCTTGGTGTTTAAAATTTATTTAATCGGGGTAATGATTAGATATTGTTTGTCCAGGTGTACACAATCTGGTTCATTTGTACAATATATATGTCTATTCATGTTCAGATCCTCTTCCCATGTAAAATATTACAGAGTGTTCCGTAGACCTCCCTTGTTATATGGTCAGTCTTTTTGATATATGTTTATAATATGTATTTGTATACGTATGGTAATGCTAATCTTAATTTATCCATTCCGCCCACCTTTCCTTTTAGATAAGCATACTTAATTTCTAAGTCTGTGAGTGTCTTTCTCTGTGGAAATATGTTCATTTGTGTTAGTTATTAGATAATGCCTATAAGTGATATCATAGGATATAGATCTTTTGCTTTCTGACTTACCTCATGTTCTGTGATTATCTCCAAGCTCATCTGTGGTGCCTCAAATAGCAGTGTTTCATTGTTTTCCATGGCTAATATTCTACTGCGTACATGCACCACTTCTTCTTTATCCATTCATCTGTTGATGGACATTTTGGTTGCTTCACTGTCTTGGCTATTGTGAATAAGGCTGCAGTGCAGCTTTTGCAGCCCGGGTCTTCTCGATTCTGGTCTCCTCAGGTGAGAGGCCCAGTGGTGTGACTGCTGGATTGAATGGTACCTCAATTTTTACTTTTAATCGCAGCGCCTTTCTGTTCTCATTATTGGCTGTTACCACTTTACATCTCACCAGCAGCTAGAAGGTACACAGTTCTCTAAAACCCCTTCAGAATTTATTGTTTGTAGACTTTTTGCTGATGGTCAGTCGATTGGTGTGAGTTGAAACCTTTTTGTAGATTAGATTTGCATGAGTCTAATAATTCCTGAGGTTGAGCTTTTACCCATTTTCTTTTTTTTAAAAAAAAGAAGGGGTCAAACTTACCTCTTCATACTATCTTCTTGAAAAATTTGCCAGTTTTTAATTTTATTGGCCATTCCCTAGCTCTGCACAATTGTTTAGGGCAGGTGTCCTTTACAGCCCTGAGTCCTTGTGAATGTTAAGAGGCCATTAGAAGTCCAGTGCAACCCAGCAATCCCACTACTGGGCATATACCCTGAGAAAACCATAATTCAAAAAGAGTCATGTACCAAAATGTTCATTGCAGCTCTATTTACAAGAGCCTGGAGATGGAAACAACCTAAGTGCCCATCATCAGATGAATGGATAAAGAAGATGTGGCACATATATACAATGGAATATTACTCAGCCATAAAAAGAAACGAAATTGAGCCATTTGTAATGAGGTGGATAGACCTAGAGTCTGTCATACAGAGTGAAGTAAATCAGAAAGAGAAATACAAATACCGTATGCTAACACATATGTATGGAATTTAAGGGAAAAAATGTTATGAAGAACCTAGGGGTAAGACAGGAATAAAGACACAGACCTATTGGTGAATGGACTTGAGGATATGGGGAGGGGGAAGGGTGAGCTGTGACAAAGCGAGAGAGAGGCATGGACATATATACACTACCAAACGTAAGGTAGATAGCTAGTGGGAAGCAGCCACATAGCACAGGGATATCAGCTCGGTGCTTTGTGACCGCCTGGAGGGGTGGGATAGGGAGGGTGGGAGGGAGGGAGACGCAAGTGGGAAGAGATATGGGAACATATGTATATGTATAACTGATTCACTTTGTTATAAAGCAGAAACTAACACACCGTTGTAAAGCAATTATACCCCAATAAAGATGTTAAAAAAAAAAGAGACCATTAGCTGTGGGCTTAAAGCCGCTCTTGCGGGAAATGGCCACAAGGTGGCAGAATTTCTACATTTCTAACTGGGTTTTTGGGCAGCAGACCCTTCCTGGAAATCCTGTTAGTAGGCTTCAAATTAGAGTGGAATGTGCCAGGGCACATCCCAAGAGATTATATCTCCTTACTTCTTGTTTGGTTTTTTAATTTCATTTTTATTAATTATCAGAGCAAATTTGATAAAAATGTAGATTCTCCTAGGTGTACAGAATCTGGTTCATCATATCAATGTATCTGTCTATTCCTCTTTGAATCCTTTCCCGTGTATGTTATTATAGAGTGTTGAGTAGACCTCTCTTGGTATTCCATAGGTATTTGTGATTATATATTTCATATGTATTGGTACATGTGTGTCAACCCCCATATCCTAATTCATACATTCCTTACACTTTTCCATTTGGTTAAACATAATTTTTTTTTTCTTAATCCATGCTTTTCCTTCTCTTGGAAATAAGTTCATGAGTATCAATTTTTAGGTAACACCTATAAGTGATGTCATAGGATATCTGTCTTTCACTTTCTTTCTTACTTCAAGTTGAGTGATTATATCTAGGTCCTTATATGGTGGTGCAAACTGCACTGTTTCATTGTTTTCCATAGCTAATATTCCATTGTGTACATGGACCACTTCCTCTTTGTGCATTTTTCTGTTGATGGACATTTTGGTTTCTTCCGAGTCTTGGCTATGTTAAATGTTCCTGCAGTGCAGGATTGCCAGCCTTTGTCTTTTCCATTCTGCTCTGCTCAGGTGATAGGCACATCAAAGCACCTACCAGATCACATGGTAGCTCAATTTTTACCCTTAAACGCACCTCCATTATGTTCTTACTACTTTCTGTTACCAGTTTACATCCCCCCAGCAGCTAGAGGGTACACAGTTCTCTGAAACCCCATTCAGCATTTATTCTTTGTAGACTTTTTTCTGAAGAACATTCTGACGGCTGTGAGGTGAACATTTCTGTAATTGGATTTGCATGGCTTTATTAATTGCTGATGTTGCGCATTTTTCAATTCCCTTTTATTTTAAAGAAAAAAAAGAAAAGACAAAATGTGCATAAAATATGCCTCTTGAAATTGTCTCCTTGAAATGTTGACATCATTTGAATTTTCTGGTCGATTTACGACCCCAGGATTTTTTTTGATGGCAGGTGTCATTTACGGGCCTGCAATTATTTTGAATATTAAGTGACCATTACTGCTCTTGTGTGAAATGACCAGAAGGTGGCAGCACTTCTCCTTACCAAATCTGCTTATTAGGGCAACAGAGCCATAATGGAAGTTGCGGTGTAGGTTGTAGATTAGAATGGAATGTGCCAGGAAAAAGCCCCTTAAGATTATGTCTCATTACTCCTTGTTCATTATTTTAATTTAATTTTTATTCTTTATCACAGCAAACTAGATTACAATGTTTTGTTTGTTCTAGGTGTGCAAGATGTGGTTCTTTTACACATATACATCTATCTATTCTTCTTCAGATCCTTTTCCCATGTAGGTTATGACACAATGTTGAGTAGTCTTCTCTTGGTATGCCATAGGTTTTTGGTGATTATATATTTCACATGTGTTTGTATATCTCTGTTAACCCCAATATCGTAATGTATCCAATCCTCACACCTTTCCTTTTGGTGAACCATAAGTTTGTTTAATGAATCTGTGGTTGCCTTTCTCTCTGGAAATATCTTCATAGGTATCAATTTTTAGGTAACACCCATAAGTGACATGATAGGATATGTGTCTTTCGCTTTCTCACTACCAGTTTTTGCATGATTACCTCTAGACTCCTATGGTCCTGCAAATGGCATTTTTTCATATTTTTCCTTGGCTAATATTCCATCTGTACATGTACCAGTTCTTCTTTGTCTACTCATCACTTGGTTGCTTCCATGTCTTGGCTATTGTAATACTTCTACAGTGCAGATTTGCCTGCCTGTGTCTTTCCAATTCTGTCTTCTTAAGATATAGCCCGAGAAGTGGGCCTGCTGGATCATATAGTAGCTCAAGGTTTACCTTTTAAAGGCACCTCCATTCTGTTCCCATTAGTGGCTCTTAGCAGGTTACGTCCCACTTCAAATTGAGGGTGTGCATTTCTCCAAAACCTCTTCAGCATTGATCATTTGTAGTTTTTTTTGCTGATGGTTATTCTGAGTGGTGTGATCTGATACTTCTTTGTGGTTGGATTTGCATGTGTCTCATACTCCCTTGAAATTGAGCTTTCAGGCATGTCCTTTTATTTTTCAAACTGTTATTGCAGCTGACTTCTTCAAATTGTTTTCTTGAAGTATGTGCCACATTTTGACATTTTTTGGCCTTTACCTGCATCAAGACATTTTAAGGGCAGGTTTCATTTGCAGCCCTGCAGTACTTGTGCATATGAAGTGCCCATTAGCACAGATTTCAAAGCTGCTGTTGCAGGTATCGGCCAGAGGATGGCAGCATGTCTACGTTCCCCACTCTGGTACCTAGAGAAACAGACTTTCCTCAGTTATAAATTAGAGTGCAATGTGCTCTGATATACCCCCAAAAGCTTATGCATCCTTACTTATGTTTGTTTTTTAAATTTAATATATATTTTTTAGTGGAGTAATATTCCATTCTGTACATGGACCACTTCTTCGTGCATTACTCTGTTGATGGACATTTTTGTTGCTACCAAGTGTTGCCTATGATAAATATTGCTGGAGTGCAGTATTGCCAGCCTGTGACTTTTGATTCTCATTTTCTCAGGTGATAGGCCCAACAGTGGGTATATTTCATTGACTGGTAGCTCAATGTTTACCTTTTCAAGGAACCTGCATTGTGTTTTCATTAGTGGCTCTTACCACGTCCCAGTTAACACCGAGGGTACGCATTTTTCCACAAACCCTTCAGCCGTTATTGTTTGCAGAATGTTTGCTCATGGCCATTCTGACTGCTGTGAGCTGATAGGTTTTTGTAATTTGGATTTGCATGTCTAATAATTCCTAATATTCAGCATTTTTCCACACCTTTCTCTTTTATTTAGAAAAAAAAAGTGTGAGTACAATATACCTCTTGAAATTGTCTTCTTGGAAGGTTGCTCTCTTTTGAATTTTGAGGTCGATTTTCGACCCCAGGATTTTTTTTGAGAGCAGGTGTCATTTACATGCCTGCAATGATTGTGAATATTTAGTGACCATTAGCACTGGGTTTAAAGCTGGTGTTGTGGGAAACGGCCACAAGGCGGCAGCATTTTTCCATTCGCAAATCTGGTTACTAGGGCAGCAGAGCCTTTCTGGAAATCCTGTTACTAGGTTGTAAATTAGAATGGAATGTGCCAGGAAAAAGCCCCTGAAGTTTATGTCTCATTACTTCTTGTTCGTTGTTTTAATTGTTTTAATCGGGGTAATGATTAGAATACAGTTTGTCCTAGGTGTACACAATCTGGTTCATTGGTACATCATGTATATCTATTCATGTACAGATCCTTTTCCCATGTAAAGGATTACAGAGTGTTCTGTAGACCTCCCTTGCTATGTGGTCGGGCTTTTTGATATATGTACTTAATCTGTATTTGTATAGGTATGGTAAACCTAATCTTAATTTATCCATTGCCACCACCTTTCCTTTTAGATATGCATAGTTTTTTTTTTAAGTCTGTGTGTGTCTTTCTCTGTGGAAGTGTGTCCATTTTTGTCAGTTGTTAGGTAACACCTATAAGAGATATCATAGGATATATGGCTTTTGCTTTCCAACTTACCTCATGTTCTGTGTTTATCTCTAGGCTCATCTATGGTGCCTCAAAGAGCAGTGTTTCATTGTTTTCCATGGCTAATATTCCATTGTGTACATGGACCGCTTCTTTATCCTTTCATCTGTCGATGGACATTTAGGTTGCTTCCATGTCTTGGCTATTGTGAATAAGGCTGCAGTGCAGCTTTTGCAGCCTCTGTCTTCTGGATGCTGGTCTTCTCAGGTGAGAGGCACAGCGGTGTGCCTGCTGCATCGAATGGTAGCTCAATTTTTACCGTTAAATGCACCTCCATTATGTTCTCACTACTGACAGTTACCAGTTTACATCCCCCCAGCAGCTAGAGGGTACACAGTTCTCTCAAACCACTTCAGCATTTATTCTTTGTAGACTTTTTGCTGGTGGTCAGTCGACTGGTGTGAGTTGAAACCTTTTTGTAGATTAGATTTGCATGAGTCTAATAATTCCTGAGGTTGAGCTTCTATCCATTTTCCTTTTTGAAACGAGAGTAAGTCAAACTTACCACTTCATACTACCTTCTTGAAAATTTTGCCTTTTTTGAATTTTTTTGGCCATTCCTCACCTCAGGACATTTTTTGAGGGCAGGTGTCCTTTACAGCCCTGAGTTCTTGTGAATGTTAAGTGACCATTAGTTGTTGGTTTAAAGCTGTTCTTGTGGGAAACCGCCACAAGGCGGCAGCATTTCTACATTTCCAACTCTGGGTTTTTGGGCAACAGCCTTCCTGGAAATCGTGTTAGTAGGCTGCAAATTAGAGTGGAATGTGCCAGGGCACACCCCCAAGAGCTTATATCTCCTTACCTCTTGTTTGTTTTTTAAATGTAATTTTTATTTATTATCTGAGCAAAATTTGATAAAAATGTTGTGTTTGTTCTAGGTGTACAGAATCTGGTTCATTATATCTATGTATCTATTTATTCATCTTTGATTCCTTTCCCGTGTAGGTTATTACAGAGCGATGAGCTCAATTTTTAACTTTAAACGCACCGCCATTCTCATCTCACTACTGGCTGTTACCAGTTATCGTCCCAGCAGCAGCTTGAGGGTACACAGTTCTCTAAAACCCTTTCAGCATTCATGTTTTGTAGACTGTTTTGCTGATGATCACTCTGACGGTGGTAAGGTGAACGTTTTTGTAGATTGGATTTGCATGGCTTTATTAGTTCCTGCTATTGAGCATTATTCCATGCATTTTTTTAAACAAAAAGAAAAAGAAAAGACAAAATATGCGCAAAATATGCCTCTTGACATTGTCTTTTTGAAATGTTGACGTCTTTTGAATTTTCTGGTCGATTTACGACCCCAGGAATTTTTTGAGGCCCGGTGTCCTTTACAGTCCTGCACATATTTTGAATATTAAGTGATCATTAGCGCTTGGTTTAAATCTGCTGTTGTGTGAAACAGCCACAAGGCGGCAGCATTTCTCCTTTACCAAATCTGGTTACCAGGGCAACAGAGCCTTAATGGAAGTCTTGTTCTAGGTTGAATATTAGAATGGAATGTGCCAGGAAAAAGCCCCTTAAGTTTATGTCTCACTACTTCTCGTTCGTTTTTTTAATTTAATTTTTATTTTTTATCACAGCAAATTTGATTACAATGTTTTGTTTGTTCTAGGTGTGCAAGATGTGGTTCTTTCACACATATACATATATCTATTCTTCTTCGGATCCTTTTCCCACGTAGGTTATGATACAATGTTGAGTAGTCTTCTCTTGGTATTCCGTAGGTCTTTGGTGATTATATATTTCACATGTGTTTGTATATCTCTGTTAACCCCAATGTTGTAATGTATCCAATCCTCACACTTTTCCATTGGTGAACCATAAGTTTGTTTAATGAATCTATGATTGCCTTTCTCTGTGGAAATATCTTCATAGGTATCAATTTTTAGGTAACACCTGTAAGTGATATCATACATTAGGTGTCTTTCACTTTCTCACTTACTACAAGTTGCATGTTTACCTCTAGACTCATATATGGTGCTGCAATTGGCATTGTTTCATTTTTTCCTGAGCTAATATTCCATCTCTACATGTAGCAGTTCTTCTTTATCCACGCATCTGTTGATGGACTTTTGGTTGCTTCCATGTCTTGGCTGTTGTAATACTGCTGCAGTGCAGATTTACCTGCCTGTGTCTTTCCAATTCTGTCTTCTTAGGTTATAGGCCCAGGAGTGGGCCTGCTGGATCATATAGTAGCTCAATGTTTACCTTTTGAAGGCACCTCCACTCTGTTCCCATTAGTGGCTCTTACCAGGTTACGTCCCACTTCAAATTAAGGGTATGCATTTCTCCACAACCTCTTCAGCATTGATCGTTTGTAATTTCTTTCCTGATGGTTATTCTGAATGGTGTGAGCTGATACCTCTGTGTGGTTGGATTTGCATGTGTCTCATAATCCCTTGAAATTGAGCTTTCAGGCATGTCCTTTTATTTTTCAAACTGTTATTACAGCTTACTTCTTCAAATGGTTTTCTTGAAATATGTGCCACATTTTGAAATATTTTGGCCTTTACCCCCCTCAAGACAGGATGAGGGCAGGTTTCCTTTACAGCCCTGCAGTACTTGTTCATATGAAGTGACCATTAGCATAGGTTTTAGAGCTGCTTTTTCAGGTAACGGCCAGAGAGTGGCAGCATTTCATAATTCTATGAAATGTAATTGAACACACTATATATATATTTTCTTTTAAATTTCCATTGTTAACTTTGTTAAAGTACAATTATAATTCAAGTTCTTAGTAACAAGTGAAATTTAAAAAGATTAAAGGAAAAGATAGTATTTTACCACTTGCCATCCTTTTCCATTTATTGAAACAAGCAGCATAGTGTGTAGATTTCTCATTTTATCCAGGTGTTCTATACATCTGGAACATTATGTTTCTCACTGTAGAGAAACAGATTTAGCTCTCACACTTTTTTATAGGCTACATAACAGTCCATAGAACAGAAGTAGCAAGTATTTCAGACTTAGTTTTTTGAGGGACACTCAGGATACTTTCCCTTTTATTTTGTTGTTCTGCTAATTTATTTTAACCACAGAAAAATATTTTTAAAAATTCAAAACAAAAGAAAATTAAGTTAGGGGTAAGGATTAGGGTTTAGGATATGGGTTAGGTTACGGGTTAGGGTATGGGTTAGGATACGTGTTACTGTTAGTGTACAGGTTAGGGTTAGGGTACGGGTTAGGATAAGGCTTAGGGTAAGGGTTAGGGTTACGGTTAGGGATAGGGTTATGGTTAGGGAACGGGTACGATTTAGGGTACGACAACGGTTTAGGGTTAGCGTACGTGTTAGGGTACGGGTGAGTGTTAGTGTACGGGTTAGGATTAGGGTACGGGTTAGTGTAAGGCTTCGGGGGAAGGGTTAGGGTTAGGGAACGGGTATGGTTTAGGTTACAGGTTAGGGTATGAAAACGGTTTAGGGTTAGGGCACGTGTTAGGGTACGGGTTAGTCTTAGTGTATGGGTTAGGGTTAGGGTACGGGTTACGGTAAGGTTTAGGGTAAAGGATAGTGTTAGGGTTAGGGTTAGGGAACAGGTACAGTTTAGGATACAGTTTAGTGTACGACAACGTTTTAGGGTTAGGGTACGTGTTAGCGTACGGGTTAGTCTTAGTGTATGGATTAGGATTAGGGTATGGGTTAGGGTAACGTTTAGGGTAAGGGTTAGGGTTAGGGTTAGGATTAGGGTTAGCCTTAGGGAACGGGTATGATTTAGGGTACAGGTTAGTGTACGAGAATGTTTTAGGGGTAGGGTACATGTTAGGGTACGGGTTAGTGTTAGTGTACGGGTTCAGATTAGGGTACAGCTTAGGGTAAGGCTCAGGGTACGTGTTAGGGTTAGGTTTAGGGTTAGGGGACGGGTACGGTTTAGGGTACAGGGTAGTGTATGACAACGGGTTAGGTTTCGGGTACATGTTAGGGTACGGATTAGTGTTAATATATGGGTTATGTTTAGGATACGTGTTACGTAAGGGTTAGGTTTAGGGTTAGGGAATGGGTACGTTTTAGGGTGCAGGTTAGTGTATGACAACGGGTTAGGGTTAGGGTACGTGTTAGGGTACAGTTTAGTGTTACTGTACTGTTTAGTATTAGGGTACGGGTTAGGGTAAAGCTTAGGGTAAGTGTTAGGGTCAAGGTTAGGTTTAGGGAACGGGTACGGTTTAGTGTACAGTTTAGGGTACAACAACGCGTTAGGGCTAGTGTTCGTGTTAGGGTACTGGTTAGTGTTAGTGTACGTGTTCAGACTAGGGTACGAGTTAGGGTCAGGCTTAGGGCAAGGGTTAGGGTTAGGGTACATGTTAGGGTACGGGTTAGTGTTAGTGTACGGGTTAGGATTATGGTACGGCTTAGGGTAAGTCTTAGGGTTAGGGTTAGGGTTTGGGAACGGGTACTGTTTAGGGTACAGTTTAGGATACGACAACATGTTAGGGTTAGGGTACACGGGTTAGGATTAGGGTATGGTTTAGGGTAAGGATTAGGGTTAGGGTTAGTGTTAGGTTTAGGGAACGGGTACAGTTTAGGGTACAGGTTAGAGTACGATAATGGGTTAGGTTTAGGGTACGTGTTAGGATACGGTTTAGTGTTAGTATACGGTTTGTGATTAGGGTACGGGTTAGGGTAAGGCTTTGGGTAAGTGTTAGGGTTAGGGTTAGTGTTAGGAAATGGGTACGGTTTAGGGTCCAGGTTAGGGGACGACAACGGGTTAGGGTTAGCGTGTGTGTTAGGGTACGGACTAGTGTTAGTGTACGGGTTAGGATTAGGGTACGGGTTAGGGTAAGGCTTCGGGTAAGGGTTAAGGTTAGGGTACGGGTTAGGGTAAAACTTACGGTAAGTATTAGTGTTATGGTTAGGTTTATGGTTTGTGTTAGGGAACCGGTACAGTTTAGGGTACTGGTTTGGGTTAGACAATGGTTTATTGTTAGGGTACGGATTAGTGTTAGTGTCCAGTTTTGGATTAGGGTATGGCTTTGAGTAAGGCTTAGAGTAAGGGTTAGGGTTAGGGAATGGGTACGGTTTAGGGTACAGGTTAGGGTATGACAACGTGTTAGGGTTTGGGTACACGTTAGGGTATGGGTTAGTGTTAGTGTATGGGTTAGGGTTAGTGTACGGCTTAGGTTAAGGGTTAGAGTTAGGGTTAGTGTTAGGATTAGGGTTAGGGATCGGGTACTTTTTTGGGTATAGGTTAGTGTATGACAAGAATTTAGCGTTAGGGTACGTGTTAGGGTATGTTTTAGTGTTAGTGTATGGGTTAGTATTAAGGTACGGGTTAATGTAAGGCTTAGCGTAAGTGTTAGAGTTAGGGTTAGGGTTAGGGAACGGGTACGGTTTAGGGTACTGGTTAGGGTACAACAAGAGGTTAGAGTTAGGAAATGTGTTAGGGCATAGGTTATTTTTTGTGTTCGGGTTAGGATTAGGGTACAGATTATGGTAAGGCTTAGGGTAAGGGTTAGGGTTATGGTTAGGGTTAGGGAATGGGTACGTTTAAGGTCAAGTTTAGGGTACGACAATGGGTTGATGTTAGGGTACGTGTTAGGGTATGGGTTAGTGTTAGTGTATGCATTAGGATTAGTGTACGGGTTACGGTAAGGCTTAGGGTGAGCGTTAGGTTTAGGGTTACGGTTAGGATTAGGGAACTGGTACGGTTTAGTGTACGGGTTAGTGTATGACAATGGGTTAGGGTTAGGTTACGTGTTAGGGTACGGGTTAGTGTTAGTGTATGGGTTAGGATTAGGGTACGCATTAGGGTCAGGCTTAGGGTAAGGGTTAGGGTTAGGGAATGTGTACGTTTCAGGGTACAGGTTAGTGTAAGGGAATGGGTTAGGTTTAGGGTACATGTTAGGGTATGGGTTAGTGTTAGTGTACGAGTTAGGATTAGGTTACGGCTTAGGGTAAGGCTTAGGGTAAGGGTAGCTCTCCAGACCTCTTGGCAGATGTAGATGCCCCACTGTCCTGAAATCCTGGGAAAGAAGTCACTGAGTTTGTATTTTCACCATCCCCTCAGCATAGGATATTGAAGCAGAATTTTAATCTATGAAAAATATAATTACCACATTTAAAAACATATTTGAGTTTCATACCTGCCACACAAATACAATTTGT
Organism: Tursiops truncatus; assembly: GCF_011762595.2. Lineage (NCBI taxonomy): Eukaryota > Metazoa > Chordata > Mammalia > Artiodactyla > Delphinidae > Tursiops > Tursiops truncatus. Next base: position 45,009,115 of record NC_047047.1, read on the forward strand.
GAACATCAGTAACTGGCCTCTGGAGTCTGTTTTGTTTGTACGCAGACTCTTCAGTTCTTGGGAACTCTGAGGAAAAGTGGGTTACCATAGTGTCACAAGATGGGACTGAGGATCTTTGGGTCTCAGGGCAGAGAGGAAGCTCCTCTTTTATTACCTTCAGTGTTGCCTAAACGTGAGTGGCAGTTCTCCTTAGCTTTTCCTGTCAAAGGGTAAACAGACAAGTCAGGCAGTTTGTGACAGGGAAGCTCCTTCTATTGAATATACTTTTGTAAGAGCTAAGATTGTGTGTAGTTCAGTACAAGTATTGTATATGTACTAGCCCAAGAGGGCAAGGGTAAAAGGCTTAGAAACTTCTGCAGCAATGTCAAAAGATGTAGAAACTTTAAAAAGTTTTCCTTTTGTATAAATTAAAATGGAAGTCATGCCAAATCACCCCAGTATTATTTTTAACTGTGGACACTGAGCTCAGTGGCTTTTGTAGTTGCCTAATTGAGAACATGATTATTCATTTATCTCCCATTTTGTGTAAGGAGCTGTTTGCCCTCATGTTGAATTATTTCACTCAAAGTTCCGAACGCAATGGAGTTTTCACAGTTGTTGGGGAGGACTGCCAGGCGCCTTGACCCAGATGCCCTGTAATGTAGTATTTTTCTCTGAAATCTTTCTTAGAATACAGCCTTATTGATAGTTTTATGTTTGTTATAGAAAACGATGAAAGGGCTGTATTGATGGGAACAGTTGTTTTTAGACACATAAGGAATAATTTATCTCTGGGGAGGATTGTGAGACCAGGGGTGGCTAAGTTTGAGGTTGCATAGACCAAGAAGGGCACTAACATAAATAGACTTGATTAAAGTGACTAACATATTAAGCAACTCCACATGCCAGGCACTATCCTAAGTTACTTACACTTATGTTACTAAAACTTCACAAAACTCTATCAGTTAGGTACTATTATCACTGCCTTTTCAAAACCAGGAAATTGATGCTCAGAGAAGTTAGGTGGCTTGCTTAAGGTCACACAGCAAATAATGTCAGAACTGGGATTTGAACCCAGGTTTGTCTAACTTCATTCTTCTCACTATTACATTACACTGATAGAACATGGAATTAACTTCAATGTAGGAGACAAGAATGTGTGTATATTGGGAGAGAAAGTTGATCTAGACAGGGTTTGGCAAGCTTTTTCAGTGAAGGACCAGATAGTAAATATTTTAGGCTTTGGGGGTCACATATGGTCTCTATTACATAATGTTCTTTGTTTTTCTTTATAATCCTTTAAAAATGTAAAATCCATCATTTTAGCATTTGGTCTGTACAAAACCAGGTGACAGGCTGGATTTGGCTTGTGGGCTGTAATTTGCTGATCCTTGTTCTAAGAACTTCTTAGGTTGATGTACTCTAATAATGAGTATAATTTTTGAAAGGAGATTTGAAAACCAGAAATTCCTATATTTATCTATGGTATCTTCTAACTTCAAGTTCTTTGTTAGTAGGGCAATAGTGCTGCATTCTTAGAAAGTTGAAATATTTCACTAAACTTGATAAAGTATGAATAATTCATATGATTGCAGGCATATATTCATATATTTAATTTATATATGCATATATATATATTCATATATATATATATATATGAATTGATTTCCTAATCTAGTACCCAATTTATTTTCCTATAGATTATACATTGGGAAAAACCAAAGTAGCTATGGAATAAAAATTTGATGTATATTATTGAGTTTCAGGGTGGGAAGCCCTAGGAAATTATATCCTTATTTCCTCTTTCAGGTTTTAACCAATCAACATGAAAGAGTCTGATGAAGATCAAAATGTTGGCTTTGTTACTGATAGGGCTATGTGGAAGAACACAATTTTTAGGTGTGGGTTTCTAATCATTGAACTTGGAAATTAGAGAGAATTATCCACCTAGTCTTAGGCTGCACTGGATAACTGCAGCCCTCCCCACACGGGGCAGAGTCTTTCCTGTTATGTACCGTATGCCTCTGGGAGGGTGGACCAAGGCAGTGTCTTTGCAGGGAGGCAGATCTGGAAGACAGGAGGGATGAGTTCTGCACATCCAGAGTCCCCCTGCCCCAAACTTGATCACCACCCCAAGACAGTCAGAAGCAAGAGGCGTAGCCTAAGATTTCCAATTAAGGTACTGGTTTTATTATCCAAAGTGGAGACCCCGAATGGAGGACTTGATGCTCCAGTGTGAAAGGTACCTGGATAGCTATTTTACCACCATTTTATAGAAAACTAGATGAAAACCATAGATGTTATTTCAGCTTTCTCTTAGCCTAAAAAGGTAAATCTGCTTTGGCCTTTTGTGTGTTTTGTGCTCGTCAGTGACATTGTTAACCTAATGATTTATTGTGCTGCTGAAGTGCTGGGAGTGATCTGGGCTGTGTCATTTACTCTCGCAGCAGCTTGTCACCTGGGGGCAGGGATGCCTGCCACCCAACCCAGCACACCTGAGGGGCCCAGTGATGCAGCCACAGTCATTGTTTTCAGTGTGTTCAATTCTGGTCTAGATCAGTAAGCCACCTGGTGGAGACAGAGGGTGGTTTGAGTTAGTTTAAATCAAAGCATCAGTAGCAGAAAAGGGATAGATTGCCCTGGTATTCTCTCTTCCTAACACCAACCATCGCATGACACACAGAAACCACTGATTTTTCTCCCTTACCATCCCCAACTCCTTGCATTTACTGTATAATTGGAATATGGGGCTACAGGATGGGTGGAGCCATCTTCTCAAGGTCATGTAGTTCTCTTCATTCCTCCCTTCCCCTCTACACATCCAAGAATCTCAATTTAACTCCAAGTAGACAAAAGCTACAATGGAGGTTTCAGTCTCTTGGATGCCAGGCTGTCCTGAGATTCTTGGATGTGTAGATTTAAATGTTTGTCATCAAATTTTGCCTGGAAACTTAATCCCATATACTATTTTGTTTGATTTGTGAATTTATTTAAATAGAAAGCATTTAAAAGGCATGAAGTTGCATTTATTTTACATTTAATGATAAATTGCATTTGTTAACCTGTATTGTTTTTCTTTTTGTTTGTTTTTTAAAGAATAGGAAACAGCAGTGTAGGGAACTGGGCAGGACTGGGGGCCCCATTATGGTTAATAGGTACTGACCAAACATCCTCACACTGCAAAGTAGTATCAGTGCTTCCTCAGGAGGGGACATATGCTGCCTTCCTATCAATTTCCTATTAGCCCTGTGTCTATTTTCAGCTTACAAAAATGTAATATTTTTGATTTTTCTTTGAAAATGTGGTCAACAAGGAGGACATCTAGTTTGAATGGCAGGAAGGCTGTGTATGAGGCCAGACAGCCAGAGATGAGTTTTTTCTTAAGTCGTTTATTAATTCACAAGAAATGGTGGTGAATAGCAGCTGAGCATCGGAAGGAATAAGGGCGCTTTGAGTTTGAGGTCATCTTCGGTAATACATGACAGAGACAGAGAACTGATAATAAATCCCACCTCTGTCATAGGAATATAGTATAGGAGCTTTAGGGAGGTTTGAAATTAGATTTTGCTCAAGGGGTGTGATTTCAGAAATTCACTTTTGCCTATTTGGTTATGAATCACAGTAATTACACTTGAAATCATTGCTGACTAAAGTGTCCCTGCCTGGTTCCCTGAGAGTGGCTCCTCCTGTTTTTTGTTCTCCTTCCACATCTTTGAAGAATTATTCACCATATGTCAGTTCCCATATTAGTAACGAGGTAGCCTCAGATTTTTGCTTCTTTCCTCTGTTCTCTGATATACCATTGGAATTGATTTACCTTAATTTACAACTTCACATTTCACCCCAGACATAAATGCCTCAAGACTGATCATGCTCCTTTCAGTGGATTTTTAACCTTTCTTTGGTTAATATATTTATGACAAGGGTCAGAGACACTTCATTCAAAAGCAGCAGGGGGTCTGATGATTCTGGGAGTGAAAGATTCTTTCTTGCTGTTTAATTTAAGGAAGTTGAAGACAAGTCAGCAGTAAAAGTGAGGCTGGAGAACAGAGCAATCTGAGGTTTGGCAGCGTTACTTGGTTGCTCAGCAGGGCTGAAATGATTTAGTAGAGAATAGATGATGTAAAGTAATAAATAGGCAGGGTCTGAAAGATCAATTGATGGGTTACACACATCAGACATGCAGCCCTCCTCCTGGAAATGGGTCTCCTCTCCTCTCTACCCTAATAGAGAGGGTGAGATGTCATCCAACTGTCACATTGAAATATGCCTCTTGGTAACAACTCTAGAATGGTAGGATATTTAAATGCTTTGTATGAGAAACTCTTACTCTTTTCTCCTTTGTTCAGTGATTGGGAATGGAGGGTGAGTTATAAGCAATAAAAAAGATGAAGAAATGACAACTTCCCCATCACATGCACCATTCATGCAGACTCACAAAATGGTGTACCTGTTTTACAAAGTAGAATTAAATTCCATGAGCCCCAGAAATGAAAATATTATGCATGTTGCTGGGGATAAGTCTGAATAGTTAGTTGCTAAAGTGCTAGTCAGTACAGAAATTTTTCTTTAAACTACTATGTATCCAACAATATAATATAGTAAATCTATATTTATTGTTTGTGAAAAGGCTTTATGAGACATTTGTTAAGAGAGAAAAAGGTCGGGCTTCCTTCGTGGCGCAGTGGTTGGGAGTCCGCCTGCTGATGCAGGGGAGGCGGGTTCATGCCCCGGTCCGGGAGGATCCCACAGCCGCGGAGCAGCTCGGCCCGTGGGCCATGACTGCTGGACCTGCGCGTCCAGAGCCTGTGCTCCATGGTGGGAGAGGCCACGGCAGTGAGAGGCCCATGTACCGCAAAAAAAAAGAAAAAGAAAAAGGTCATCAAATGGGATGAAAACTGTGATTCTACTCTGTAAAAAGCATACATTAACATATGTTTAGAAATATATACATCAAAATATTGATATTAAGAGCACTTATCAAGGAGAGGTGGGATTATGAGAAGTTTCGTTTTCTTTGCATTCTAATTTTTCTATAAAGGAGATGTCTTGTTTGTGTGATAATAATATTTAAATTAAAAAGAAAATTCCTAGGCAGTTGAGTTACCTGTCAATGGTTCATAAATCTGAGGTTCCTTTATGAATTCCATCTGAAGCACAGAACCTTTGCACAGAGATTAGCAGAGGCTTTGTAAGTCAGACTTGCCATTTCTGAAGCTGCTGCCTCCTCTCACGGCTTGAGGGCCTGGGGGCCTGAATAGGGGAAAGCTTCTTAGAGGTTTCCCCCGGCCCCAGTCAGGGCTCTTACTCAAATGCTTACCATTCTTGTGACAAACTAAGTCATATTCAGTAGGGAGAAGACATGAGCTTGGGAATTATTTCTGGTGAAGACCTTCCTACCTCCACCTGTCCAAATGTGATTGAGTCCCAGTTTCTCCACCTCCACAAATCTTTCTTTCATGTCTCTAGAAAGGACAGAAGTACTTTTTGTCATATGGCTATTTTCATTAAAAAGAAATATGTAGGATGATCAGCTCAGAAATGAGGATGTACTTGCCTACTTAAATGCATTCACATCTCTTTATGTTTTCTTCACTTGCTCAAACAACTGTCCCATAAAGCAGGGTGTCCATTACTTTCTACTTGAGGGTCACCTATCTGTAACCTACCTCCCCAGCCTCCAAGAACCCAGACTCATTCATTCCAATGGGAACTGACTCTGTCCACCAGAGTCAAGCAAAGGGGATTGGAGTCCTCCACAGCCATGTCTCTTAGAGCCACAAGGTATTACTCTTGAAGTTGGTTCCTGAGGCTGTGGTGCCTGGTCCCTCTATGGGAAACAGTGTGCCCAAGCTGGGATTCCAGGATAACTGTTTTCTTAGTATCCTCTCACAAATTTGACCCTTGTTTCCCAAAGTACAGGACATAGCCATCTGTTCTTTCTGACCAGACCACCCTGTCCCAAGCCCTTGAACCTGAGTCACCAACCTAGACTCTCCAGAGAAATTGATTTCATGGAGATTTTTGTCTTTCCATGGCACAGTGTCTTGGTCAGAGCCTGCCTCCCTGGTCCATTCCAGCAGGTAAACCTAACTTTGAATGTCAGAAAGCAGGGATGCCATATGAATTCTTCTCATCTCCTTTCTCCCAGTGCTCTGGGATCCTCCCGTGAAAGAATCTAGTGGGAGGTTGGTCAATGTGACTAGGCTCTCTTTGTTTGGTTTGCTAATTTTTGATGATCCAAGTTAAGTTCTTACCCTCCCTTCCACAGAGACTGGGGAAAGGGGTCCTATCTTTCTGGATGATTACATTTCAAAGGGATGGCTTCCAGGTCCTTGAGAAAGATATTCCTGAGTTGTAGAAGATTTACCTCTCAAAGGGTCAGAGAAAGAATTTACAATTACAAGTTTCTAATGTAAATGCTCTAAGAAAAGGATGCTCAGGTGCCTATAGTCAGGAAGTAGCCTGTCTAAAGTTCAGTCAAGTTGAGGGTACTATTAAGGCTGTCTTGGTGAGTAGCAGCCTTGATGTAATCACAAAAGTTCTGTCTCGCCCCCCACCCCTCACTCTCATCCTCCAGTGGGGAACTACTGTCTCGGTATCTACAGCTCAGGGAGACTCTGAGAGTGAGTTTTCTGTAGCAGGAGCTAACAGGGTTCTGCCTTATAGCAAATTTGGTCGTATAATCGATCACGGCATAAGGTGCTGTTACAACTTTATGGTAATCCTCTTTGTGGGAAGTGGATACTTCATATAATGCTTTGGGTACAAAGGAAGTTAAGAAATTATACCTCCTTAAGGAAATGCTAAACTGTAAGGTGGAGAGTCTATATTTTTTTGTTTTAGTGACAACTTTGTAGGTTTTCTACTGCAACTTTATAAACAAACTGGTGCCAATATTCCCTCTGCACCTCCAGGTTAGTAACTCAAATAAAATTTATTTCACCACAGTGCCATTTCCTATTGTATATGAGTTTAAAATGTGGTACACTGTGTCTTCATTTGCTTTTATTCAATGGTTAAAGAAACGTATAAGGGTAGTATAGTCATTTTCACAATATTGATTCTTCCAATCCAAGAACATGGTATATTTCTCCATCTGTTTATGTCATCTTTGATTTCTTTCATCAGTGTTTTATAGTTTTCTGAGTACAGGTCTTTTGCCTCCTTAGGTAGGTTTATTCCTAGGTATTTTATTCTTTTTCATGTGATGGTAAATGGGATTGTTTCCTTAATTTCTCTTTCCAAAGCAATCTACAGATTCAATGCAATCCTGATCAAATTACCAATGGCATTCTTCACAGAATTAGAGCAAAAAATTTACAATTTGTATGGAAACACAAAAGACCCTGAATAGCCAAAGCAATCTTGAGAAAGAAAAACGGAGCTGGAGGAATCAGTCTCCCCGACTTCAAACTATACTACAAAGCTACAGTAATCAAGACAGTATGGCACAAAAAACAGAAATATAGATCAATGGTATAGGATAGAAAGCCCAGAGATAAACCCATGCACATATGGTCACCTAACTTATAACAAAGGAGGCAAGAACATACAATGGAGAAAAGACAGCCTCTTCAATAAGTGATGCTGGGAAAACTGGACAGCTACATGTAAAAGAATGAAATTAGGACACTACCTAACACCATACACAAAAATAAAATCCAAATGGATTAAAGACCTAAATGCAAGACTGGACACTATAAAACTCTTAGAGGAAAACATAGGAAAAACACTCTTTGAGATAAACCACAGCAAGATCTTTTTTGACCCACCTCCTATAGTAATGAAAATAAAAACAAAAATAAACAAATGGGACCTAATGAAACTTAAAAGCTTTTGCAGAGCAAAAGAAACCATAAACAAGACAAAAAGACAACCCTCAGAATGGGAGAAAATATTTGCAAATGAAGCAACAGACAACGGATTAATTTCCAAAATATACAAACAGCTCATGGAGCTCAATATCAAAAAAACAAACAACCCAATCAAAAATAGGGTGGAAGACCTAAATAGACATCTCTTCAAGGAGGACAGACAGATGGCCAAGGGGCACATGAAAGGATGCTCACCATCACTAATTATTAGAGAAATGCAAATCAAAACTACAATGAGGTATCACCTCACACCAGTTAGAATGGCCATCATCAAAAAATCTACAAACAGTAAATGTGGAGAGGGTGTTGGTGGGAATGTAAATTGATACAGCCACTGTGGAGAACAGTATGGAGGGTCCTTAAAAAACTGAAAGTAGAACTACCATATGACTTAGCAATCCCACTGCTGGGCATATACCCTGAATAAACCATAATTCAAAAGGACACATGTTCCCCAATGTTTACAGCAGCACTATTTACAATAGCCAGGACATGGAAACAATCTAAATGTCCAATGACAGATGAATGGATAAAGAAGACGTGGTACATATATACAATGGAATATTACTCAGCCATAAAAAAGAACGAAATTAGGTCATTTGTAGAGATGTGGGTGGACCTAAAGTCTGTCATACACAGTGAAGTAAGCCAGAAAGAGAAAAACAAATATCATATATTAACATATATATGTGGAATCTAGAAAAATTCAGATGAACCAATAGGTACAGATGAACCTATTTGCAGGGCAGGAATAGAGACGTAGACATAGAGAATGGACATCTGGGCACAGTGGGGGAAGGGGAGGGCAGGACGAATTGGGAGATTAGGATTGACATACATACACTACCATGCATAAAATAGATAGCTAGTGGGAACCTGCTGTAAAGCACAGGAAGCTCAGCTTGGTGCTCTGTGATGACGTAGATGGGTGGGATGGGGGTGGGGGGTGGGAGGGAGGTCCAAGAGGGAGGGGATATATGTATACATATAGTGATTCACTTCATTGTACCGCACAAACTAACACAACATTGTAAAGCAATTATATTCCAATTTAAAAAAATTTATAAATGTGATCAGTGCTACATGGAAAAAAAAAGAAACATATAAGGGAGTTGGTAAAATTTATTAGGCTGATAGATTTTTAGAGGTTATTCTGAGTTCCATATAACTATTGTAAGATCCACGTGGGGAATTATGGCCAGAATTATTAGCTCTGTTTAGATCAAGACATAGTAAAGAAACCTCTGTCCAATTAGGAACTCATTCCATTGTCTCTCTCTGCCTGTCAAGTCAGAGTCTACAAACAGGAATATTTCCTGAGTCCCTTCAATAAGGGACATACTGTGTTGTTTGCTCTGTTCAACACCAGTGAGAAGTAACTTGGTGTTTTCATTGCTAAAAACTCCCTTGCAAAGTGTATTGACACTTCAGTCATTTGGAACCAAATCAACAAATTATGAGTGTCTGTTCTGTGAGACCAACCCACACAGTTCTTGCTTGCAAACGACTCTATATATTAAGAGCCAGGATATAGACATGTGGATAGTGAGGTCATGATGGACTGCTTAATATCAGCAGAGATTTCACCTTGAGGTATGTGACTAATTACAAAACAAACTCTGAAGGTATTAAGTATCACAGGAGGTGAGAGGATGGAAGAACATATACAAAGTGGACCTCGTGTTTCTTGCCAAGCCTGCTTTGTCTTTCTCTCAATCTCTTTTGTATATGGCAAACATCCTTAAAAATTTCCTCATGCACATAGCTCTTTCTTGTTGCCTGTTTTCCTATGCTCATCCTTCACTGCAGATAAATAGATCCATTCTTCTTTTTTATTGAAGTATAGTTGATGTACAATATTATATGTTACAGGTGTACAATATAGTGATTCAAAATTTTTGAAAGTTATACACCATTTATAGTTATAAAATATTGGCTATATTCCCTGTGTTGTACAATATATCCTCATAGCTTATTTAATTAATTTATTTTTAAATAATCAACAGTCCTTTAAATCATTAAATAAATCTGTCAATATTATAAGAACATCATTTGCCTTTTTTTAAGAAACACACTCAAATTATGATGGCATGATACGGAGTAAGAATAAATCTGATTCAAATGTTAAGATAAAGGTGGAATGTAAATGTTTGCCTTGTAGCTTATTTTATACATAATAGTTTGTACCTCTTAATCCCCTACTCCCTTATTGCCCCTCCCCCCCCTTTCCCCACTGGTAACCACTAGTTTGTTCTCTATATCTGTGGGTCTGTTTCTTTTTTTTATTATTATATTCACTAGTTTGTTGTATTTTTTTAGATTCCACATATAAGTGATATCATACAATATTTGTATTTCTTTGACTTATTTCACTTAGCATAATACCCTCCAAGTTAAACAGATCCTTTCTTGAACTCACTGTCATATGTAATGCTTCTGCCTCTACACCAGTGCTCCCCTCTGCTGGAATGCCTTCATTTCAACTCTTTCCTTCTTTTGCTCCCTCTACCTTGCTAACTTCTTTTAGTTAAACTGGGTAATGAAGGTAACTCCACCTTTTCCTCTATTCAGGCCTTCAGTGGTTTGGTTGGTGCCCGCCCATGTTGGGAAGGACCATCTACTTTACTCAGTCCACCAATTCATATGCTAATCTCTTTTGGAAACACCTTAGTAGATATACCCAGAAAGAATGTTTAATCAGATACCTGAGCGTCCCACAGCCCAGTCAAGATCACACATAAAATTAAGCATCACATTGGGCTTCCCTGGTGGCGCAGTGGTTGAGAGTCTGCCTGCTGATGTAGGGGACACGGGTTCATGCCCCAGTCCAGGAAGATCCGACATGCCATGGAGCGCCTGGGCCTGTGCGTCCGGAGCCTGTGCGTCCGGAGCCTGTGCTCCGGAACGGGAGAGGCCACAACAGTGAGAGACCCGCATACCACAAACAAACAAACAAAAAATTAAGCATCACTGGCAGCATTGTGTAATGGAACTCAGGTTCAGCTGCTGGCCACTCAAAAGCCAATACTTGAGAGGCAAGTGTTGGCAGAAAGGAAGGTTGCTCTAATCAGAAAAGCTGGCAATCTGGGGAAAAGGTGGACTCATGTTCCAAAACCAGCTCGGTAGATACTGCTCAGGGAAAAAGGGGGAATAATCTCAGTTAATCATTGAGGTAGGAGGTCAAACTGCATCATTTTCCATTGTGTGCAGGCTGACTGACTCCTCATGATCTTTCTTCAGATGTTACCTCATCTGTGTGGTCTGCCTACAGGATTGTTAAGTGGGCTGCTGGGGGTAGAGAGCTGGTCATTCTTTAACCACTTAATTCTTCATTTCTACTTCTTTTAATCTAGGAAAATAATCTACAGGTTAGGCAAGATATTGTGTGCATTTATTAGAGCTTAAGTCAGGAGTTAGATTAAATGTTACACGGTGATCTCATTTCTATAAGGTTTGATCAGAACAGAAATGGGCAAACAGGAAAGGGGCAAAAGAGCTGCTGACAAATCCCTACTTGTCAAACATCATTCTATTTCTATGGGATTAGGGATGAAAGTCTGTCTTCTGTAACTTCATGCTGACATAGGGAGTCGTATTCTTAGAGTGGAAGACGTTGACATGGGTCTGTAGCATCTCTTTGCTGACCATTTTAGTTGCCTGCTTATATATACAGGAAGAGCAAGCTACAATTATTTTGATGCCCCCAAAGATATAGATTATTATGAGTAGTAAAGTTAATCCCGTTCTCTTGAGCCCAGTACTTGGGACTGTGTTAGCCATAGATGGAGCAGCTTATGTCATGGCTACCATCTGGTCATCATGCAGTTAGCTTTTCTCTCTCTGGTGGCAGTTATAGTATCTGTAAAACAAAGAAGGAAAGTGCATCAGACACTGAGTCTCTGACACTATTGTCCTAATCATTAGCCGTTTGAACCTGATACTTTGTGACTCAGGGAGGGTTGAGAGACTTGAGCTTTTCTACAAACAAGAGGCAGGGGACATGGAGGGGGCCTTTGTACTTGGCGGGGATGGCTCAGGGTTCTCTTCTGTTTCATCAGCATCTTATGGAGATTGTTAGAAATAAAAATTCTTGGGCCCCATCCCAGACTTACTAAAGCCTCATCTCTTGGAGTGGGGCCTGGGAACCTATGTTCTAATGTGCTTTCCAGGTGGTCTTCATGTTTGATAAATTCTGCTTTGAAATGTTCTGCTCTGTCCTCTTGATGGGGTGCCTCCATCCCCAGGCTTTAAAACTCTCTGCCCTGAGTCTGTATCCAGAACTTGTGTGGGTCTCTCCCCCAGGTCCATCAAGGAGCAGTTGTTTTTGGGGACTGTGGATGAGTATGGACATTTGAAGGTGTCCACATACATGTATACCAGGTCCCTTGCCAGACAGCATGGAGCTGAGGGAAGGAAGAGAAGGACAGTGAGCCACAGGTTGGGGGCTGGATTTTCCGTTCTTCTAGTTCTAAATTTGAACTTACCTTCTGGGTCATTTTGAAGCTGAATTTATTAAGATAGCAGTAGAGAACATATTTTATTTAACTGTTTGCTAGCTTGATATATACCATTTCAGCATTCAGATACATGATATGAGGGTCTCTGTTTGTGACCTCTGCGCAGGCCTGCAAATATTAAGGTGGAGCCTGCTGTGAAGTTTTACTGTTAGTTTCCGTTCTGTGTTTTCCACTAGGCTGGAACTCTTTGGGAGTAAGGACTGGGTTTTATTCGCCCCTAACTCCTTTGCCTCCTGCAGTGCCTGGCATAAGTGACTTAGCAAATGTGTGCCAAATAATAAGTAAATGAATAAATAAATGGATGCCTTTGTGAAAATCGCTGCTGTCAGGGAAACCTTGTTGGAGAGGTACTGGCCCCACATGGGGTTTGTCCTTTGAGCAGGACCAGTGAGACCATTGCAGGAAGATGCAGTGTCCTCAAGCAGGCAACACTCTCTGCTATTATCATATAAATTGTTAGAATTAGGGAAAATAAAGGGGGTATAACATCGACTTGATATCATCTGATGGAACAGATTCACCAGACCAAATAAAGCTAAGCGGGCTCTGAAGTCCAAGCAAGGTGGCAAAGAGAACCAAATGCCATAGATTAATTAGAAGTAATGAAAACAGCTATCAAACTAGTCTAAAGTCTTGGCTTACTACAGTTAAGTGTTCAATACAAACTAGTTAAATTAGCAGTTCCCAGGTGTTGGCTTTACAGACTATATAAATTATGCATTGAGGCAAGAAGCTCTGTCCATACCAGGGCCTTATTTTGGTGGTTCTTTTTGTTCTGTGGTTTTCTGTGTGGCATCTGTTTGGTTTTTTTTTAATTAAAATATAGTTGATGTAAAATATTATGTTAGTTTCAGGTGTACTACATGATTTGAAATTTGAATACGTTATGAAATGATCATCATGATAAGTCTAATAACCATCTGTCCCTATACAAAGTTATTATGATATTATTGACAATATTCTTTATGTGGTATATTGCATCATTGTGGCTTGTTTATTATATAACTGGCGGTTTGTATCTCTTAATCTCCTTCACCTGTTTCAACTACCTCCCTCTCCCCCCTCCCTTCTGGCAACTACCATTTGTTCTCTGTACCTATGAGTCTGTTTTTGTTTTGTCTTGCTTGTTATGTTTTTTAGATTCCACATATAAGCAAGATCATGTGGTACTGGTATTTCTCTGCCTGACTTACTTCACTTAGCAAAATACACTCTGGATCCCTAGATCCATCCATGCTGTTGCAACTGGTAAGATTTCATTGTTTATGGCTGAGTAATATCCCATTGTGTGTGTGTGTGTGTGTGTGTGTGTGTGTGTGTGCGTGTGTGTGTTTGTATCACATCTTCTTTATCCATTCAAGTATAGATGGACACTTTCTTTCATATCTTGGCTGTTATAAAGAATGATGCAGTGGACATTGGGATGCATATATCTTTTTGAATGAGTGTTATTCTTTCTTTGGGTAAATACTCAGAAGTGAAATTGCTGGATCATATGACAGTTATATTTTTAACTTTTTGTGAACCTTCGTACTGTTTTCCATAGTGGCTGCACCAATTTACAATCCCACTAACAGTGCACAAGAGTTCCCTTTTCTCCACATGTTTGGCAACACTTGTTATTTCTTGTCTATTTGATAGTAGCCGTTCTGACAGGTACGAGGTAATATCTCATTGTGGTTTTGATTTGCATTTCTGTGATGATTAGTGATGTTAAGCATCTTTTCATGTGTCTGTTGGGCAACTGTATGTCTGCTTTGGAAAAACGTCTATTCAGGTCCTCTGCTATTATTAGTTGGATATTAACCCCATATTGGATTATTGTCTGCAAATATCTTCTTCCATTCAGTAGGTGGCCTTTTCATTTTGTTGATAGTTTCCTTCACTGTGCAAAACTTATTAGTTTGATGTAGTTCCACCTGACTATTTTTGCTTTTGTTTCCCTTGCCTGAACAGACAGATCCAAAAAAGTATTGCTGAGAGCAATGTTTTCTCCTAGAAGTTTTATGATTTCTGGTCTTATTTCAAGTCTTTAATCAATTTTGAGTTTATTTTTGTATATAGTGTGAGAAAGTAGTCCAGTTTGATTCTTTTGCATGTAGCTGTCCTGTTTTCCTAACACCATTTATTAAATAGACTATCTTTTCACCATTGTATATTCTTGCCTCTGTTGTTGCAGATTGACCATATAAGAGTGACTTTATTTTTGGGCTTTTTATTCTGTTCCATTGATACATGTGTCTTTTTTTGTGGCCCTACCATACTGTTTTGATGACTGTAGCTTTGTAGTATAATTTGAAATCAGGGAGCATGATACCTACAGCTCTATTCTTCTTTCTTAAGATGGTTTTGGCTATTTGGGGTCTTTTGTGTTGCCATACAAATTTTAGAATTATTTATTCTAGTTTTGTGGAAAATGCCATTGGTATTTTGATGGGGATTACATTGAATCTGTAGATTGTCTTGAGTAGCATGGTCATTTTAACAATATCAATTCTTCCAATCCATGAGCACGATATATCTTTGCATTTATTTGTGCCATCTTCAGTTTCTTTCATCGATGTCTTATAGTTTTCTGAGTATAGGTCTTTTACCTCCTTGGTTAGATTTATTCCTAGGTATTTTTTTTGATGCAATTGTAAATGGGTTTTTTTTCTTAATTTCTCTTTCTGATAGTTTGTTGTTAAAGTACAGAAATGCAACAGATTCCTGTATATTAATTTTGTATCTTTTGACTTTACTGAGTTCATTTATTAGTTCTAATAGTATTTTTGGTGTTGCTTTTAGGATTTTCTATATGTAGTATCATTCATCTACACAGTGACAGTTTTACTTCCTTTCCAATTTAGATTTCTTTTATTTCTTTTTCTTGTCTGATTGCAGTGGCTAGGACTTGCAATGCTGTGTTGAATAAAAATGGTGAGAGTGGGCATCCTTGTCTTGTTCCCTATCTTAGAGAAAATGCTTTTACCTTTGCACTATTATGATGTTGGCATTAGTCCTTTTATGTTGAGTTATATTCTCTCTATACCCACTTAGTTGAAAGCTTTGATCATAATAGATTTTGAATTTTGTCAAAAGTTTTTTTCTGCATCTATTGAGATGATCATGTGATTATTATCTTTCTTTTTGTTAATGTGGTATATCATGTTGATTGGTTTGCAGATATTGAACCATCTTTGCATCCCTGGAATAAATCCCATTTGATCATAGTATATTATCCTTTTAATGTATTGTTGAATTCAGTTTCCTAATATTTTGAGGATTTTTGTATCTATGTTCATCAGAGATACTGGCCTGTATTTTTCTTTTTTTTTTTTTTTGTAGTGTCTTTGTCTGGTTTTGGTATCAGGGTAATGGTGACCTTATAGTATGAATTTGGAAATGTTCTTTCCTCTTCAACTTTTTGGAATAGTTTGAGAAGGATAAGTATTAACTCATTTAAATGTTTGGTAGGATTCCCCTGTTAAGCCATCTGGTCCTAGACTTTTGTTTGTTAGGAGTTTTTAATTTTAATTTAATTTTTTTATTATTTATTATTTTTAAAAAAATAAAACATAATTGTACAAAAAGGTTGAAAGTAAAAGAATTGGAAAAGATATACTGTGCAAATATAAACCAAAAGGAAATTATATAATAACACATACAGTAGACTTGAAAGCAAAAGTGTTACTAGAAATAAACATGGGCACTTCATATCAACAAGTCCAATTTACCAGGAAGTTTTAAATTTGTATGCACTTAACTTCAAATTCTATACAGCAACAGAGCTACAAGGAAAAAATAGACAAATTCACTATCAAAATAGGAGATTTAACATACTGCTGTCATTCACTGATAGAGGAAACCTCTTTCAGAACCAGTAGACCCCCACCACAAAAAAAATTAGTAAGGATATAAAAAACTTAAATAACGTGAGCAGCAAATTTGATTCAACAAGCAGATATATAGTCACTATACTCCAAAACTTTAAAATACAAATTATTTTCAAGCACACTTGGAACATTTTTAAAACTGACCATATTGTGCTATAAGGCAAATTTTAACAAATTTCAAAGTATTAAAATTATACAAAGTGTGTTTCTTGACTTGTAGTTAAACTACAAATCAGTAACAAAAAAGTAACTAGAAGTTATGGAAAACACTACTTCTAAGTAACCCCCCAAAAAACAAATCACAATTGGAGTTAGAAAATAATTTGAACTGAATGATAATAAAAATATTACATACCAAAACTTGGATGTGTCTAAAGCTGTGCTTATAGGAAAATGTGTAGTCTTTTTTTTCTTTTCAAGGTAACAGTAGTGTTTTTTTTAAATTGCACACATGTCTATAAACCTACTAAAAAGGTTTTCTCCTTTTTTTTTATACAGCAAGTTCTTATTAGTCAACAGTTTTATACACATCAGTGTATACATGTCAATCCCAATCGCCCAATTCATGACACCACCTTCCCCAACCCCCCCGCGGCTTTCCCCCCTTGGTGTCCACACGTTCTCTACATCTGTGTCTCAATTTCTGCCCTGCAAACCGGTTCATCTGTACCATTTTTCTAGGTTCCACATATATGCGTTAATATACGATACTTGTTTTTCTCTTTCTGACTTACTTCACTCTGTATGACAGTCTCTAGATCCATCCACATCTCAACAAATGACCCAATTTCGTTCCTTTTTATGAGTGAGTAATGTTCCATTGTATATATGTACCATGTCTTCTTTATCCATTCGTCTGTCAATGGGCATTTAGGTTGCTTCCATGACCTGGCTATTGTAAATAGTGCTGCAGTGAACATTGGGGTGCATGTGTCTTTTTGAATTGTGGTTTTCTCTGGGTATATGCCCAGTAGTGGGATTGCTGGATCATATGATAATTCTATTTTTAGGTTTTTAAAGAACTTCCATACTGTTCTCCATAGTGGCTGTATCAGTTTACATTCCCACCGAGAGTGCAAGAGGGTTCCCTTTTCTCCACACCGTCTCCAGTATTTGTTGTTTGTAGATTTTCTGATGAAGCCCATTCTAACTGGTGTGAGGTGATACCTCATTGTAGTTTTGATTTGCATTTCTCTAATAATTAGTGATGTTGAGCAGCTTTTCATGTGCTTCTTGGCCATCTGTATGTTTTCTTTGGAGAAATGTCTCTTTAGGTCTTCTGCCCATTTTTGGATTAGGTTGTTTGTTTTTTTAGTATTGAGCTGCATGAGCTGTTTATATATTTTGGAGATTAATCCTTTGTCCGTTGATTCGTTTGCAAATATTTTCTTCCATTCTGAGGGTTGTCTTTTCATCTTCTTTATGGTTTCCTTTGCTGTGCAAAAGCTTTGAAGTTTCATTAGGTCCCTTTTTTTTTTTTTATTTCCATTACTCTAGGAGGTGGATCAAAAAAGATCTTGCTGTGATTTATGTCAAAAAGTGTTCTTCCTATGTTTTCCTCTAAGGGTTTTATAGTGTCCAGTCTTACATTTAGGTTTCTAATCCATTTTGAGTTTATTTTTGTGTACGGTGTTAGGGAGTGATCTAATTTCATTCTTTTACATGTAGCTGTCCAGTTTTCCCAGCACCACTTATTGAAGAAACTGTCTTTTCCCTATTGTATATCCTTGCCTCATTTGTCATAGATTAGTTGACCATAGGTGCATGGATTTACCTCTGGGTTTTCTATCTTGTTCCATTGATCTATGTTTCTGTTTTTGTGCCAGTACCATATTGTCTTGATTACTATAGCTTTGTAGTATAGTCTGAAGTCAGGGCGTCTATTCCTCCAGCTCTGTTTTTTTCCCTCAAGACTGCCTTGGCTATTCAGGGTCTTTTGTGTCTCCATACAAATTTTAAGATTTTTTGTTCTAGTTCTGTAAAAAATGCCATTGGTAATTTGATAGGGATTGCACTGAATCTGTAGATTGCTTTGGGTAGGCGTTTTAAAATTACTGATTCAATTTTATCACTGGTAACTGGTCTGGTGATATTTTCCATTTCTTCCTGATTCAGACTTGGGAGGTTGTATGTTTCTAAACTGCTGTTAATTCCTTTTCGTGTATTTTTCATTGCAGTTTTTATATTCTTCAGTTCTGAGTAGTTCTTTTCTATATTTTCCAGTTCTTTGTTGCGGTTCTCATTGCATTCCTTCATTCTTTTGCTGAGTTCAGTGAGCATTTTTATGACCACTGCTTTGAACTCTTTATCAGGTAAATTACTTATTTCCATTTCATTAGGAGTTTTTCCGTGGGGTTTCATCTTGTTCTTTCATTTGGAACATATTCCTCTGTCTTCTCATTTTTTTTTGACTTTCTCTGTTTATCTCTATGAAATTAGGTGAAACAGTTACCTATCCTGGTCTTGCAGGTGTGTCCTTGTATGGGCACGTCCCTGTGTAGTCTGTGTGTGCCCAGTGGCTTTGATGGGAGAGTTGGCTCCAAAGCGAATGTGGGCTGGCTTTTTCCATGATGCGCTGGGGCATTGCCTTATAGGGGTGGACTTGAGACAGAGGGAAGGGGCTAGAGCTGGAGTTTGGCATTGGCTGGGCTTCTCCTGGGATGCACAGGTGGCTGCCACCCTGGCAGGGGTAGAATGGAGCCAGGAAGGCTAGAACCAGAGCTCAGTGTGAGCCACTGCTTTTCCCAGGGCATACTGGCAGTTGCTGCCTTGGCCAGAGGGTGGGGTGGAGCCACATGAGCTGGACCCACAGCCTGGTGCAAGCCATGCCTGCTTCTGGGGTGTGATGATGGTTGCTGCTTTGGTGGAGGATGGGGCAGGAGCTGGATCAGGGGCTGAAGCCACAGCCCAATGTGAGCAGACTCAGTGTGGTGTTTTCTTTATATCCTTGGCTGTAGAACTGTTCTGCTAGTCTTCAGCTCATTCTCAGAGAGAGTTGCTCTATATATAGTTGTAGTGTTTGTGTGTTCTCTGAACGAGGTGAGCTCAGGGTCTTCCTACTCTGCCATCTTCATCCTGCCTCTCATCTTTTCTTTTTTTTTGTTCAGCTTGGGTGTTTTTCACTACTCTATCTTCTAGTTCATGGATCCATTCCTCTGTATCATTTAATCTACTATTGATAACTTCTAGTGTATTTTTATTTCAGTTATCATATTTAACTCTGTCTGGTTCTTCTTCTTTGTATTTTCTAACTTTTTGTTAAAATTCTCACTCTGTTCATCCATTCTTCTCCTGAGTTCATTGAGTATCTTTATGATCATTACCTTGAACTCTTTATTAGACAGATTGCTTATCTCCACTTCATTTAGTTTTTTTTTTCTGAGACTTTGCCTTGTTCCTTCATTTGGAGCGTATTCCTCACTTTGCCTAATTCTTTGTGTTTATTTCTGTGTATTAGGTAGGTTGGTTACGGAGAAGTGGCCTTATGTAGGAGAAGTCCTAAGGGGCCCAGCAGCTTATATGCTCTAGGGGTGCTCCCTGTGTGAGCTGCGTGAGCTCTTTTGTTGTGGCAGAACCACCTACTGTGGGTGTGCTGGTAGGTGGAGTTGGCCCCAGCGCAGCTGACTGCCAGGCCCTGCCTGATGCGGTGGTTGCTGGTCCAATGGCAGGCAAGTCCAGGTTCTGGGGTGACTGGCTGCCGGGCTCAGGGGTGCTTAGGGCTGGCGCCAGCCTGCTGGTGGGTGGATAAGCCCTCAGGGCTAGTAGGCTAGAGAGAGCACTCCAACATGGCACTTGCCAGCACCGGTGTCCTTGTGGTAGAATGAGCTCCAAAAAATGGCTGCTGCCAGATCCCTAGGGGGATCCCAGTTGAGCAAGTGGTCCTGACCCAGGCTTTTTTCAAATTACGACTTCTGTGCTGGGACTTGGAGCCTGTGAGATTTTGCAAGTGCTCTTTAAGATACGACTCCCTGTTTTCTACAGCCCTCCGGCTCTCCCATACAAGCCCTTCTAGTGGCTTGTTTTCTCAGAGCAGGATCCCTGGGCTGGGAGCCTGATTGGAGCTTTGACCCCTAGCTCCTTGGGAAAACCTCTGCAACTGTGATTTTTCTCCCATCTGTGGGTCATCTACCCAGGGATGTGAGTCTTGACTATACCACATCTCTGCCCTTCCTACCCATCTTGTTGTGGTTCCTTCTTTATATCTTTAGCTGTGGAAAATCCTTTCTGCTGGTCCTCAGGTTGTTCTCACAGAAAGTTGCTCTCTAAATAGTTTTAATTTGGGTGTGCCAGTGGGGGGAGGTGAGATAAGGGTCTTCCTACTCTGTCTTCCTGGCCACATGCCCTGTTTCTGGTTTTATTGTAATGCTTCATGTCAGGTATACCCCAAAATAGCAGCATAATTGGACAATTAGGATGGATGCTGAATATTTAATAGGTTCATATTTTGATTTTTTTCTTTCTTCGAAATTCTTTTTTTTTCCCCCTCTAAACATTTCACCTGAGTCTCTTAATAAAGTTGATGGTTTGTAAGATTCAGCCAACCCACCAATATTCATTAAAAAATCTACTTTGTGTGCGAGACCCTGGGCCAGGCTGGGTGGAAACTGTGAAGTGGAATGAAGGCTGTCCTGATCCACGGAGAGTGGAGAGTGCAATTGAGAAGTTAGGACACATATGCAAACTTGCATTGACTCACAAGCCATGTGTGCTGAGTGCCAATTATACTGTGAAAAGTAGGCAATCATTTTAGGATGGAATCCCTTCCAGCTGAGGAGATAAGTGTTGTCCATGAGAAATGTCCAGTATCACTCTGACATCCCTTTGAGCAGTGTTTTTCAAACCGTATTGACATTGAGTCACAGTAAGTAAAGTACTTGATATCACAACCATACACATTTATGGGTGTGAATCACTGAAACTGAAGGTTCACTAAATAATACTTAACCCTTTCTATGTGTTGTGCACTTTGGCCTTTCAATTCTATTTTTTAATACTCTATTCTATAAAAATATTCTACTTTATGAAAAACATTGCAGGTTGCCATCTCAGTAAATTGTTAAATGCCCCACTAATTAGTTACCATCCACAACCTGAAAAACATTGCTTTAGAGGCCCAACTGAAAATCCTGCTGCCTCTCTGTGGTCAGGCCACTCAAGATGGCTGCTCTCTTGTTCTCTGTACATCCCCTGCCTGACAAGTGCCTGCTTCACCTAAAGCCTAGTCACATGACTGACCTTCCTGGGAAGTTGCCCCAGGCCCCAGCTGGTGATTGTTCTTATCAAAGGTGTGGTGAGGGGCGTGCCCCTCTGCTGGTTTCCCTGGTAACTAATGAGCCCACCTGGTAACAATTCCCTTATAACTTCCAACCTCCTCCTGCCCCCGGAAATAAAGAGTGCTACTATGTCGTGCTTGCCGTCTGCACACACGGTGGGGTGTTGCTCCGGGACCTTGCTTCAGACGTGTAAGCTCCCCCATCCATTAAGCCATTGATGTCTTTGTTGCTGACTCTGGCCTGTTTCCTTGGTCTTAAAGCTGGGTAAGTGCAGGCCTTGTAGGTCTGCGGGGTGCAGCCCAACTGCTTCCCATTATGTAATCTGCCTTTCTGTCCTCTATACTATCCTATAATACAAAATTTATGAAATCATCAGTGTCTCTGCAGTGGACTAGTTAGGGGTAATTCTTGGTGTCTGCATAGGATAGGTGTTCCTTCTATAACAATTTGAGGACTTAACTTCTCCCCCTTCCTTCCCCACCCCACCAGGCCAGGTTGGGGCCGCTTGCATGGAGTATACAAGGAAGGGAAACCGTGGAACCCCTTTGCCAAGCTATTCCAGCTCCAGTTATTTGTTTCATGCCTTTTTGATCAGGTTTCAGATGATTATTCAGAGGGAGGTAGTAGGAGGTGTGAAGAAAGAAGTTTGGGATGTGGGAGGAGGGTTTTAATAATATTTTCTTGCCCTTGAGGGATTTGTTCTCATTGAAGATTAAGGTGATTATTTCTAGAGTCACTTGAATATTAATCTATCTTCAGGAAACCCTTTTCTGGACAAATTTATATAATGATAGTTGTTTTTAGCATAGCACCAGGTATTCGGCTGGAAGAATGTTTCATTAAATGTCATGGTTTGTTTATACACCTAAACATCCACAAAGCGTCTTTTATATTCCCAGCCCTCTGTTTTTTCTGGGTTATCATGTCCTGACACATGAAAGCTTCAGAGTCTGGGGTGAGAGACAAACATGTAAAATCATTCCCATGAAAGTGCTATGTAGAGGTTTATGCAAGAGACCACGGGCCACAGAAGATGCAACCCCTAACTTCCTGTGAAGATCGGGGAAGTTTTTTGGAGGAGGTGACATTATGTAGGGGGAAGTGGAGTTTGCTAGGGAAGAGGTTGAACTTTCCAGGGGAAGGGAACAGGATGTGTGAGGCATCAAAGATAGGAAAGATCCCAAACCTTCAAGAAGCTTAGTGAGGGTGGTGGAGTGCAGAGGAGAGAGAGGAGGTGGAGAAATGTGCAGAGGTGAGATGAAGAAGGAGCTCTCATGCCATGCTGAGGAGTGTGGATTTTAGCCATTGAGAACTGGGGAGAGATGCATTTAAGGATTATTAGTAGAGGAGTGATGTAAGTAGAATTTACATTTTGTAAAGACTACTCTGGTAAATAGCATATTTCTAGGGAATTTAATTGTTCCCAAAGGTCTCACATAATGACCACAGAATTTTAGAGTGGGGAAGAGGATGTGGAGTATAGATCGGTGTTTCTCAAACTTGAATGTGCATCACCTGGAGGGCTTGTTAAAACAGGTTGCTGAGGGCTTCCCTGGTGGCACAGTGGTTAAGAATCCTCCTGCCAATGCAGAGGACACAGCTTTGAGTCCTGGTCTGGGAAGATCCCACATGCCGTGGAGCAACTAAGACTGTGTGCCACAACTACTGAGCCTGCGCTCTAGAGCCGGTGAGCCACAACTACTGAAGCCCACGTGCCTAGAGCCCGTGCTCCGCAAGAAGAGAAGCCACTGCATTGAGAAGCCTGAGCACCGCACCAAAGAGTAGCCCCCGGTCGCTGCAACTAGAGAAAGCCCAAGCGCAGCAACGAAGACCCAAAGCAGCCAAAAATAAATAAATTTATTAAAAATAAATAAAGTATTCTGTAAAAAAACAGGTTGCTGAGACCCACCCACGGAGCTTTTGCATCAGTAGAACAGGGGCAGGTCCTCATAATTTGCATTTCTAATAAGTTCCCAGGTGATGGTAATACTGCTGGCAGGGACCGCACTTTGCTCACTGAATGATGCGGTAGGAAGAAGAGTGGCCCCCGGAGATGTCCATGTCCTAATCCTTGGAACCATGAATATATTATGCTGGATAGAAAATGGGAATTAGGGTTTTGAATAGAATTAATTTATAATTAACTTATTAATAGATCAGTAGAGTGAGATTGCTAAAGAGCTGACCTGAACATAGGGAGAGTAGCCTGGATTATCCAGGTGGGCCCAATATAATCACAAGCGTGCTTAAAATGGTAAGAGACACAGAAGAGGAGAATCAGAGGGAGTTGTGACTGTTGTAGAACGGGCAAAGAGATGCAATGTTGCTGGCTTTGAAGATGGAGGAAGGGGGCTGTGAGTCAAGAAATGTGAGCAGCTTCTAGAAGCTGGAAAAGGTAAGATATATTCTCACCTAGAGTCTCCAGAAGGAACACGGCCTGCTAACACCTTGATTGCAGCCTACTAAAATCTGAGTCAGATTTCTAATTTACAGGACTGTTAGATAATACAGATGCATTGTTTTAAGCCATTAAATTTGTGGTAATTTGTTACAGCAGCAAAAGGAAACTAATAAAAATGTCTCCAGGGAAGTGATGGGTACTGGGAGCCCTATGGTAAAAACCGACCTGGTCAATGACTGCCAGCTTCCCTAGTTTTTTCCCTCACGTCCAACTCAGGACCAACAGAGAAAGCCAAATGCGCTTCCAAAACGATCACATAAGGTGCCCTGCCTCCATCTTCCCCAAGCCAATAGCTGCCTGCCAGAGCACTCCTGAAGCCTTCCCCCTTTTTTCTCTATAAAGCTTTCCACTGCCCTGCCTGCCTGCCTTTGCGTCTCTGCCAATCACAAGGGATGGTGCCCGACTCCCTTGCTATAGCAAGCTCTGAATAAATAACCTCTGTTTTTTTCTCATTTGGGTGATCTGCATTGATTTCCACAAGAGATGGTACTCTATTCTTTTTTGTTTTACTCACTGATTATTCCTAATGCAGCAGTTTCCAGTGGAGGGGGATTTTGCCCCTCACCCACCTCCCTGAATGAGGGGCATCTGGCATTCTCTGCACACAGTTTGGGTTTTCACAACTGGGGAATACTACTGGCATCGAGTGGGTAGAAGCCATTGTAGGAATGGGCTAAACGTCTACAATGCACAGGAATATCTCCAGCAACAAAGAATAATCTGGACCAAAATGCAAATAGTGCTGATCTAATGGCAGAAATTTCTAGCCCCCGTGCAGTAGAGAGGTGTTGTGTGGAGCTGTTTCTTTTTTTTTTTAATCTGAGTGGGACAGTAATACTAAAATAAGAGGTGGCCAGCAATCTGTATATTTATTCCAACTAGGCTTGGTCTGGTAGCAAAGAAAGTCCTTATTTCTGCTTCCAAAAAAGAATGTGACCTCCCTTACCCTGAAGGAGCAGGAAAGTCTAGCATTTCATTTTGTTTCTCTGCTTAGTAACTCCCAGAAATTTATAGTGTATGTAAAAATATGTTAATATATTTACATCTATTTATATATACATATGAAATATGACTATAACATGAAATTTTGACTATGAATTGTGGAAATGATCTCTTTACTTCATAGCTATATCATACATGCAGACACGCACATAAATTTGTTTCTAGCTGGTTCAATTTGCAAAACTACTTTCCTAATTCTCTCTGTGCACCAGTGCCCAGTCCATTGGTGCGGTACTTCGTTTGAGCTTTATGTATCTGAGACACTCTCATCTCTGGGTCTTCAAAGTTGATTTGGAATGCATGCTATCGAAGCCTTCACATTCTTCATGCATTTAAAACAGAGCTGTAGTTGGAAATTTCTTCCACAGATCGACCTCTAGTGTTTCTAATTGACAAGCTCAGGAAGGAAGAGGTGAGGTAAGCTGTTAGCTGTAGAGAGAGGCATTCTCAATCCTTTCGCTCTGACATTTTGCAAGCTCACAGGCTAATTAATCAATTTCATTAAGAAAGAGAGCATGTTGCTATGGTATCATGAGGCATGTTTATACTGCCACATTAAGATTTCAGAGTATTTTTAATTTTTAATTACCTACTTCCATTTTTTTTATTGAATTGGTAAAGACCTTAAATTTTTTTTTCCTTTTGATTATGTGATTTTTCTGCCAGTGTTTTCTGAGCTTGAGGTACTAATTGAAATAGAGCTGCCTCTCTTCTTTGAGAAGAAATAAGATCACCTCTGGAGCCCTGGTTCTGTGCAAGATTTGATTAAAAAGTTCCACGGAGGACATTGTACCAGCTGGCCTTCCATGTGCTTATGCACAAGAAGCCACTCATTTATCGACAGAGACATGACCCAGGAGGAGTTTTATCTATAATGGATGTAACATATGCTTGCAAGGATTCAAAATATTTCCAGAAACATTTTCAGTTCTAGCTTTTTCTTTCCTACAGCATCACAGAAATGTTTAGTGTTAATGATAAAACAGGTGACTTTTTGCCGTAGACAATAGTTTTCTGGGAGAGTCGAGAGAATTAAATACGCCCAGGTTCATTTAAAGAAGCCATTAATTACTTGAAGTAACAGGTAACCCTGATTATTCAAAGAGCCCTTTTCCATCATGTTTTCTAGCTCCTAGTCATTAAAGGGATGAGTGAAGGTAGGGAGAGAGAGGGTGCAAAGTAGCTTTTGAATTAGATCAGACTGAAACTTTATTATTAAAGTAGACCAGGAATAACATAATAAAGACAAATCAGACAGAAACACTCTCCTGTATCTTATGAAGGATGTGAAATTGCAGTAATTCTTTTTTCTTTTCTTTTTCTTTTTTTGATTTACTATAAAGTGTTTGTGCTTAGGGTGATTTGGAATCTTATTAAAAAAGAAAAAATGAATACATGGAAAATATAAATGTGTGTCTGTCTTTTATAAGAGGCAGTCTAGCTAGTGTGTCCTCCTCTGGGACTTATTTATGCATTGTTATTAATGCTTAATCTGTGGCTTGAATCATAATGTTCATTTATAAGATGTGCACATTTATAAGATCTGTATTACTGAAGCTGACACCTTGGGTTTTTCATGTAGCTCAGCACTGCTAGTGGTGCTTTTGGGAAAAGCCACTTCTTTAAGGACAAAGGTAGTGTCCCAGCAATGCAGTCTATAAAGAACATCATAGAAATAGACTGCCTTTCAGTATGGAAACCTACTGGAATTCTCATTTCCATGTGCAGACTGGCCTGTGAGCTGCCTTGTGACCTGAGTTGGCCACTGTCAAGCTTGTGATGACTGTGTCCTCTTAGATTTGACATGAGAACAACAATTAGAATTGCCTGATAGGATGACAGGACAGCCAGTCTAGGTGACTGAGAATCCAGCTCTGTAGTATAAAAAGTGCTCTATTTTCAGCTATGTCCTGTATTCAAAAAAAAAAAAAAAATCACACACTGAAAAAAGTACTAAAAAGCTGTCAACACATTTTTTCATGGAACATTTTAAGTATGTTTGCTGCTGCTAGTAGCCTTTAAGATAGGATAAAAGTATTATTTCAAGTTGGACTTTTGGCCAGGATGATCCATCAAGGTTGAATCGACGTTGTCTAGTGCTGCATTTAGGTCATACAGCACGTGACCTTCAGCTGCGACTCCAAAGACAGTACAGACTCCAAACCCTCTGCAATTTAACAATATTAATTAAACTAGTATAGTTTCTTAAATGTTGGGGCTTGTGCTAGGGCTGGAGATACTACAAAACGTAAGACATAGTTCCTGCTTTCAAGAGCTTAGACTCCTAGATAAGATGGATGGAAGGATGCAGATAAGAGAAGTAATTGAGGAAAATGTTCATATAGTTAGCTTATTTGACTTTGGTTTGGAGTCAGGGTTTACTGCACATCTATTCCAATTTGCAATAGGAAGTTGTCCTAGGAAATGAGTATTTATTTCCTCTCCCTGTTGTTTTAGGAACACGTTGGAGGGTTGATCTAGCCCAGCACTTTCCTCTGTGACATCCTGAGGGGCAGGTTGGTGTTAGTGATGAAGGGATTGGGGTTTGAGGAAGAAGAGGTACAGGGACAAAGGCTGGGAGGCAGGCTGGGAGATCTGTTTTGTGGGGAGCTGTGCTCAGATTGTGCATTTGTCATAATGGGAAAGTGACATGGGGTTAAGAATCATCTGTTCATTGATTTACACAGGCAGAGACTCTCCCTGGAGTGTCTCAAATGCATGCAGTGTGCATGAACACTGGATTGGGATCAGTGAG
Organism: Tursiops truncatus; assembly: GCF_011762595.2. NCBI lineage: Eukaryota > Metazoa > Chordata > Mammalia > Artiodactyla > Delphinidae > Tursiops > Tursiops truncatus. Next base: position 45,036,854 of record NC_047047.1, read on the forward strand.
CTGAAAGATGCAGAGCAGCACACATGGCTGGATGAATCCTTGTGGATGGGAAGAACCATGAGCACTGTTCGTTTTAGAAGGTAGGAGCCATAGTGGGTGTTTGGTGAGGCTGGCTGGCTGGCTCTGCAGCCAGATTTAGCTGTGGCTAAATGACCTTCCATGGAAGTCATGCAGGGTCATTTTTTTTGTTTTGTCTCTCAATTTAAGATTTATGTGTTAAACATAATCACATAATCCCAGTTCCATTGCTCACTTTCAAAGCAATTAGAAGTCTTAAGTTGATGTTGTTCTAGGTGAGCCATATATACACCAGAAGTTCAGCTTTTATTCCACTTTGGAGGAAGATGTATATGTGAAAGTGTGATGAGGACTCAGAAATCTAGGGGAAGTGACAGAACAGTTTACCCTTCACTTTTGTAGTTGGCAGGGTTTTTATTCAGAGAAGGTGGTGCTTTTTATTCCTTGACAATTACATTTTACCTTCCCATGAAGAAAATGATGCTGAGCCTGGGTGTGGTGCTGTCTGCACGCTGATGTTTTGAGTAGGCATTTACCCCAGGCCCTGAGCAGTGTGCCAGGAGTTAGCATGCTGACCTCTGGCTGGGGGAGGCCAGCGTTTTCTGGATATAGAGCCCTGTAATAGGAATGACAATGGGGACAGAAGACCCAGTGTTTCCACAAGGGCAGGCGCCTTCTCTCTGCAAGAGGCAGCAGCACTGAATGAGATAGCACTTGTTGGCAAGGAGCCAGACTCTGGAGTTGGCATCTCAGCCCAGGTGCAGTTATCTGGTGGGTTGTCATTTAATCTCCATGCCTCAGTTTGCTTCTCCTCTTATCATTAAAATTGAGCCAGTAATACCTGCTCCACCCTCGTTATAGGACTATTCTAAGTTCCAATGGGATGATGATTTAAAGTACTCAAAAAAAGTTAGTTAAATTTGCATAAGTAAACATGTACAGTCATATTATATTGTGGCATCAGGGCTCTTATCAATTATTTTTATAGACAATTGAATATTATAGCTTGAATTCAAGCATTTAAAAATCACCACCCTTTAACCTACTGTATAGCACAGGGAACACTACTCAGTACTCTGTAATGACCTGTATGGGAATAGAATCTAAAAAAAGAGTGGGTATATGTATATGTATAACTGATTCACTTTGTTGTACAGCAGAAATTAACACAGCATTGTAAATCAACTATATTCCAATAAAAATTAAATAAAAAACAAAAAAGAATATAAAAAAATTATCACCCTTTAATAAAAAAAGATCTTTCAAAATGCATGGCACTTTTTATGGCCATTAAAACTCAGGTGACACTGAACATGAGAGTCTAAACAAGGAGTTGGTAAGTGCTTTTCTGTAAAGGGCCAGACAGTAAATATTTTATGTTTTGTGGGACATACGGTCTCTATCACAACTACTCAACTCTGCTGTTGTAACACTAAAGTAGCCACAGAAACTTTGTTGACCAGTGAGTGCAGCTGTGCTTCAAAAAAACTTTATTTCCATAAACAGGCATTGAGCTGAATTTGGCTTATATGGGCTGTAGTTTGCTACCCCCTGGCCTAGCCTAACTTTAAGGGGTTGGGGAAATGTAATTAAACCATCTTCCTGGGCGAAGAACTGGGATATTTGTGAAGAACATGTTTAGCTGATTGGGAGCAAGCATGGGAGAAGCAGCTGGTACAGGTTAGCCAGTTTGGAAGGTGATGAGCATTAATGGGGTATAATGGATGAGGGTAAGGGAATTAATGGTGTTTTTAAAGGAGTGATTATTTAGATGCTAAGCTGGGTAACCCAAAGAGTGAGGAGGTAAGGGGGTGAGAGTGATGAACATTGTTGGGGTTAGTAGCTTGGTGTTTTTGATGAAGTCAAGCAGTCTTGAAATGGGAATAATAATAGTGCACTGGAAGGATAGGAGATGGTGGTAAGCGGGCGTGAACTGGAAATTCTTGGAAGCGAATTCCCACTATTATATATTATGGAATTGGCGGGGGAGGCAGGTAGAGGTGAAATAGGAATAAATAACTTACTAGAGGTGAGGAGGTCAAGAAACAGAGAGGCCAGGATGTTGAATGGCTCATCCATGGAGTTATTGAAAGCATCGAGAATGATACAGAAGTAGAGAGAAAGACAGTAAACTAGGTCTTAAATCCATTGGTAAATGAAGGGGAGTTCCTGAGAGGTCTGTAGGGTTGTGAGAAAGTCTGAAGCTAAGGACTTGAAGTATTTTGGAGTAAGGGAAGAAAGATGACAAATGGTCTGGCAGCAAATACTGTGGCAAACACTGCCTGGATACGCACCAATCCCATTAGTGCTTATTCCTGAGCATACAAACTATATTTTTTTTAGCCTTCCCTGTAATTAAGTGTGGTCAAGTGATACAGTTCTGGTCCATAGAATGAGGATGGAAGTATGCTCAGCGCTTCCAAGCCTGTCCCATAGGAACCTTCTATGTGCAGTGCTCCATTCTCTCCCTTGTCTGCTTGATGGATGCAGAGGATCCTGGAGGCCTCTCAGACCCTGGGGGATGATGAGAAACTAAATGGAAGGATCCTGGGGTCCTGAGTATTTGCTGCTTTTAGTCACTAGGCTGGACTTTACCTGAGCAAGAAAGAAACTTCTATTGTGTTAAGTCCCTAGCATTACTTAATCTAATACACGTACTCTAGGTTCCAAAGTACATGGAGTGTGAGAAAAAAAGAAATAAAAAAAAAAACACAAACTTAAGAGATCTTCAAGGGAAGTAGTATCATCTGGAGACGACCAGATGTCTAATTATGATAATATTATTGACTCTAGCAATAACAGCAGCAATGACAATCCCACCACCACCTATCTGAGCCTTTGGGACCTCTGTCCTAGGTACTGGGAATGCAGCTAGAGATTGTGATGGCTTTTGGTGTTGAGTCTGTTGTCTCATTTCCTGTTAAAACCCAGGCATTTTTCACAGGGACTGCTATTTTTCCCTTGTCTCTTTCATTTCCACTTGCTCGGTTGCAGTTTTCAGATCGCAAATACAAACACATTTGGTATCCTACTCGCTACCTCAGTTTCCCCAGAGATCACCATGGCACTTGGCGTACTCCTCTGCTATTTTCTTCATAATTGCCTTAAACTTCAGTTTCCTTACTTGTGAGATAGGAATAATAAACAGTACCTCAAAGGGTTGGTATGAGGAGTAAATAACATGATTCCTGTGAGTAGATCACTTAGCACTTTGTGTCCAGCACAGAGTAAGCCTTCATTAAATGTCAACTATTATTATGATTGGTTGTTCAAGAATTTTAATTGATCCAAGCCAAGAAAAGAAAATTATTTAGAGCAGTTATTCGCAAAGTGTGTTCCCCAGACCAGCAGCATCAATACTAAAATTCTTGGGCTATACCCCAGTCCTACTGAATTAGAAAGTCTGGAAGTGGGGCCCAGTAATCTGTGCTTCAAAAAGCCCTCTAGGTGGTTTTGATACATGCTGGAGTTTGAGAACCATTTCTTTACAGGTTTTAGCAATGCTTATTTTTTCATTTGAGAACCTTCTAAGGAGAATCCATTTAATTCTTTAAAACATTCAGAATAAGAGCAGAAAAAATACTCCAAACCATGAAACATTACTGTCTTCAACTGCGAGCAGGAAGTGGCAGAGTGTCGGGGAGAGAGTGTGACCCTGGGATATGACCTTGTGTCTTGGACCCACACAACGACCCCTTTAGTTTGCCTTGTTTTCATCTATACTACAGGATGTATTTCACAGGCCAGTGACCTTGCAGTGTAAATGCCAGCAAGGCCAGGTTGTTAGCGGGTTTATAGCTATAACCCCTCACTACAAAGGGAATGGTCAGGTGGAGTTATTTTGCCGTTTGAAGTGGAGGTGCTAGTTTAAAAGCTATTTGGCTCTTGGAGCCATCTTCTTAAATTTCTTGGTGCATGGCTCAGAATCTGGGGCCCAGATCCAGAATGGCTTGTCTGTGACTTTTTTGGATCAATGTCCCATTTGTGCTTTCAATCTGGCTGTCCTATGCCTTTGAGCTAGAGTAGGTCTTGAGGTGTGTTGTTTTTTTTCTTTTGGGGTGTGTGTGTGTGTGTGTGTGTGTGTGTGTATTTTGTTTTGTTTTTAAGCCACAAATATATATCTGGTCAGTCTGAATCTTATTGGTCCTATGTCCTATTTCTTTCCTCTCCTTGTGCCTTGCTGAGTACTGGAGCTGGGAAGGGAGGAGGGGCCTTCTAGTCTGACTTTCTTGCTCCACAGAGGGGAAACACGTCCTGAAATGTGACATAACTCCCCCCAAGGCCACACTGTTGCTCTCATTTTCAGGGTTGTAAGCCTGTCTCTCATATCTCCTCTCTCTGTCCTTTGTAAGTTGACTTTTTCTTCATGCACTTTATTTTGGCATGGATATTCCTCTTTGGGAATGGGAGCATTTTGCTGCGTAATGATTTTTCTTCTAAGTGTCAAATGACCGTTGTCAGTTTACTGGTTTTGGTGGTGGCAAGAATCTGTGTCTGCAGAACTGTGTCAGATACTTGTTGTGACTCATATGTTTAGGTTTCATGATAAATTTTTTCTTTAGAGTTGGATTACTTTCCTTCTCTGAAGTTATAGTTGCTTCCAGAGAAGCAACCTCATTGCTGGGGAAGAGCTGGTTGCTCCAGTGGATTTTCTGACATTCAGAGACTTTTGGTGTGGCCATCAGGGTGCAGGCCTGGTCTCCCAGGCTGTCCAGCTGGGTGGCATTCCCAATGAGCAGGTCTGAACACTAGCATTAGAGTTTCCAAGATGGCTGCTAGAGCAGCTCTGGAACCAGGGTAGGCAATAGATCTCTAACTTCCTCTAACAGAATCTCCTTATCTTTCACTTGTGCTCCCTTCCCAGGTATTTTCATGATTGTCTCATCCCAGTTTAACTGATTGACTGCAAAGTTCAAGACAGAGTTGTTACACAGACTGTTTGTGTCCCCTAAACTTCGTATGTTGAAATCTAATCCCTAATGTGATGGTATTAGGAGGTGGGGTATTAGGGAGGTGATGAGGTCATAAGGGTATAACACTCATGAATGAGCTTAGTGCCCTTATAAAAGAGACATGAGAGAGATCTAGCTGTCTGAGGACACAGTGAGAAGACAGCCATCTATAAACCAGGAAGTGGGCTCTCACCAGATGGCAAATCTGCCAGCACCATGATCTTCAGACTTCCCAGCTTCCAAAACTGTGAGAAATAGATTTCTATTGTTTAAAAGCCACCTAGTCTGGTATTCTGTTAAAACAGCCCAAATAGACTAAGGCAGAGTGATCTCAAAAATCTATGTGCATTTTTAGTAAATGGGCTCTTTAAAGTTCAAAGGAATGAAGTTGTAGTGGTAAAATGACAGGCACGATGTTTAAAATTTTTCCAAGATGAACTCAGGTGGGTGTGCTAAATATGTGATCTCCAGCATCGAAAGTACATCCCCTGTTATTTATCTCCTGTGATAACATACTCTGCTGTTGTGACCAGGGACCACTATGATGCCTGTGTGAGGAAGGGAGTTTCAAATAGTCTGGGAGGGGTAATACATTATATTTGTCATGGCAGGACATCAGACCAATTGTAATACAGTCTGTGTAAAGTTCTGGTTTGTGTGAATGGGTTAAAAATACTTTTACATTGGCTGCTAAGTGTTAGAATTAAAAACTATCTAAAGTTAAAGAAAAATGAAGAGAAAGACGGAGTGAGATGAGGCAAAAGAGTATGTGTGAGAAAGTCCTACAACTCAATGGCAAAAAACCCCCTGCTAACCAGATTAAAAAATGGTCTGAGAACTTGGATAGACATTTCTCCAAAGAAGACATACGAATAGTCAACATGTATATGAAACAATGCTCAAGGTCACTAATCCTCAGGAACTTACAAATCAAAACAACAGTGAGATACCATCTCATACCTGTCAGCTGTTATCAAAGAAATAAAATACAAGTGTTGGTGAGGATGTGGAGAAATTAGAACCCTTGGGCACTTTGATGGGAATGCAAAATGGTGCAGCTGCTATGGAAAACAGTATGGAGGCACATCAAAAAATTAAAAATAGAACTAACATATGATCCAGCAATCTCACTTCTGGGTGTTTATCCAAAAAGACTGAAATCAGGATCTCAGAGAGATATTAGCCCTCCCACATTCATTGCAGCACTATTCACAAGGGCCAAGATGTGAAAAAAAACCCTAAATGTCCATTGACAGGTGAATGGATAAAGAAAATAATAGAAAAATATTTGGCCTTAAAAAAGAAGATTTTGCAATATGTGACAGCATGGATGAATCTGAGGATGTATGCTAAGTGAAATAAGCCAGTCACAGAAAGACAAATATTATATAATTCCACTTATGTGAGGTATCTAAAATAGTCAAATTCATAGAATCAAATAGTGGAATGTTGATTACCAAGGGCCTGGGGAGGAGGAAATGGGCAGTTAATAATCAATGAGCATGAAGTTTCAGTTAAGCAAGATGACTATGTTCTAGAAATCTGCTGTACAACATTGTACCTATAGTCAATATTTTATTATGCATTTATCATGAGATCTACCCTCTTAATGAATTTAAAAAAATTTTATTGAAGTATAGTTGATTTACAATGTTGTGTTAATTTCTGCTGTATGGCAAAGTGACTCAGTTATACATATCATATTTTTTTTCATATTCTTTTCCATTATGGTTTATCACAGGATATTGAATATAGTTCCATGCGCTATACAGTAGGACCTTGTTGTTTATCCATCCTATGTTATAATAGTTAGCATCTGTCAATCCTAAACCCCCAATCCTTCCCCCTTCCTTGGCAACCACAAGTCTGTTCTCTGTCTGTGAGTGTATTTGTTTTGTATTTTAGATTCCACATAGAAGTGATATCATATGGTATTTGTCTTTTTCCTTCTGACTTCCTTTGCTTAGTATGATAATCTCTAGATCTATCCATGTTGCTGAAAATGGCATTATTTCATTCTTTTTTAATGGCTGAGTAATAGTCCATTGTATGTATGTGTATATATGTGTGTGTGTGTATATATATACACCAAATCTTCCTTATCCATTCATCTGTCCGTGGACATTTAGGTGGTTTCCACATCTTGGCTATTGTAAATAGTGCTGCTATGAAAACAGAGGTGCATGTATCTTTTTGAATTATAGTTTTGTTTGGATATATGCCCAGGAGTGGGATTACTAGATCATATGGCAACTCTATTTTTAGTTTTTTGAGGAACCTCCATACTGTTTTCCATAGTGGCTGCACCAATTTACATTTCTACCAACAGTGTAGGAGGGTTCCCTTTTCTCCACACCCTCTCCAGCATTTGTTATTTTCTTTTAACTAATTAATTTATTGGCTGTGTTGGGTTTTCACTGCTGGGCGTGGGCTTTCTCTAGTTGTGGCTAGCGGGGGCTACTCTTCATTGTGGTGCGTGGGCTTTTCATTGCAGTGGCTTCTCTTGTTGCAGAGCATGGGCTCTAGGCATGCGAGCTTCAGTAGTTGTGGCACACGGGCTCAGTAGTTGTGGCACACAGGCTTAGCTGCTCTGAGGCATGTGGGATCTTCCTGGACCAGGGCTTGAACCCATGTTCCCTGCATTGGCAGGCAGATTCTTAACCACTGCACCACCAGGGAAGTCCCTTGTATACTTTTTAATGACAGCCATTCTTACCAGTGTGAGGTGGTACCTCATTGTAGTTTTGATTTGTATTTCTCTGATAATTAGCAATGATGAGCATCTTTTCATGTGCCCATTGGCCATCTGTATGTCTTTTTTTGAGAAATGTCAATTTAGGTCTTTTGCCCATTTTTCGATTGGGCTGTTTTTTTTTTTATTGAATTGTATGAGCTGTTTGTCTATTTTGGAAGTTAAGCTCTTGTGTGTTGCATCATTTGTGAATATTTTCTCCCAGTCCATAGGTTGTCTTTTCATTTTGTTTATAGTTTCCTTTGCTATGCAAAATCTTATAAGTGTGATTAGGTCCCATTTGTTTATTTTTGCTTTTATTTCTGTTGCCTTGGGAGACTGACCCAAGAAAACATTGGTATGACTTATGTCAGAGAATGTTTTGCCTATGCTCTCTTCTGGGAGTTTTATGGTGTCTTGCCTTATATTTAGGTCTTTAAGCCATTTTGAGTTTATATTTGTGTATGGTGAGAGGGTGTGTTCTAACTTCATTGATTTACATGCAGCTGTCCAACTTTCCCAATACCACTTGCTGAAGAGACTGTCTTTTTCCCGTTGTATATTCTTGCTTCCTTTATTGAAGATTAGTTGTCCATAGGTGTGTGGGTTTATTTCTGGGCTCTCTGTTCTGTTCCATTGATTTGTATGCCTGTTTTTGTGCCAATTCCATGCTGTTTTGAATACTGTAGCTTTGTAGTGCTGTCTGAAGTCTGGGAGGGTTATGCCTCCTGCTTTGTTCTTTTTCCTTAGGATTGCTTTGGCAATTCTGGGTCTTTTATGGTTCCATATAAATTTTAAGATTATTTGCTCTAGTTCTGTGAAAAATGTCATGGGTAATTTGATAAGGATCACACTTAATGAATTTTTAAGTGTTTGTGGTAACACAGTAGAAGTTTTATAAATTAAGTAAATTGAAAATACAAAAAGTACATGCCACCCTCAAAGTCAGACAAAGAGTCCATACAGTTCTACTTATATAAAAATCCTAGAAAATGCAAATTAGTCTCTAGTGACTGAAAGCAGATCATGTTTGCCTGAAAGGCGGCAGAGAGGGAGGAAGGGAGGGGTGCACAAGAAGGCCTGAGGACACTTTTGGCAGTGGTGGATATGTTCATTATCTTGATTGTGGTGATGGTTTCATGGTGTGTACATATATCAAAACTCATCAAGTTGTGCATTTTATGGAATGTTAGTTACATTTTAATAAAGCTCTGAATAAAAGTATATGCTGTTTTCATTCTGTGACTAAACGTAGTAAAGCACATTTGTTCAAATGACAGCCACATCCCTACCCCAGGCCATTCCTTTATTCTCCAGGCACCACTTGTGTGATAGAGACAGATGAAAAGTGAGACAGAAGTCTAGTAGGTTTGGTATCTTCACTCCCGCATCCCTTTCTTCCTTCTCCTTTTCAATCCTTTCTCCTCCCGCTACTTTTTTCTTCCCGCCCCTCCCCAAAGTCACCAGAATGTGAAAGGCTACATCTGTTCCTGCAAAAGTTATTTTGCAGTGCAATTAAGCATTCCTCACCTTATCTCCCCAGAAAGCTGGAGACTTGTGTGATCACTGGCATAATGGATGGTACCCAAAGCCCTGGCCCAGGTGTGCAGAGGCTGCACACACATCCATGTGGGCGGGAGGATGCAGCTTTCTGGCACACGATGTGGGGCTGCTGCTCCCCTCCTTGGGCCTCTTCAGAACTCAGAGCAGCTGCTACCCTCTAGGTGACCAAGAAGGGCTGCCATCATTCACCTGGCCAGGCCAGCTAACAAATGGAGCTGGTGCATTGCAGACTGAATAAATAGTTCTGTAACCATCTCTGGCTTCAGGCTAAGGGAAGAGATGAATGAGCTCTGTGACCTGATGGGATTCTTTCAGGCTGGAGAGAAAAACTATTTAGAACTTACATCCATGCTCTTTTCAGTTCCTTTCAGAAAGCTTGAATGGCTCCTAGACATTTTCTTGATATACGATACTCATTTCCCAATATGGATATAACAATGACTAGAGCATCCAAATCCTTTGCTGATAATTATTTAGTTTCTGTCATTTTAGTTACTAAAAAATAATGCATATATATTTATAACCTATAGGAATATTAAGCATAATATCAGCAATAAGTAGCTAATAATAGTACATTAATTAATTCATTTTGACCATTCTGTAGCTTTTTAGAATGAATTACTAATAAAATTGGGACACAATTAGAATTTTGGGCATTGAGTCCACGCTGAACATTTAGAAACTACTATGTTCTCCTCTGACTGGTTTGCCTGAACATCATCCTATCTGAGACCTCAATTTGCTCTCTAATGAATACCTCTATAAGAGGAGAAATTATATAGACTAACTTTCTTTGTATGCTTCCAGCTTAATTGTACTATATTGTTACAAATTGACTGAAACAGACTATTTCAGTTTTTTCCCCTCCATAACCAGCTCTGAATAGATGAACAGAAATAGCTCTCTTCATGTCAGAAACTTTAATTAAACCATTCTGAAAATAAGCATGTGGAAGTACTGGCAGGACCTTAATTTAATCACATTTCCTGCTCAACTGTTCCTGTTGCTTCTTTGAAAGGTTGGAGGTTAGGCTCAGCTGTGACCCCGCTGTTGGCATGGACAGCCAAAGTCTGCAGGATTCAGAAGATTGTGACCTTCGATCTTGTGGACTCCTACACTAAATTAAAATCAGGGCCAGCGGAAGGCATATGGCTGATGGAATGTTCTAAGAGGTATTCATGTGACTGAGTCACATGAAATTAATTGATGATCCCTATTTACATACACATTCCATAAATCTTTTTTCTTTGATTTCATTTTATTGTTTAATAAAAATTTATGGCATCATATATTTGCAAGGGACTGCTTTAAACACTTATAAAAGTTACTCCTTTACTCCTTATAACAATCCTATGGGTTAGATCCTCTCATTATTCACATTTTACATGTGGAGACTTAAGTAACTTTCTCGAGATAATTGCACATGGGTTTGAACCCAAAAAGCCAGCCTCCAGAATCTGGGTTGGTCAATACTGTTTCTTTCATCAAGGTTTAGGAGTGCCTATTTGGAAGGAACCAGATTCTTCTTCATGTTTTTGCATATTACCCCAGCATCCTGCCTTCAAATAAAATCTCTCCAGTGCGATTGTTCCAACTCATCCCACTGGCTGCCCATGTGCTCATCTCCAGATTGCGTGCAACATTCAGCTTTTCAGTGTATTTCATCCAGAATTGTCTAACTTTCCTGACGTTGAAAAAAATTTTTTTTTTTTTCCTGCTTCTTAACTCTTGGGCTTCTCTGCCCTTTTCTTCCCCACTCTTCAGCAGTCAGTTCTTCTGGAATGATATAACTGGGCCCTTTCACAAGTCATTCAGGTAGGAGAATACAGGTAGAAGTGAAATAGAAAAAAAAAAAAAGCATACTAATACTGTATTAAAGGATTATTTTGTTTTTAATCCCCACCCTGCCCCCTCCCATACACATAAATAGCTTTCTAGCAAGAGATACTGTATTCTCATCCACATATACATTGGGTGTTAGGCGACATGTAGCACTGAGATTTTACATTTTTCAATTGGAGAAAAATAATGACATCTATGTGGTGGGATCGATACTTCCATTAGAAATATAATCAATATTAAAGAATTTGTAATATATTAAAATCAAATGCAGTGAAAATCCAGGGAGAAAAAGTTTTTCAATATAACTGAATTTAATTAGCTTATAAACTGTCCTGCTGGCACACGAAAGCTTGTTCACAGAGCGATGCTAAAATAAAACTATTTTAGGTGTCAGATATACATTGATAAAGATCAGATTCCTCACAGCTTTATTGATTTACAGAGGTCCCTCTACTCTTCTGTTCCCATCTATTCCTAGTGGATGTGAAGTTAGTTCAAATCAGAGTGAGGGTCATGAAACCATAGAATCCACTTTTTAAGATAGTTTGCTGGATTTTTCTGAAAACACCTTTTGTTAGGAACGATTCATTTATATGGCTCTGCAAGTCTAGGCCATTCATCTTCTTTTTCCTTAACCATCTGTGGTTATTTCACAAGTGTTCAGTTGAGCCACTTCCTTAGATATCTTTAAAAGAAAAGGTATGATGAGGTGCTTACAAAGAACCTACATTTCTGGAAGAGGTTTTGGCATTAAAAGCCCTACCTTTAAGTAACTATTGATCAACATGTCTTTAAAAAAGACGTTAGAGAAGGTTTGACAGCACTGAATTAATTTTCTCACTTATCTTAGAATAATGGGGGAAAAACCCATTTTGATTTGCATTTCTCTAATAATTAGATATGTTGAGCCTCTTTTCATGTGCTTGTTAGCCATCTGCATGTCTTACAACTGTCTTTTAATGTTGGGAATTTTAAGTAGCTTCTTACATGTTGGGGTCTTCATTTCTCTGATTTTTCATCCTTTAGGGTACATATTTGCAAGGAAACATTAGTACGGTCATACTGGTTGTTAAGATATGGAAATCAGTCCTTATTTGGTGGTAAATAGCCATTGTCTTGAGCTTCCTAAATGATGCCCATCATCTGTGGTCATCCTGACCTTTCCTGTGCTCACCTCCCCAGAGCTAAACAGCTGGAGGCAGAGAAGGGTGGTCCCCAGAACCCAGCTTGGGTGCTTCAGTCAACGTCCCCTCTGACTAATTACTGCCTCGTACTATACTGGGTGTTAACAATTTTGAATCTTAACCCTGCAGATAGGAAGCAGATAGGAAGCTAACTTCAGGTGGAATTGGCTTTGGGCTGAACTAGTCAGTGATCAGTGCAGATAGACACAAATATTTTGAAGACCAAACTATAGTGAAAGTTATATGACTTACACATATTCTAAGAAGCAGTGTGAGAGTAACAACAAACTTCATAGCAGTTTTCTGGAGAGAGGAATTAATCATGAGACATTTATTTGAAAGAGACTAGGCTGCCCAAAACAGACTCTTCTCAATTGTCAGGTCTGTCTTTATTCTCTCATACTGTATGAAAGTGGCGAAAGTTCTGTCCTGAATATAGATTATAAAGAAGCATTAGCAGTTTATGTCTTAAAGAGATTCTTACTGATGAGTAGGTGGCTGGTGATTCAGAATGAGGCTTTGTCTTAGTCACAAAATAGTACGTCAAATTCACGGCAGCTTGGAAGTTTTCAAAGAGAGTTGCTATACTTCAGATAGAAAGATTACCTAAGATGATGTTATATATCCACCTATGAGACCCTGAATATAGTGTATAACACTCATATTTATACCTTTAATATATGACAGACAAATTTTTTTCATAAATTAATTAATTTATGGCTGCATTGGGTCTTCATTGTTGTGTGCAGGCTTTCTTTAGTTGCGGTGAGCGGGGGCTACTCTTCGTTGCGGTGCGCGGGCTTCTCATTGTGGTGGCTTCTCTTGTCGAGGAGCACAGGCTCTAGGCGCGCTGGCTGCAGTAGTTGTGGCATGCAGGCGCAGTAGTTGTGGCTTGCAGGCTTTAGAGCGCGGGCTTAGTTGCTCCGCAGCCTGTGGGATCTTCCCGGACCAGGGCTCAAACCCATGTTGAGCCTGAGTCTTGGGTCTTGAGTCTTGCAAATCCACCTCTGCATTGGCAGGTGGATTCTTAACCACTGCACCACCAGGGAAGTCCAACAGACAAATTTTGATTTAGACACAAATTTGAGGAAAGATGTTTTTATTAGCTTGCTAGTTATATGGGGAAACTTGAGGTTCAAGTCAGCGATTTAAATTACGTATCACATACAGCCCAACTACTGTTGCGGACATTTTCGTATTCTCTCATTGATATTTCCAATAGCATTGTGTAGCTGGTATTGTTAATTTAATTTTAGAGATGAAGCTCAGAGAAGTTATGTGATTAGGCATTCAAAGGCCTTTACACAGCAGATGTCTCGAAGCATCTTCTGTGTGTGTGTCTGTGCATCCATGTCGTAAAGATGAGTAAGTCACATCCTCTGCTCTTAGGAAACGTCTGTCTTAACTCCTATTACACCTTTGGTCTTTCTTTGATATTAAATGGTTGTCTCAGCTCTATGAAAAGCAGAAATGTTTGCTAAAGTGATCTGCAGCGATGTATATTGAATGGGATTAGGAGGAGATGAGGAGTAGATTCAAGATGTGAAGGATAATGAAGTCAGGAGGCTGCCCCTCTCTAGGTCACAAGAAATCCCTTGGCTTCTTACGGGTTGAAAGTTTAGAGCAGAAAGATTTAGATCTAAAAATCTTTATTGAATGAATGCTCATTATTGTTAGGTTCCTTCACATGCAATTTCCTATCCAAACCTCAAAAGAACTCTATGAGAAAGATGTTAAGCTTGAGGTGCCTGAAGCTGTGTGATGTTGTGTAAATTACATGGATAGAATTGGAAGAGATAGGGGCCCAGTTTCAAAACTGCAGTCTATGACAGCATTTCTATGGAATGTTTCACTTTTACAGATATTAAAAACTAAGGGGCCAGTTTTGACTGGAAACCTGTTCTCCTTTTTAGTTTCCAATTAAGTTTAGTTTAGTACTGAGAGGCGAATATTGGATTTCTAAATATTAATAGTTCATTTCATTGAAGGCAGTAAGCAACTATGGTGCCAAGGTGTTTATCGTATCATATTTTAGAAGTGTCTTACAATATGAATACATTGTCAACATTTCTGATGCTGGAGAGAAGTTTGTTAAGATAAAGCAATTGAAAAATAATTGAAGCAGTTATTAAGCATAGAGCCCTATGTGAGATAATATGCTAAGAAAAAATACTCTACAAATTAAAATTTTTATTTATAAATAAATTACAAATGTATAAGTTTAATAGTTAGAAAAGTAATTTTTTTCAACTGATTCTAGTCCAAGCTCCTAGTAAACATAGCTTATTGCTTTGACTGCACATAAGCAGCTGATTTTTGTAAACCACTGACTCTGACAGGAACATTCAAGCAGTTCTAATTCAGAGGTTGTCCCTGCAAGGTGATTCATTAGCTCTTTAATCATACAAATAAGGCCAAAGCCACACTCCCCTGATACACATAATGGATACGGCAAACATGTTCTGTATGCACCACTGTTGCTGACCTTTGAAAGAACTCTACTATCCTTGTGGGGTGAAGCTTCTTTTTTTTTTTTTTTTTCTGTACTGCTGATGACCTTTACCCCCAAGGTGATACCTCCGCTAAATACTGCTTTTATTCTAGTGGCTTAGTGTTGAGTTGCAGGCATTAGAAACAAACAGGTGAGTCTTGAAAATTATTTTAAAAAGATTGGAACATGTGATGGAGCCTGCAGAATTTACATGGGCCTTGCCCACACTTCTACTTTCTCAGCTTTCATGGAGTCATAGCTCTCATTGGCTAGAGAAACAGGAAATTCACACTGTCTCTCTTTTAAAAGAATTATAGACCCATGATGAGGAGGGTCCATGAGCCTACTGTATCCTCTTGCATGTAGCCATGGAGATACATCCAAGCCTGCACATGGCCACAAAGAACAGGTGAAGTGGGGCACCTTTCCCTATTCTAGCTGGTCAAAGGGACATGCCTCTTTGTTACTAAAAACACTTGAAATTCAGGAAGTGATAATACTTCTACTGAGTATTCTCTCAGTGGTTTTCCATACTAATAGCATCTGTCCATTTGCATCTCCTTTTCTGTTCTCTGTGAATTTTCTTTAACTACTGTCGCTTCCTTTGTTAGATAATAGAAATATTGAGAAGAGTTGGAAAAAAGTTATCAGAGTTTCAAGGTTAAGAGGAATAACAGAACAGTGGCAGTCCTGTCCGTCCTCCAAATAAGCATGTCTGCTGTATCAACACATCTGCTATATGACTGGGGTTAAGCATAGAGTTGTGGTCAGAAAACAATGTGACATGAGTATTGTAGAGGTGGCATTAACCTCATTAACAGCAAGCCATAGAAGGCAATGCAAGAGGCCTGAGCATAGAGGTTGTGGGATTCTTCTTTCCACAAAGCATTCAGAGTTATAATCTGAACTCTGTACAAAATAGAATAGGAGGGGCTGCCTGTTTTCCACTTCTCTGAGGTCTGCTCCCAGAGTTTAACAGCTCTGTACACTGAGAGTTGTCTTTCTGGGACACAGGAGCACAGAACTTGTCATTTGTAGGTGTTGTCTGTCCAAAAGAAGTTATGCATTCTTTACTGTACAAGTAAAAGGCAAAGTCAGGAGCATTCTTTTGCAGAAGGCCAGCAAACGGTCCTGTTTTCAGGAAAAAACCAAGGGAGTAAACATAGAAGTATGTTTCGCTTAGGATTATCTTTGATGGTTTAATGAGTCTTTATGAAATTTCAGGTGTATTCCCAATTCTCAGATTTGCCCACAACTGCATGTTTTAATTACTCTGGAGCGTAGAGGGAGATTTTGTTAATCCGTAGCTATAAGACGCTTGAATGATTTGAATACTTCAGCCCCTCGGTCAATAGCATGCGTATTCTATACAGAGGCCACATTAACTATGCAAAGGGCCACATGAGGACCGGTGAGAATGGTGTTCAAAACATGGTCTCAGCAGAAGGGATGTATTATTGTTAAGACAAAACACCTTCACAAACTCTCAACGAAACCCACAGCCTCCTGTAACCTCAAACCAAATATTTATGGCTAAGTCTCTCAGGATGTAAGCATCGTTACTAACAAGTTTTGAGGCATATTTGTTATTAAGTTTATTTTGTTAAAAATTTAAGAAAGAGACTGACGTAAATTTACTGTAGAGGTGTCATTCACTGGGGTCTTTTATCTGTGAAAGATCAAAGTTTACATCATGAATCCAATTAAAACCTTTATCTTGGGGTTCAGATGTCCTGAAATATGTTTTGGTGACCCTTTATCTGTCCCCATCATTATTTTTGCTTGGATTTTAAAGGCTATTCATATTAGTAGGGGATGAACGTGAGAATGATTAGAAAGGGAGTTTAGAAATTAACATTAAGCTATTTGGGAAAACGATTGTATATACCCAGTTCACACTGTCTTCTAGCAGAGTTAGTTTGGGAATCCATGTTTCAAGTCCAGTGATGCTGCCGGAGCTAACATATTTCTGGAAGTCTCCTTTGGAAATGTCTGTAAATGTCAGTTTATAAGCCCCACAAGACTTCCTCATCTATTTATTTATATTAACTCCTTTTTGAAAAATTCTATTATTTACCAAATTTTATTTCAAATAATGTTTGGCTATTTAAAAAAGACAAACTTGGAAGAGAAAAAAGATATTAGGAAAAACTGAAGAAATCTAAATAAACTATGGATTTTGTTCCATAATAATGTGTTGGTTCATTAATTGTGACAAATGTATTATACTAGTGGAGGATATTGATAACAGGGGAAACTGGGTGTAGGGCATATGGAAATTCTCTGTAGTAACTTTGTCATAATTCTGTAAATGTAAAGCTATTCCAAAATAAAAAGATTTTCAAAAAAGGACAAATCTTATACCTGAGATATGTTGCCTTTTTCTGGTACCTCTCATTGACTGAGAAAAGAAAAGGAAATGAGGAATAAAAGAATAAAGAAACTAACCTTTTCTGAGTATCTATTATGTTCCAGAATCTTATGTATATGTTCTCATTTACTTCTCATAATAATCCAATGACAGTAGCTATTATTTCAATCTTATAAAAAAAGAAAAAGAATCCTCAGTAAGGTGAATGATTTGGCTGAGGACAAATAGCTAATATGTGTTAAACATGAGAATTCAAGCCCATTTTTATGTAGGTCTTAATTCTCTCCACCACATAATCATATTTCTGCCCTAAAAATTTATCATAGGCTTTGAAACTAATTTCCAAAGAGCAGTTTCTAAAACAATGTCAAGTACAAATTTCCCAATACTAACCACCATGAACAGGGAAACACTAGATACAAAATTTCTGGTATATGTACTCTTCAAAATTAGTTATTTTATAATTCAAGTTATTAATTTTCTGATAGAGTCCATAAGGGTGACAGATCTTTCCCCTTTGGGGAAAGTTTTCACTTCAGGGACAGTGGATCTCTTGGACCAAGCCCCATTCTGAACTTGTCATCATGCCAAAACATCCGTTTGGTAGAAAGGCCTAAAGTGTGAAAATGAGGTTGGCTCTAGGAAATGTAGGCCCAAATAAATGCTTCTGTGTTGATGGAAGACCCAGGGCTTTTGCCAATATTATGGTTATTCAGGTTACCATGGAGAAATAGAGGGACCTGCTGATGAGGCCAAAGAATGACCTGCTGGCAGTGGGTTTTCACACCTGTGGGGCACTGCCCAGATCCTCCACTCTTCCAGCTGCTGGGAGTGTTGACTGCTGGCAGCTCACAGGTGGGTGCCTCCCCAGGAACTGCCCTCTGATGGAGGGAGCTGCCTCACCCAAGTTTTGCACCTCCCTTTGGACTGCAGGCATCTAACGATGCATAGATGTTGGGGTTACAAAGGCCTGCTCCCCTTGCCTCAATACGGGGCATCTTTCAAGGACCTCCCCAGCTTCAGAGCTCCCTTTGGGTTCAGCTGAGGTCTCTCTTGCAGCTGCCTCACACTTCCAACCTCACCCTTTGCTCATTTCTGCTTCCCTTACTCGCTTACAAGTATTGACCCAAGAGGGATCCTCAGAGAAACATCCATATGCAAATCTCGGAGACACTTTCCTGGGGAGAACAATCTATGCCACTATCTCAATGTGCTACTGCCCTCTCCCCTTATGGGAAGAATCTAGTACTTTAAAATGCTCTCTTAAAAGTGTAGACATCACTCTTTCCAGGAGGCCTCCTCTGACTAGGTTAGTGCCCTCTTAGGAAGTCCCTCAAGCTTAGTTAAGTACCTTCCCCAGTAGGACATTTATGTCACCAAACTGTAATTGAATTGTACATAAATATGCCAAATTAGTCAAGCCCCTTTAAAGGATTTTTATTTATATTGGCTTTGCTCCAAAGATATTTTGTCATATAAACATAAGCATTGATGGGGTTATCCTGGAAACTTTAGTTCTTGTTTTTCAATGCCAGTTGATTTAAAACAAATGGGCAAAGAACTGAAAGGATTGACATCCTGAAGAAAGAAATCCTGAAAACAGATTTGCCTATAGATAATTGTTTTTCCTATATTGTATGTGATTCTGAAACAGAGACGTACATACTACAGAATATTGATTCAGAATTCACGTTTCCTTCCAACCAAGAAATGTCTACTTAAAGCTGGAGGAAATCTTACTGTGCTCCAAATTATTTTTACAGATGATGGAATTGTCACATGTGAGTAAATGTTCATAATGGCATCTTCTCAGATTCCTCCAGCTTATGGTACCATTCCTTTTTCTGACTCTCCGTTGTCTCTTTGTGCCACCTATTAAGAGTTAACCATGGATGGCCATTGAGTACATTTGCAGACAGGCTCTTGGGGAGTCTCTGGCCATAGGCACCTTGAACAAAGGACCAACTCAAGGTAGATCCAAGAGACTCCCCAACCAGAAAACATCTCTATGGTTTCCCACATAGAAGCAAAGCCTAAGTAAAGATGCAGACTTCATAGGCCCGTAAGGCCTTACTTTATAAGCTTTCCAGCTGCTTCCTACCATGATCAGTGGGCTTGGAGTGAATCCCTTATATCTGTATTGTTTTTCTCTCATGATAGGTGTTTTATCTTGCCTCCTCCCTGTGAGAACACTCTTATTTCTCATTTATTTAATGTCCCAATTTTGCTTACTGCTTTAATTACTAATCTAGATTTTGTTGTGGTTTTTCTCACTATAATGACCCTACAACCCAAGTGGAAGGGGAGAACTTACTCTGGAATGATGGACTGCAGCTGCACAGTCAGTTGCTCTTGAAGATTTCACCTGGTGTGAGAGCTAGGTAGATCTTGTTGAAGTTGTGGGTCTGCTTTAATCCTGGAGATTCTTAAATCCCCACTCAATCCTTTATACTAGCAGTGCTCTCTTCATTACTGGAATAGTTTGAACTAATAAAGGGAAGCAAGTAGTTTGTGTCTTACCTAACAGAAAGCCAATTTCCTCACTGCTAATCATTCTCATGAAACTTTATATCCAGTCCCATAACCAGTGGTCTGTTGTATTGAATACCAATGAC
Source organism: Tursiops truncatus (assembly GCF_011762595.2). Lineage (NCBI taxonomy): Eukaryota > Metazoa > Chordata > Mammalia > Artiodactyla > Delphinidae > Tursiops > Tursiops truncatus. The sequence goes on from NC_047047.1 coordinate 45,056,621, forward strand.
CCTCTTTTACTGAGGTTTAACTCCTCACATATGTCTCTTGTCTTCTTAGAATAAATGCTCACTGAGGGAAAGATTCTTGCCTTGAACCATTCTTAATCTTTCAAGAAGCTTAGGAACAGAAACTGCTTAGGAACAGAAGCTTAGGAACAGAAGCTTTGCACAGAAACTGCTGGGCTAAATATGCTTTATTATACTTAGCGTTCACTTTCACTTCCTTTTTATCCCTCCAGCCAATTCATGCCCATCCAGATTATACACAAAATGGTTTTATATTATAATTCTCTTTGCTTTTATGTTTCTGATTTCTGATGAACTATGAGGGCTTTAAAAATGCTAAGGATTCACCTATATTCCTTTAGTCATTTTAAAGGTGGGAGAATGAGCTCCTGCATTCTTCAAAACAAGTGCAAGCATGTTCAGTTGGCCAGTAACAAAGAATTATAGCAAATAGGATATTAAAGATAGTAGAAGTTTTGAGTTAAAAAATACTCTATTATTTATTGGTAGGTGAACCTTTTCAGACTCTGCAATTATTTACCCAACACCCCAGTTTAACAGTGAACAATTTATTTCACTGGTCACTAGTTTTATTTAAGTCTTAACTAAATCTCACATGAGTTCTTCTGTGGTACAAATCCACATTCTGAGGTTGAATATTGTGGACTATTTAATTTTCTGAATGTAATTTTGCATATAATAGGTTTATCTTAGGATGAGCTCAAAACACATTGAAATATGAGGATTAATGAGGCATGAATCATAAATCATTTGGCTCTCCCCAGACTGCACTTCTGGTTGTGGAGTTAGGACCACATCCTAACTGTCTTGATTCTAGTACACTGTGCTCTCCACTGGCCTTCTTTTTGTCTGTGGTCTTTTAGGTCTGTGATTAACTGAACCCTTTAATTTGAGCTTTCTGACATTCTTTCTCACGCATGTTTTCCCTTTGGGTCTGTAAATGAGAACTACATCCACTGGCTTGGCAACCTCAGCTCTTGTGAGTATAATGACGGCTGCTAATATTAACATGGCACTTTATAAATATCTTTCACAAATTTTAGTTATTTGAGCCTCTCAAAACCTTATGAGTAAGTAAGGCAGGTATTATTATATTATTCTTAGTTTATAGACAGGGAGAGAAATATCTGAGAAAGATACAAATATTTTTAAATGAAGGATGGAATCAGTTTGGATTAAAACAAAAACTACTTCTTTAGTTTAAAAATATTTGCTAGAAACTTGAACCATTGTGTCCAGAAATTTAAAGTCAATAGTATTAAAATGCCTAAGCCTCAAGCTTATCTGTGGTAACGAGCGATGTGGTATTTCACCAACTGACTTTTGCAAGTTAGCATAGTTCGTAAGCCAGAGAGAAGGTAAGAAAGATACTTTGCAGGAGAACTTGTGAGCTTTTGGCAATGTTAGCAATGTAGATTTTGATTCCAAGGCAAAGGGGCTCTTCCAGTCTCTAGTTTCCTGGACTATTCTGGTCCACTAGCTATGAATGACTCAAGGGCAAAAAGATCATGCCTTATTCAATTGTAAACCAAATTCCTTGAACAGTGCAGAGAACATAGTCAAATGTCCACTAAGCTATTCTAGTGGCTCTTATTCCAAAGTTCCTCTGAATTAATACATTTTCTTTTGAAGTACTGTGTTGAATGCATAACCTCAAATGCTATTGTGACTCTCCAGTCCTTCATTTGATAGTCTTTCCTAGTATAAAGCAATTTTTCTTGTCACGATGGCTCTTTATAAATGCTTGCTGTTTATTGCATCTGCTTCCATTATTCTCTCTCCTTACAGATTTAATTCACTCTTATACTTTATTTTCCTTTTGTTAGATGCCATGGGTAAATTAGAAAGTACAGATAGAATATGAGTGGAACCTTTTGTCCCTCTGTTCTAGACAAATGCTCTTTAACCAGAGCATTGTAAACATTGAATTGAGCTGAATAGATGGAACACTGAGTCATTCCCCAGGGCTTTGAGAAAACCTGGTGCTGTGGCAAGGGCTCAGCTTTGCCCTCCACACCTGTTACACTTGTGCTCACATTGGGGTATAACAGGGTGCTGACTACATTGGCTCTTCCAGTGACCTAGAATAGTTGACAACTGTTTGACAATTCTGTGAGAATTTCCAAGGGACAAGGGTATCTGAGGCTGGCTCTATCATCTTCCTGTTGGTGTTCCATTTTCATGCGCCCTCTTCTTTTCAAAGAAAAAAAAAACTTTTTTCAAGAGTTTCACCCAGAATAGAATTCCTTTTTGGTGCCTAAGTTTTGAGTATTTTTTTAAAAATCTCCTACTGCCACATCCTCCCAAAGTCTAAGAGGAACTGACTTGGCAGTAAGTGTAGCATTTGTTTGCTTCTCCCTTTACTAAGAAATTCCCAGAGGATCCTTTCCTCAGAAATACAAGCTTGAATTGTGCCCAGTCCTTGCTACTCTAATGCTCACTAAGAGAGATGGCAACACTAAAACAAGCAGCTATTAGCAATGGCATTTGGGCTGTGAGTGGTTTGTAGACGTTGAGAGTGAAATATTTCAAAATGGAACTGAGTGGAAAAGCCAAATTCTGATTGATAAAGGGCCTGTACATGTGCTTCATTTAACTTCAGACAGACTTTTGACTACTTGTGTCATATACAAATGTGTACAACAAAGCTTGAAATTGTATTTCCATTTTACTTAATTAGATTAGTGCAAGACCTGCATAATAATCAACTGTTAGTAGCTTCACTACTACTGGGGTTCAGAATCTCAAAATAATTGCTGCTTTTGAAGTTTGGTCTGTCCTCTGGGAATGAGGTCAATTGGTTGGGTTTTGGTATTGCTAAGGTTGGTTTTACTTGTATTTGTGTGGTCCAACTAAAAGACCTCAATTTTCTTAAACTAGAGTAGGTAGACATAAAAATAGAATGCATTTTAAAAATTCTGAAGAAGTGATTAAGGATTTTTTTTTTAATTAAAGTCTTCCTGCTTTAACAAAAATAAGTTCAAGTACTATTTTTTTCCAAGTTTTAAAAGAAATGGGTAATGAAACCTCACTGCATGTTTTCTCTCCAACATGAATAATAGGAATTTGAAATCCATTATAATTACAATTAGGGTGTTTTCTCTCCAGGTTTTAGATATCTACAGTGTGTGGCCTGCAAAGAGAACAGCTTTACATAATTATAAAAGACGAGGAAGATTGGTTTCAGAAAAGCCAGTAGTGGAACAGACTATTACACATAAAATTCTGGGCAAGAAGACAATGACAATACCAAGAGAGAGAGCGCTCAAGAGAGCGATACTAATTACCATTCAGAAATCAAGAAAACCCAAATAGCATTTATCCAAGCAGAGAGCAGCTCTGCAGTTTTCTGTTAAGCAAAAGGAAGGCAGATGTGCCATCTCGTCCCTGTTGGGAAGATTTTCATTTGCAGCTGGGTGATGTTTTAAAATAAGACTTTCATAAGTACTGCTTTGTAGAAGGAAGTTGAATTTCATGACAGCCAAGAGGAGTTTTGGGCCACTCTTGCAGCTCTCAGATGTGCAGTTCAAACTTTGACTTAAAAGGAACATGTAGGAGTGGAAAAAGTTCAAGCCTTAGAGTTAAGGACCTTATGCCTGCCTTGGCCATTAAGTCAGGCTATCTACCTTTTCATGCTCCAGTTTCTTCATTGGCTGAGCAGATTATAATAACACACTGTGACTGTGTGAAATGGGTTGGTACACCTCTTAACTTTCCTGAATCTTGGTAGTTTTATCTGTAAAGTGAGATCATTTATGACTTTTGAGAATGTCTAGGTAAGGGGCCTTCATATTTATTGTAAGCTAATTCTCAATTAACTCCATATTTCTCATATTCTATGGCCCTGCTATTTGCCTTTTATGTTTCATGGAGTGTTTATGAAGATGAAATAAGACCATGTACAGGTCAGTGCTTTAAAGGATATAAAGGGCTACCTAAAAATCAAAGTGGAACTCTTATTGTTAATACAGCATCGGATTTTGAAACAAGTTCCAGTTTTTTGTCAAAATGTTTATAAATCATATATCCAATCTGGGGTAGGATCATTGGGGGAAATTTCTTACCCTAAAATTAGTAAACATATCAGATAGAATTTGGACCCAGGTCAGTCTGATCAAGGTCTATGTGTCTGCTGATTACCTGTATTGGTAGGTAGACGACTGTTGTTAAAAGATAAACTGAGGCATATTAAAAATTTTAAGAGTCTATTTGAACAAGAGTGGATTTGAATCAGGCAGATACAAAGGAGCTCTGAATAGCTTTACAAAATGAATGACTTTTATAGCCAGAAAGGAATGGGAATAAGGAAGTTACACTAGGCAAAAAAAAAAAAAAAAAAAAAAAAGGGTTGGTTATTGCAAGGTTACTTTCCTTTAGGGGATGACAGGAGTCTATCAGGCAGACTACCTAACTGTTGATCAGGTGATTCCTGGTTGACTGGCTTAAGATTCTATTTATGAGAGCTGTAAATGTAATTCAGTCTTGGTTTGGTGATGTGGGTCTTGGCATAAAGAACTCTATTTTGGGCCTGTTGTCTTTTTTTTTTAAAAACATTATCTGTAATGGTGAGAATGCCCACTACTCAAACTGGCTTAGAGGGAATGCTGATAAAGGGGTTTGAAACTTCTTCACCCATTTTCTTTGGGTTCTTTCCATCAAGGGTAAAAAGTCCAAAAAACCACTTCCTTGCTTCTCTCAATAGGCCTCTGTTAACATCAAGAGAGAGGTGCTCTGAAGTGTTTTGCTTTCACTGAGGGGTCTGATGAGTTACAGCTCTTATGATTAGGTTATTGATATTGGAAATATGCATCTTCCCTTACTGGTTATGTAAGATTTATGTAACTTGAGTTTTTTTATTTAACAGGGCTGGGAGTCTAAATGTATTGTTAAAAGTCTGTGAATGGCTGAGGTTTTCTTAAATTTTATAGCATAAATTATTGGTAATGTAGCTCATAAAATCTCAGGAAGATAAGACTCTATGAAAATATAAACTTTATTATTAAAGACTTGAAGTGTTTTTACTGAGCTGTGAATTGTGGTGGTATGTGTGTGTGTGTGTGTGCTGTTCCCTGACAGCCGACAAACACAGTGAGGTCATCAGCATGTGCTAAGATCTTGAGAGTGAGACTCATGTCTGTGCTCAGGATCAAGAAGCACCATGTATATAACAGGGGGAATGTCTTGCTGTGCAACAGACTGGGTGTGGAATGGAAGGAAGTGGAGGGAGCCCGAGATGTAGCAAAGTTTTCCAGATTGGGTGACTGGAATGGTGGGGACAGGAAGAGAAGCAGGTAGGCTCTCAACAGTACAGATGTGTACCTCAAGAGAGGGATCTGTACTCGATATGCAGAATTGGGATTAAGCAGCTTTGAGAGGATGGGATCACCTGTGGGAAGAGATGGACCCGGGGAAAGGGTGTGCCATGAGATTCCCTTCTCTGAGCTGGTTTTAAACAGAGGCAGGTACAGAACGAAAAGGACAAAATGGTACTAGCAAATCCACTGGGGGGCAACATAACCTACTTGTACTCCAGGGCCTTAGCACATTTTGCACTCATTGTCTAAAAAATTCTTTCCCCATCTAACTCTGTGGGTCGTTGCCTCATCCTTTTCAGAACTTGGCTGAAATGTCACCTTCTCAGTGAAGCCTTCAATGACTGCTCCATCTAAAACTGCAATCTCTCCCATGCTCAGCATTCTCCATCCCCCTGCCTTACATCATTTTTTTCCCTAAAGCACATATCCCCGTATGCCATACTCTAAGTTTAACTGAATGGTTTGTTTAATGTTGGTCTCCATCCACTAATATGACCAGCTTCAGGAGGTCAGGGACTCTTGTTTACTTTGCATCTCTGGAATCACTGAGATTGCCTGGCACATAGTAGGAGCTCCGAAAATACTTGTTGAAAGAACAAGTAGGCTCACAGGGACCTAAAGGCCAAGCTCTCATGTGATCATTAGCCTTGGAAATGCAGGAGGACCCATTTCTGGTGGGAGAGTGAAAAAAAGATTATATACTAACTTGATAGCGGGAAACTTGAGGCCACATTTTGTGACTAGAAAATGTTTAAAGAAGACAAATAGCAAAGCAATTTGTCTTCCAGAGAGGATAATTCAGAATATTAATGGGGCTGCTGATAAATTCGTTGAGAAAATGAAGGATGCACTCGCAGTGTTTGTGCAGCTGGAGATTGATGACAAGAGAGCTGGTTTGGAGGGACGTCAGTGTGTCTGAAAAATCAGGCAGGCTGTGATTTGGTTTAGGTGGGCATAATGATCTCTCCTGTATACTCAAGGTGGTTATAAGTGGTAGGTCAGTCTTGGTTTCTTAAAGTGCTTTTTTAAAATGATCTCTATAATTCAGAGAAATTAGGATTAGAACAGAGAAATTACCTGAGTTGATGAAATGAAGAGAACGAATATACTGGATTCACTAGAACTTGAAATTAAGTTGTTGTAGAGAAAATGCAATTTTCAGAATGACATAATTTTTAAAAAATGATTTAAGGATACATTGAAATATATGGAAAACTCAGTTTAATGTGAAATTTTTTATTGAAGAGTTGTAAAAGGATGCAGCCCAGTTGTGGGTCAGACCTTACAAGTTTCCCTCTTGGATTCTCAGAAGGTCTGGTTGGCTCATGGACTTCCTGGAAGTGTAACTTTGCACACTGGGAAGTCAGGTGGATGTCCAGGACCCCATCTGAGGTGGCCATTGCATGGTGCTAGGAAAAGACTTGTATGTGGTGTGAAGTCCAGGAGGCAACGCTTGATTTAATTCTGTTCAAATGATGAGCTGACCAACATAATCTGTATTTAAAAGCTTATTTTCTAAAGCACCAATGACTTCATACTGTTTGCATACATTCATTTACTTCTTTTTCTGGAAGGAGAGTTTGTATAATTGTACCTTCTCAACAGGAGTAGTACCTATCTTATCTTTCCATGGGCTGATCATTTTCCATGTTGCTTTCATTTCTGGGTCTTGTCAGTAACACAATTTGGTCAGTGAAGCTGACACAGGGCTGCTCCTTTCTTCCCTGGAGATGATCTTCCACTCTTCTCCCCTCCCTATTTTCTAAAAAAGAAATATCTGATTTGTCTAGCTTGGTTAAGGGAATATAAGACCTCTGATCCAGTGGGGGGAGGTAATTCTCCCCAAAGAAACCAAGAATATGAAATAGATAGTGGGCAATGAAAAAGTAGCCAATGTCCAAAAACTGATGGATTAAGAGAGCACTAAAATGTGAGTAAACTGCTATGCCCCTGTATGTGGCATAAATATAACAGTGCCTTACACAAAATAGAATTATTTCTCTGTGTAACATAGAGGACCAGAGGTAGGAAATTCAGGATTTGTATGGTAGTTCCATGACTATCAAGATTCAGCTTCATCTATCTTGATGCTCTGACATTCTCACTCTGCTGCCTCATGATCCAGAAGAGCTGCCTGTGCTCTAGTCATCATGCCCACTTTCTCACCAGTAGTAAGGGAAAAGGGAGCAAAGAAGAGTATGCCCTTTTTCTTTAATGGTTATTATTATTGACAGAATTTGCACACACAGCTTCCACTTATATCCCATTTGCCAGCAGTTAGCCACCTGGCTATACTTAACTGGGAGGGAAGATGGGAAATGTATTTATTGTGGGTGGTTATGTACCCAGAGTAGCTTTTACTTACATCCTCTTTTAAATCACTTAGCTCTGTTTTATATTTCCTTTATCTAGTTTTCTCATGCATTTAAACTTTTAAATGAACTGTGCTATGCGAGGAAAACATTACTGGGACTTAATCAGAAAGGAAGCATTTTGAGATCATAAAGCTAAGAAAATCAAGCCTTTCCTGTGTCCTTGGGATCTGGACTCCCAGGACCTTACTCACCCCTGGTAACTAAATCCCCCATACCGACCCTCATTAACCATTCTCATAGAAAGCATTGGTCCTCCCAGAAGGATTTATTATTTAAGTTTTGTGGAGGCAATTAGAAGTTTATAGTAAAATTTAAATTTGATAAGAACCCCAGTGGCCTTTTCTATATTTCAGCTAAATAACCTGACCAAGGTTGTTTACCCCTCACAGTTCAACAAACTTCGTCAAATCTGACACTAGAAAAACAAGTTCTGTTTGCTCCAACGAAAGCTCCTTTTTGCTTACCAACAATAAGTTGATATGAGATAATGACTTTTTCTCATTATATCTAAGAGAAAGACTAATGAGTTATTCAGGTGATCAAAACTCACCAAATTCATTCATTTTCAAAAATGTAAACGGAGGACTTATTATGTAATAGTGCTAGCTGTTGACATGCCTATTTAAAATGATTGTGTTTACTCTCTAACCTGGAGCTTCCTACTGGGTTTGCCATGCATGCTAATATACTGATCCCCTCATCCCTTAGAGTGATAAGCAAAGCGGTCCCTGTCTTGACTGTGATAGGCTGAATAATGGCCCACAGAGATGAGTCCAAGTCCTAATCCAGGGAGCCTGTAAATATGTTACCTTACATGGCAAAAGAGATTTTGCAAATGTGATGAAGTTAAGGATCTTGAGATGGAAGATTATCCTGGATCGTCTGGGTGGGCTCTAAATGCAATTACGAGTGTCCTTTATAAGAGGAAGGGAGAGGGAGATTTGAGAGAAGAGGAGGAAAGTAATGTGATGATGGAAGCAGGGATAGAAAAGACAACGTGATGCAGAGCCATGAGCCTAGGAGGGAACAGCCTCCAGAGGCGGGGAAAAGCAATGAAAAGTGTTCTCCCCTAGAGCCTCCGGTGGGAGCGTGTCCTTACCCACACCTTGGTTGCAGCCTAATGAAACCAACCGCTGACTTCTTGTCTCTAGGACTGTGAGAGACTATGTTTCTGTTGTTGTAAACCACCAAGTTTGTGGTCATTTGTTACAGCTACAGGAAACAAATACACTGACTTTCAGAGAGTTGACAATCTAGTGGGTTAAAAGGCAATTAAAATGGAGGATGAAATGATACCTAATCATAACCTTATAAAAGCAATATGGGTTAGTGTTGGTAAGACAGTGAGGGAGGGCAAAATGAGAAATAGATGGAAACCCTGAGTTTCTAAAAGTCATTCAGTCTCTATGAAGTGGAGAATGCTTTTATGGAGGTGAGGGATTGCGGTAAGAAATGAGGCTGAATGAACCATTAAGCAGGTGCTACATGATGAAGGCACAAGTCATGCTGAGGAGTTTGGGCTTTGTTCTTTGGCTTGGGGAGCCATTCAAGAGTTCTGAGCAGAGTTGTAGTATTATCAGGTCTGCATTAAAACAAAACAAAACAAAACAAAAAACTTCTCAGGCTATAGGGTGGGTTATTGGAAAGTTCCTAATTCCATGTCACTCTTTTTGGGACCCATTCTTGGACCTTTGAGGTCCATAGCACACATTATACTTTAATACTATATAATTTCTTTATTATTTATTTATTTTCTTTATTATTATTTTAAAGATCTTGTTCTCCCCACCCCACCTTGGAAAGTAAGTTTTATGAGGGAAGAAATTTTGTCTGTATTGTTCATTATTCCTAGTGCCTAAAACATTTTCTGGCACATAGTAGGTGTTTAATAACTGGTACTTGTGTGGATGAGTAAGTGAATGCTGTGTTGACGACAGTTTTATTTGGAGACATTTCTGTGTTTCTCATTCAGGTTTGGAAGCTCATTTGACATTCACAACTTGCAACTAAGAACCAATTAAGTCTGCTGCCATGTTCCATTTTAGACAAAAGAAATATGTGACACTGAAAGGCTAGTGTGTAAGCAATGAGCGTCAGTACATCTAAATGTATACTGAAAAAATAAACTTACATGACATACTTATTTAAGATGATTGTGTTTACTCTCTAACCTGGAGCTTCCTACTGGGTTTTCCATGCATGCTAAGATACTGATCCCCTCATCCCTTAGGAAGGCTGGGTGACTGGAACTCCCAGGCAGCTCTCTCTAAAGGGAGCAGTCTTGTCTGGGGCATCTCAGAGCGGGAGCCTAAAGCAGAGGGTTTGGCAGCACATTCCCTGTGTGTACTGGGGACGATGAAGGACCTCAGGTACTCATCTTGCGTGGCTGCTGTACTAGGGCATGTCTGGTGCTTCAACATCTTTTCCGTCAACCTGCTGCAGAGCATTCTGCTGCCTATCATGCATAAGAAGTCCATGTACTACTGCGTGGTCTTGTGCTCTAGGTGTACTGGCCAAGGGCACAGTTTAAGGTGATGCCATTTGGGGTTAAGGAGACTCAGTGGGGGCTCCTTGTGACTGCACTTCCAGAGAGGAATCCAGAAACTCCTTCTTGTCAAATGCTAGCTACTTCTGTCCATTCTCCATAGATGGGTCCTATTCGTGTGTCCAAACTAGCTGTAGGGATCTGTTTTACTAATATATGTGTTCTGCAAATCAGGGCTTCATCATTATTTTGAAATACTTGATATGAAAAGTTCAATCGGATTTAAAAATATCTTCATGTTATAAGAAATTGTACAGTTACATTTGTCAATGAAAGAGCTCTTAAATTCTTTAAATATAATTTCAACTGTTGTAAAATTTCGAATGTTTGCATAAAAAGATTCACATTTAAAAAAATCATCTGGTAAAAATAAAATTTCTCTCTGTGGTGCCCATCAAAATTGTACAGAGATCATCATTAAAATGTCTTGAACAGGAATTGAATAAAACCATTCAAACTATAGAAATGCACATAACTTGTTAATTCAAGTTTTGTTTTTGTTTTTTAATGGTTAAAATGGCTTCATTAAAAATGTTTAAAGATTTTAAGTGGAAGTTTTATCAGAATTCTACGTTTAATACCTTCCCTAAGTTTTTGCCTTTTATTTTTCTTACCTTAATAATATGAGGAAAAGGTAATGACTCTTTAATCAGGACTCATATAGAGGTCTCTCAGTCTCCTTCAATTTACCTCAGTTTGCTGCACAAATATTATCGTTTTCTTGGTGTTCTTTGGCTTGAAAAAAGTTGGAGAGTTCTACCCTATGCTGTCTGTTCCTTCTTTTCTCGATCAGGTAGACCTCTCTGATCTTAACAAGGAGGAACTCAACTCAGCCTATGAAAACGGCCAGGAGAGTTGGCTCTGCCATTTTCGGGTCAGAGATGCTGTCAGGCAGGACAGACAAAGCCATTCTGACTTAAGAACTTTTGGATTATTCATACTATTAACAGGCTGGCTAATGGGAGGCAGATACCATGCCCCAAATTCTCAAGATTCACTGATACAATCCATCCTTTTAAAAATTCTAATTTCTAATACAAATCTTTCCTTTTATCATCTTGCTAATTGTCCTCTATATTAACTTATTCTCCATTCTTCTTTTTTACTTGTGATTACAGGATGTTAGAACTGAACACTCACTTCTTTTTTATCATGTCTAATTCTCCTTACTGACCAAGACACTTGTTCTTCTCGAGGGTTGAATCATGCTTATCTAATTCTCCTGATATAACACATCATAATTTTATAAAAAGAAACAGGCAAACTATTCCCAAATGTGCATTTTCTTATAACTATGCCTATTCTTTTAAAAAATCTCTAATCAGTTACATTTTATACATTCATTATTTAACCCAATATATTTCCCTTCCCTTGATCAGTACATTTCCCTTTGGTTAGTGCTGCCTAAAATCAGACTTTAGGCCTGGGGAGGGAGAAATCTGGTTCCTGGTAATATTCAGAAGTCTAGTATATTACCCATCATTTCTGATCTAAAATTTTGTTCTGAACTTGCTAATCCCAATCAAAAGAGAAACCAAGGCAGAAGATAGGTGAAGAGTTAAGGCAATGTGTAGCTACTAAATGTGTTTTCAAATCCAAAGATAATCTCAATTATTCTCCTTTGAGTCTTATTTTTTTCTAACTACTGTATTGCTCTCTATATAAGACCTCATTCTTCTTGATCAGACTGACATTCAGTTTCATAAAACAGCCTTCCTCTAATTACACCTAAAAGGTTGACAAAATCAGAATACATTCTCTCTTCTCATTACCCATCTAAAAGGGAAATTCACTTTGTGAAGATGTAATTTTACTTTTCCTTTTGAGTAACAAGTGAAGGTTCATTGGAATGTGAGGAGTGGCAGCATAATTTTCTCTTATGTTATCTATACAGCATTTGCAGCTAAATTATTTTCTGGATAAATTTTATTCACAAAGGAGACCATAGCTTGCTTTTCACATTTTTATGACCTAACATGCCATGAGTGTTCCCCAATGCATTGCTAAAGGAATGCCTGCAAGGTCCAATTCCTTTAGTCAGAGTCTCACACTAAGAACAGTTCTCTGTGGAGGAGGCCCTTTGTCATGTTGTGCGGATGTTGGAAAACAGCTGACTGGTGACAGAGTTGGACACAGCAATTCTGATTCCTAGAGGTTTGGCTTTCTTCCAAGTACTCTTAGGAGCAGAGCTGATTTATAGGAAGCAATTTGATTGGAGGCATATTCCATCAAATCTGAGTGTTCCTCTCACTGCAGTCTATGGACCATGCTATCAGAATCACCAGGCATGTGTTAAACATGCAGATTTCTGAATCCATTCCAAACTGTGTAAATGAGACTGTTTGGAGGTGGGATTGGGAAATCTGAACTTTTAAAAGCACTTCAGGGGATTCTTTCTTTTTTAACTAATTTTTAAAAATTTTAAATAATTTTAGATCGACAAGCAGTTGTAAGAAATAATACACAGAGACCCTTTGTATCCTTTCCCAGTTTCCCCAATGGTACCATCTTGCAAAACTTTAGTATATTATGATAACCGGGATATTGATACTGATACAGTCAAGACACAGGAAAGTTGAGGATCCCTCAAATTGCCCCTTTTACAGCCACCCCTACTTCCCTTCCATCGCCACACCCTCCTTAACCTTTGGGATCCACTATTCTGTTTTCCCTTCCTGTAATTTAATCATTTCCAGAATGTTATATAAAAGGCATCTTATGTATCCTTTTGGGATTGGCTATTTAACTCGGGGTAATTCTTTGTAGATTCATCCAGCTTGTTGCATGTAACAATGGTTCTTTTTTGTTACTGAAAAGTTTTCCATGGTATGGAGTTACTCGTCTGCTTAATTTTTGACCCATTGAAGGGCATTTCCAGTTTCTAGCTATTATGAGTAAACATTTGTGTAAGGTTTTTGTGGAACATAAGTCTTTATTCCTCTGGAATGAATGTCCAGGCGTGGAACTGCTGGGTAGTATGGTGGTTGCAAGTTTAGTGTTTTTTTTTTTTTTGCGGCACGCCGGCCTCTCACTGTTGTGGCCCCTCCCATTGCGGAGCATAGGCTCCGGACGCGCAGGCTCAGTGGCCATGGCTCACGGGCCCAGCAGCTTCCTGGCATGTGGGATCTTCCCGGACCAGGGCACGAACCCGTGTCCGCTGCATCGACAGGCGGACTCTCAACCACTGCACCACCAGGGAAGCCCAGCAAGTTTAGTTTTTTAAAAAAGAAAGTTGCCAAACTTTTCCAGAGTGGTTGTACCAGTTTTACCTTCCCACCAGCAATGTATGAGTGATTCAGTTTCTTTGCATCCTTGCCAGCATAAGGTATTGTCACTGTATTTTATTTTAGAAATTCTGATACGTGCATGATGACATTTCACCGTGGTTTAACTTTTATTCCTTAATAGCTAGATGTTGAACCTCGTTTCATTAGTTATTTGTCATCTGTATATTCTCTTTGGTCAAATATCTATTCATGTCTTTTGCCTATTTTCTAATTGGATTTTTAAAGACTTTTTTTAAAAAAAGGAAGTTTACTGTTAACAGCAAAATTGAAGGGAAGGCACAGAGATTTCCCATGTACCTCCCATGCAAGCAGAGCCTCCCCCATTATTGACATCCCCCATCAGAGTGGTACATTTGTTATAATTGATGAACCTCCACTGATACATCATGATCATCCACAGTCCATAGTTTGCATTATGGTTCATTCTTGGTATGGTATTTTCTATGGGTTTGGACAAATGTACAGTGACATGAATCCATCATTATAATATCACACAGAGTATTTTTACCACCCTAACAACTTCTGTACTTAACCTATTTATCGCTCCTCTCAACCCCCAACCTCTAGCAACCAATGATTTTTCACTGTCTATAGTTTTGCCTTTTCCAGAATGTTACATATTTGGAATGATGCAGCATGTAACCTTTTCAGATTGGTTTCTTTCGTTCCGTAATACACAGTAAGTTCCCTTGGTGTCTTTTCATGGCTTGATAGCTCATTTATTTTTAGCACTGAATAGCATTCCATTGTCTGGATGTACCTCAGTTTATTCATCTTGTTTGCTTCCAAGTTTTGGCAATTATGCATAAAGCTGCTATAAATATCTGTGTTCAGGTTTTTGTGTGGACGTAAGTCTTTAGTTCGTCTGGGTAAATACCAAGGAGCACAACGGCCTCAACATATGGTAAGAGTGTGTTTAGTTTTGTAGAAACCACCAAACTGCCTTCCAAAGTGGCTGTACCATTTTGCAGTCCCACCAGCAATATATGAGAGTTCCTGTTGCTCCACGTCCTCACCAGCATTTGGTGTTACCAGTGTTCTGGATTTTGGCCCTTCTAATAAGTGAGTAGAGTTATATTGTTTTAATTTGCATTTCCTTGATGAAATATGATGTAGAGCATGTTTCATATGCTTATTTGCCATCTGTATATCTTCTTTAATGAGATATCTTTGGATATTTTTTTCCTGTTGAGATTTGAAAGTTCTTTATATATTTTATACAGCAGTTTTTTTGTTGCATATGTGGTTTGAACATATTTTCTCCCAGTCTGTACATTGTCTTTTCATTTTTTTCCCAAGGTCTTTTACGGAGTAAATATTTTTAATTTTGATGAAGTTGAACTTGTCAGCTTTTTCTTTTATGGATTGTGCTTTGGTGTTATGTTGGAGAAATCTGCCTATCTCTAGTGAGGTTGTATAGTTATCTTTAACTCTGTGATCCATTTTGACTTAATGTTTGTATAAGGAATGAGACTTTGGTCAAGATTTTTTTTTTCCTTTGGATGCACCTTTTGTTGAAAAGGCTACCTTTGAACCTTTGTCAACGATCAGTTGGATATATTTGTGTGGGTCTATTTATGCGTTTTCTGTTTTGTTCCATTGATCTATGTCTCTCTGACAGCACCAGACAGTCTGGATTTAGGTAGCTATATGATAAGTCTTAAACTCTGTTGGACAGATTTCTTCCATATTATTCTCTCTTCTCAAAATTGTTTTAGTAATTCTAGTCCCTTTACCTTTACATATACGTTTTATAATAACCTCATCTACATTTACAAAAATCTTGCTGAGATTTTGATAGGAATTGCCTTAAACCTGTATATTAATTTGGGGAAAATAGACATTTTTACTATTTTGAGTTTTCCAGTCCATGACTGTTTGTTTAGATATTTTTTGAGTTCTTTCATCAGCATTTACTAGTTTTTAGCACATAAGTCTGTTCATGTTTAGTTAGACTTACACCTAGCTTATTGTTATTATTTTTTGGTAATTGTTAGTGGTATTTCTAATTTTGTTGTCTACATGTCCATTGCTAGTATTATATAGACGTCTTATTGATTTTTGTATATTTGTCTTGTATCCTGTGATCTTACCAAACCGACTTATTTGTCCTAGGAGGTGTTTTTGTTTTTGTTTTGTTTTGTCTTTTTTGTAGGTCCCTTGGAATTTTCTATATAGACAAACATGTCATCTGCAAATAGGGACAGTTTTACTTCTTCGTTTCCAATCTGTATGTCTTTTATTTCCCTAATGTAATGACTAGAACTTCACTATTGTGAAGAGGAGCAGTGAGAGTGGGCATCCTTACATTTTGCCCAAATTTAGGAGAAAAGCATTTTAGTCTTGCAGCATTAAGTATAATGCTCTTTGTAGATGCTGTTTATCAAGTTGAGGATGTTACTGTCTATTCCTATTTTTCTGAGAGATTTTACTATTAATGGGTATTAAATTTCATCACATGCTTGTACTCTTCTTTTTTTCAGTTTAGATATAATTGAATTATATCTCAAATACTTTTTCTTCGCTGAATTATATGATATTGTGTTTTTTCTTCTTTAGCCTGTTTATATGGTAGATTACACTGATTAGTTTTCAAATACTGAATCGGCTTTGCGTTCCCCTACAACCCCTACTTGGTCTTGGTGTTAAATTCTTTTTATATTTTATTACATTCTATTTGCTAATATTATGTTAAGGGGTTTTCCATCTATATCCATGAAGGATGTTGGTCTGCAGTTTCCTTTTTTTTTTTTGTATTGGTATAAAGGTAATACTAACTTCCTAAAATGAATTGGGAAGTATCATTTTCTCTTCTGCTTTCTGGAAGCAATCATGAAGAATTGGTATTAATTCTTCTTTTAACATTTGGTAGGATTCTCCAGTGAAACCATCTAGGCCTGGAGATTTCTTTTTTGTGAGTATCTGAATTAGGAATTTAATTCCTTAACAGTTCATAGGACTAGTCAAATGATCTCTTTTATATTGGGTATGTTGTGATAATTTGTGCTTTTAAAGAAATTGGTCTATTTCATCTAGGCTGCCAATATATGTGCATAGAATTGTTTGTAGTATTTCCTTAGACATACTTTTTGAAGTCTGCAGGGTCTGTAGTGATATCCCCTGTTCCATTCCTCATATTGGTAATTTGTATCTTCACTTTTTAAAATTTGTCAGTCTTGTTAGAGGTTTATTAATTTTATTAATCTTTTCACAGAACCAACTTTTTGTTTCATTAATTTTCTCTACTGTTTTCCTATTTTCAATTTCATTGATTTCTGCTGTTTATCATTTCCTTCTTCTGCTTGCATTCAGCTTATTTTGCTCCTCTTTTTCTAGGTTCTTGAGGTGGAAGTTTAGATTATTTTCTAGTCTATGTATTTAGTATATAAATTTAGCTTTAGTACTGCTTTAATGATGCCCCACAAACTGTAATATGCTAAATTTTCATTTTCATTCATTTCAATGTATTTTTTCAGTTCTCTTAAAACTTCCTTTTTACTTCTGGATTATTTATAAATGTGTTCATTAGTTTCCAGTCATCTTCCTGTTATTGATTTCTAATTTGATTTCATTGTAGTCAGGGAGCACACTTTGTATGATATTAATTATTTTAAATTTGTTAAATGTTGTTTTATGGCTGGGTATATGGTCTATCTCGGGCCATAGTTACTGGAAAATAATGTGTATTCTCCTTTTATTGGGTGGAGTGTTCTGTAAATACTGATTAGATACTGTTGGTCGATGGTGTTATTGAGGTCTTCTATATCCTTGCTAATTTTATTTCTAGTTGTTCTTTTAATTGTTCAGAGAGGATTGTTGAGCTATCTAACTATTATTGTGTATCTGTCTATTTCTTCTTTTAGTTTTACTAGTTTCACTTCACATATTTTGTAGTTCTCTTGTTTGATGCATATACATTTAGGGTTGCTGTGTTTTTTTGGAGTGTTGACACCTTTATCATTAAATCTTTCTCTCTACCTTGGTAATTTTCTTTGCTTTGAAGTCTACTTTATTTGATATTTATATAGCCACTTGTGCTTTCTTTTGATTAGTGTTTTCATGGCTTTTTCCATTCTTTTACTTTCAAACTGCCTATATAATTATATTTAAAGTGAATTTCTGGAGAAATTCCCAGCAATTTACAGACATTCACAGCATATAGTTGGGTCATATTTTTAAATCCACTCTGTCAATTTATGTCTTTTAATTGGTATATTTAGGCTATTTACATTTAATATAATTATTGGTGTTAGGGTTCAAATCTGCTATTTTAATTTTTGTTTTATATTTGCTCTTTTTTTTGGTTTTCTCTTTTATTTTTCATGCCTTTATGTGGTCACTTGAAGATTTTTTAGAATTCCATTTTGATTCATGTATAGTGTTTTTGTTTTTAAAGATGTCCTTGGTATATTAAATACTTATTTATTTGGCTGTGCTGGGTCTTAGTTGTGGCATGCAGGATCTCTTTGTTGCGGCACATGGGATCTTTTAGTTGAGGCAGGCAGGATCTAGTTCCCTGACCAGGGATCGGACCCATGCCCCCTGCATTGGGAGCACAGAGTGTTACCCACTGGACCATCAGGGAAGTCCCTATAGTGTTTTTTTTGAATTGAAGTATAGCTGATACACTATGTAAGTTACAGGTGTACAATAAGTATAAGCATTCACTATAGTATTATAGTGAAAGGTTATACTCCATTTATACTTATCATAGATATTGGCTATATTCCATGTGTTGTACAATATATCCTTGTAGCTTATTTTATACATAATAGTTTGTACCTCTTAATCTCCTACCCCTTTATTGCCCCTCCTCCTTTCCCTCTCTCCACTGGTAACCAGTAATTTTTTCTCTATATCTGAGTCTGTTTCTTTTTTTGTTGTTATATTTACTAGTTTGTTGTATTCTTTAGATTACACATATAAGGGATATCATACAATATTGTCTTTCTCTATCTGACTTATTTCACTTAGCATAATACCCTCCAAATCCATCCATGTTGTTGCAAATGGCAAAATTTCATTCTGTTTTTGGCTGAGTAGTTTTCCATTGTATATGTGTCATCATAATAATGATATTAGAACATTCTCTAACATGATATACAAAAATAAATTCAGAATGGATTAAAGACATAAATGTAAGACCAGAAACCATAAAACTCCTAGAAGAAAACATAGGCAGAACACTCTTTGACATAAATCATAGCAATATTTTTTTCAGGTCTGTCTCCTAAAGCAAAGGAAATAAAAGCAAAAATAAACAAATAGGACCTAATTAAACTGAAAAGCTTTTGCACAGCAAAGGAAACCATTGACAAAACAAAAGGCAACCTACAGAATGGGAGACAATATTTGTAAATGATATGACCAATAAGGGGTTAATAACCAAAATATATAAACATTTATAGTGTTTTTGAGTGTATCTCTTTATATAGCTCTTTTAGTGGTTGCTCTAGATATAACATTATACACACAAAACTTATCAGAATCTACTGGTGTCATCATCTTGCCAGTTTATATGCAGTATAGAAACCTCACTTCCCTTTACATTTTTATCCTCCCTTGTTTATAATACGTAAAAATAATTATAGTATAGATGAACTTATTATCATATAACACTTTATAATAAAATTACCTTAGATTATTCTTTTATATACATTTAGAACCACATTAGACAGTTACAATTTTTGTTTCAACCATCAACATAATTTAGAACTTTAGAAGAGAGGGAAAGTCTATTGTATTTACCCATATTTCTGCTTACCAAGTTCTTTATTTATTCCTGATTGTTTTAGTTCCCACCTGCTGTTGTAATAAATCACCACAAATATTTTGGAATAAACAACACAAATTTATTTTCTTTTAGTTCTAGAGGTCTGAAGTTTGAAATAAATTTCACTCGGTTAAAAGCTGAGGCATCAGTAAGGCTGCATTTTTTCCCTGAAGGTTCTTGAGGAGAATCTGTTTCCTTCACTTTTCCCGCTTTTGGTGGCCACCTGCATTTCTTGGCTTGTTTTGTCTTTCTACTCTGGCAAGGTGCAACTCTAAAATTTTGTTCTTTTCCCCAACCCAAGTTAGGATCTGTGCTGCTGGCTAATAAATTCCCAGGTAGATATCCATGAATCTTGCTCTATTTTCACTTTCCCTGGAACTCAGTCCCTCCAGTTATGATCAGTGACACTGCCATCACTTTCTCCTGAGACATAGTTTATCGCTATGTGTTCTAGTTCCTAAGACAAGATTTCTGGGTTTTGGTTTTTGGTTTTTAGACCTGCTTCCTTGTTTTTCTAGGCTAATATATGTGGATGCGTCTCCCTGACGATACCTATCTGTTGCCTGGACTCCTGGTTATGTCTAGCCCTGATGTCATATCTGTGCACTATATCGACCTTCTGGGACCCTTGCTTTTCCCTTGAAATACTGTAGCCTTTAATGTATCTTGAACATGACTCAGCTTCCTATGCCCTTTAAACATATCCTTACTGTCACTGCCCAGGTACCATTTTGCTCTCATAGTTGAATTTCATTTAACATAGAATTTTAAATTTCAATGAAAATGGAAGATAATCTTGCAAAGAAAACTAACCTAAGGATAGCTAATTCAGCTCCATCAATTTTTTATACACCAAGTTCTCCCTTTTTAAATTTATAGTGACCTAACTATGACACATTCTTGTGGTATAGTGGCTCTGGTATCCTGTGCAATTCTGTGCCTGCGTTCAGCTCGTAAATTATTTCATGCTTTGGTTTTAGCGTTTAGAGTTTCACATTTGAGTTTAGGGTTTCAGATTATAATTTTTACTGCTGATAGTCATTGTGCCATTTACTCAGGAGACCATAGAATACGAGGCAAAATAAAGCTCCAACTCCGGAGTCAGACTTCCTGGGATGAAGCTTTCTTCCATCAGTTACTAACAGTGTGAACTTGGGCAGTGATTTCATCTCTCTAAGCACATTTATTATTATAAACTGAGAATAACAATAATAATGGCATTTGTATATTAGATTTTTAATGAAGATTAAATCAAATACTGTATATAAAGGTAAGTACCACAGTTACTTCATGTAATAACTTCTCAATAGATGCTATGTTTTTTTATTACTTATTTGTGGCAAAACTGCAAACTCAGAATTTTAGCTAAGCTTAACATATCAGTTAATTTTACCAATGATTAAGGTTTGATTAGTTTTACGTTTCGCAAATAACCAAAGAGGTCTATTTATTAACTGTCCACCACACACCTGAAGGATAGTCCTCCATCAACAATGAATCTACTTTTTGGTTACAAATTGCACATGAACCTTCACTTCCAAAACCAGGCATAGATGTGGTTCTCAGAGTGCATCGCCAGAGAAGGTAATAGAAATGCAAGTTCTTGGGCCCCCCTCCTGACTACTGAATCAGAAGCTTGGGGAGTGAGGTTCAGTAAGCTGTGCTTTCACAAGCCCTGCAGGGAATTCTGATACACAGTCAAGTTTGAGAACCACTGTTAGATGTGGATTTGAACTGCTTCATGCAGTTCCTGTCTCACTGCTCTTGCTGTGGTGTTCAGTGTTCTTCCTGCTGACATGCTCATCATATAACATTAGCTGATTAGGAAACTAAAAGGCTCAGCATAGAATTAAATGCTTACGTTAGATTTAGGGGGAAAACCATTTTTTATCTAAAGGCAGGGGATAGCTAATGCCTGAACCAAGCAGTCACATCTCCTGTGAATAATCACTGGAAATGCCTATTTCATTTGATTATCTGCTTTTCTGTTCAATAGCAACAACCAAGGCCTGAGAATCTTTATTTTCCTTCCAGGGAGATAATCCCTGAGAAACTGGGATTTGTTAGTGTCAATGACTGCCTTGTGCATTGTTATTTTAAGGGGCCTCTTAATTTAATCTTAGTATAATCTTTTTTTTTGGTTAGTGTTTCAGTGCTTATATCAACACATGAATAAGCTTAGAGTGACTGCTTAAAAGCATTTTCGGTAGAGCCTGGGCAGTTGTAAATATAATGTCATTTATTATGAACAGATAATTTCTGGATAAACAGTAATTCAGTTGCTAAAGGCTATCATTGTCGTGTTTTCACATTCTCTAAGCATGCAAAGTGAAGCATAAATATTACATAGAATTGAGGATGGT
Source organism: Tursiops truncatus (assembly GCF_011762595.2). Classification (NCBI taxonomy): domain Eukaryota; kingdom Metazoa; phylum Chordata; class Mammalia; order Artiodactyla; family Delphinidae; genus Tursiops; species Tursiops truncatus. Next base: position 45,078,297 of record NC_047047.1, read on the forward strand.
GATATTGGATCTTATGTAAATTGAGTATATGAATTCTCAATAGCATGTTCTTTCCATTTACTTTTATGGGAATCCTAATATATTGGAAAACCCGAGGAGAGAACTAGCCTTAGAGCAGATAGGCCTGCACAACACCAGGTCTGCCACCTCCTTGACGAGGAGTTTGGGTAACCTTTTTAATATCTCAAAACTCGTGATTCCTCTTATTTAAAATGAAGACAAGAAGGCCAATTTCAGAGGGTATTAAGGATTAAATAAAATAATACAGGTAAAGGTCTGGCATAGGGTAAAATCTCAAGAAATATTGTCATTATTTCTGAGGCATTTTATACATTAGGTAGTTTTGATTTGCATTTAGTAATCTTTGTAATTGATAAGACAGTTTATATACCTCTTCATTTTTGAATCCATGTTTGAATTTTCAGTTTTCCTCTGAGTTATGTAGGATAGATCTCTTTATTAGTTTTTATCTTTAATGGAAGTGTTTAATGACACTGATTGCCAGCTTTGACACAGATTCATAAAACTTTAGAATCAGATCTAGGAGTGATTGATCTTGGAGGCCGTCTAGTTCAAGCTCCACCTTTAATAAATAAAGAATCTGAGGCCCTGACAGAGGAAATGACATACCCAAGGCCTCAGAGCTAGTCGTAAGCACAATGCTATCTGTTCCCTATTAGCTGGTAACCTGTTATGTGGCAGGGAGAAGCAGATCTTCTCAAATGTCCAAAGAACCTTAGCTTGTCCCATGAGGCCCTACCTGATGTGGCCTCCTCTTATCTCCAGCTTCATCTTCACTATTTCCTGCCTCACACATCATGATTCTGCAATATATATAATACTGAGGGTTTTCTTTATTCCAGTTCTGCTGACGTTATCTTCTTTTCCTGAAAGACTCTTTCCACCCTTCCCTATTTCCAACTCATTATTTCTAACTATGAATCACAGAATAGGAGTCTTTGAAGCTCCCACAGTCCCGTCCCCATATCCCACCCCCTCATACAGCAAGACCTCCCAGGCTGTGAGGTACCACACTGTGTTATAATAATATACTGATATGTCTGGTTAGTTTATTACAAAACTCTCAAGTGCTGGGAACATGTCATTTTTTCCTCTATTTTCAGTAACTACTGTAGCGTCTGGCAAATTTTTAGAATTTATTTTTATTATTTTTTTCACATCTTTATTGGAGTATAGTTGCTTTACAACGTTGTGTTAGTTTCTGCTGTATAACAAACTGAATCAACTATATGTATACATATATACCCATATCCCCTCCCTCTTGTGTCTCCCTCCCACTCTCCCTATCCCACCCCTGTAGGTGGTCACAAAGCACTGAGTTGATCTCCCTGTGCTATGCAGCTGCTTCCCACTAGCTATCTATTTCACATTTGGTAGTGTGTATATGTCAATGCTACTCTCTCACTTTGACCCAGCTTACCCTTCCGACTTCTGGTGTCCTGAAGTCCACTCTTTATGTCTGCATCTTTATTCCTGTCCTATCCCTAGGTTCATCAGAACTATTTTTTTTTAGAGTCCATATATATATGTTAGCATTCGGTATTTGTTTTTATTTTTCTGACTTACTTCACTCTGTATGACAGACTCTAGGTCCATCCACCTCACTACAAGTAGCTCAATTTCGTTTCTTTTTATGGCTGAGTAATATTCCATTGTATATATGTGCCACATCTTCTTTATCCATTCATCTGTCGCTGGACACTTAGGTTGCTTCCATGTCCTAGCTGTTGAAAATAGTGCTGCAATGAACATTGTGGTATATGCCTCCTTTTGAATTATGGTTTTCTCAGGGTATATGCCCAGTAGTGGGATTTCTGGGTCATATGGTAGTTCTATTTCTGGTCTCTTAAGGAACCTCCATACTGTTCTCCATAGTGGCTGTATCAGTTTACATTCCCACCAACAGTGCAAGAGGGTTACCTTTTCTCCACACCCTCTCCAGCATTTATTGTTTGTAGACTCTTTGATGGTGGCCATTCTGACTGGTGTGAGGTGATACCTCACTGTAGTTTTGATTTGCATTTCTCTAATGATTAGTGATGTTGAGCATCCTTTAATGTGTTTGTTGGCAACATGTGTATCTTCTTTGGAGAAATGTTGATTTAGGTCTTCTGCCCACTTTTGGATTGGGTTATTTGCTTTTTTTATATTGAGCTGCATGAGCTGCTTGTATATTTTGGAGATTAATCCTTTGTCAGTTGCTTCATTTGCAAATATTTTCTCCCATTCTGAGGGTTGTCTTTTTGTCTTGTTTATGGTTTCCTTTGCCGTGCAAAAGCTTTTAAGTTTCATTAGGTCCCGTGTGTTTATTTTTATTTCCATTTCTCTAGGAGGTGGGTCAAAAAGGATCTTGCTGTGATTTATGTCATAGAGTGTTCTGCCTATGTTTTCCTCTAAGAGTTTGATTGTGTCTGGCCTTACATTTACGTGTTTAATCCATTTTCAGTTTATTTTTGCATGTGGTGTTAGGGAGTGTTCTAATTTCATTCTTTTACATGTAGCTGTTCAGTTTTCCCAGCACCACTTATTGAACAGGCTATCTTTTCTCCACTGTATATTCTTGCCTCCTTTATCAAAGATAAGGTGACCATAGGTGCATGCATTTATCTCTGGGCTTTCTAACCTGTTCCATTGATCTGTATTTTTGTTTTTCTGGCAGTACCATACTGTTTTGATTACTGTAGCTTTGTAGTATAGTCTGAAGTCAGGGAGTGTGATTCCTCCAGCTCTGTTTTTCTTTCTCAGGATTGCTTTGGCTATTCAGGGTCTTTTGTGTTTCTATACAAATTGTGAAATTTTTTGTCCAAGTTCTGTGAAAAATGCCATTGGTAGTTTGATAGGGATTGCATTGAATCTGTAGAATGCATTGGGTAGTATAGTCATTTTCACAATGTTGATTCTTCCAATGCAAGAACATGGTATATCTCTCCATCTGTTTGTATCATCTTTAATTTGTTTCATCAGGGTCTTATAGTTTTCTGCATACAGGTCTTTTGTCTAAGGCTTAGGTAGGTTTATTCCTAGGTGTTTTATTATTTTTGTTGCAATGGTAAATGGGAGTGTTTCCTAAATTTCTCTTTCAGAGTTTTCATCATTAATGTATAGCAATGCAAGTGATTTCTGTGCATTAATTTTGTATCCTGCTCCTTTACCAAATTCATTGATTAGCTCTAGTAGTTTTTTGGTGGCAACTTTAGGATTCTCTATTTGTAATATCATGTCATCTGCAAACAGTGACCGTCTTACTTCTTCTTTTCTGATTTTGATTCCTTTTATTTCTTTTTCTTCTCTGATTGCTGTGGCTAAAACTTCCAAAACTATGTTGAAAAATACTGGTGACAGTGGGCAACCTTATTTTGTTCCTGATCTTAGTGGAAATGTTTTCAGTTTTTCGCCATTGAGAATGATGTTGGCTATGGGTTTGTCATATATGGCCTTTATTATGTTGAGGAAAGTTCCTTCTATGCATAGTTTCTGGAGGGTTTTCGTCATAAATGAGTGTTGAATTTTGTCAAAAGCTTTTTCTGTGTCTATTGAGATGGTCATATGGTTTCTGTCCTTCAATTTGTTAATATGGTGTATCACATTGATTGATTTGCATATATTGAAGAATCCTTGCATTCCTGGAATAAACCCCACTTGGTCATGGTGTATGATCCTTTTAATGTGCTTTTGGATTCTGTTTGCTAGTATTTTGTTGAGGATTTTTGCATCTATGTTCATCAGTGATATTGGTCTATAGTTTTCTTTTTTTGTGGCATCTTTGTCTGGTTTTGCTATCAGGGTGAGGGTGGCCTCATAGAATGAATTTGGGAATGTTCCTCCCTCTGCTATATTTTGGAAGATTTTGAGAAGGATAGGTGTTAGCTCTTCTCTAAATGTATGATAGAATTTGCCTGTGAAACCATCTGGTCCTGGGCTTTTCTTTGTTGGAAGATTTTAAATCACAGTTTCAATTTCAGTGCTTGTGATTGGTCTGTTTATATTTTCTGTTTCTTCCTGGTTCAGTCTCGGCAGGTTGTCCTTTTCTAAGAATTTGTCCATTTTTTCCAAGTTTTCCATTTTATTGGCATAGAGTTGCTTGTAGTAATCTCCCATGGTGCTTTCTATATCTACACTGTCAGTTGTTACTTGTCCTTTTTCATTTCTAATTCTATTGATTTCAGTCTTCTCCCTTTTTTTTCTTGATGAGTCTGAATAATCAGTTATCAGTTTTGTGTATCTTCTCAAAGAACCAGCTTTTAGTTTTATTGATTTTTTCTTTTGTTTCCTTCATTTCTTTTTCATGTCTTTCTTTTATTGTTTGTGTTTTCTAAACATCTTTATTGGAGTATAATTGCTTTACAGTGGTGTGTTAGTTACTTCTTATAACAAAGTGACTCAGCTATATTTCATTTATTTCTGATCTGATCTTTATGATTTCTTTCCTTCTTCTAATTTTAGTTTCTTTGTTCTTTCTCTAATGGCTTTAGGTGTAAGCTTAGGTTGCTTATTTGAGATTTTTGTTGTTTCTTGAGGTAGGATTGTATTGCTGTAAAATTCCCTCTTAGAACTGCTTTTGCTTTTGGTTCATCGTGTTTTCGTTGTCATTTGTTTCTAGGTATTTTTTTGATTTCCTCTTTGATTTTTTCAGTAATCTCTTCGTTATTTAGTAGCATATTGTTTACCCTCCATGTGTTTGTAGTTTTTTATATTTTTTTCCTGTAATTGATATCTAGTCTCATAGTGTTGTGGTCTGAAAAGATACTTCATACAATTTCAATTTTCTTAAATTTACAGAGGTTTGATTTATGATCCAAGATATCTGTCCTGGAGAATGTTCCATGAGCTCTTAAGAAGAAAGTGTAGTCTGTTGTTTTGGGACGGAATGTCCTATAAATATCAATTACTTTCTTCTTGTAATGTACCATTTAAAGCTTCTTTTTCCTTATTTATTTTTATTTTGGATGATCTGTTCATTGGTGAAAGTGGGGTGTTAAAGTCCCCTACTTATTTTCATGTTACTGTCGATTTCCCCTTTTATGGCTGTTAGCAGTTGCCTTATGTATTTAGGCGCTCCTATGTTGGGTACATAAATATTTGCAATTGTTATATCTTCCTCTTGGATTGATCCCTTGATCACTATGTAGTGTCCTTCTTTGTCTCTTGTAATAGTCTCTATTTTAAAGTCCATTTTGTCTGATATGAGAATTGCTACTCTAGCTTTCTTTTGATTTCCATTTGCATGGAATATATTTTTCCATCCCCTCACTTTCAGTCTGTATGTGTCCCTATGTCTGAAGTGGGTTTCTTTTAGACAGTGTATACACAGGTCTTGTTTTTGTATCCATTCAACCAATCTGTGTCCTTTGGTTGGAACATTTAATCCATTTATATTTCAGGTAATTATCGATATGTATGTTCCTATTACCATTTTCTTAATTGGTTTAGGTTTGTTTTTGTAGGTCTTTTCCTTCTCTTGTGTTTCCTGCCTAGAGAAGATCCTTTAGCATTTGTTGTAAAGCTGGTTTGGTGGTGCTGAATTCTCTTAGCTTTTGCTTGTCTGTAAAGGTTTTGTTTTTTTCTTCGAATCTGAATGAGATCCTTGCTGGGTAGAGTAATCTTGGTTGTAGGTTTTTCCCTTTCATCTGTTTAAATATGTCCTGTGACTCCCTTCTGGCTTGCAGAGTTTGTACTGAAAGATCAGCTCTTAACCTTATGGGGATTCCCTGGTATGTTATTTGTTGCTTTTCCCTCACTGCTTTTAATATTTTTTCCTTGTATTTAATTTTTGATAATTTGATTAATATTTCTCTTGGTGTGTCCTTGGAGTTACCCTGCATGGGCCTCTCTGCACTTCCTTGACTTGATTGACTATTTCCTTTCCCATGTTATGGAAGTTTTCAACTGTAATCTCTACAAATATTTTCTCAGACCCCTTTCTCTTTCTCTTCTTCTTTTGGGACCCCTGTAATTTGAATGTTGGTGTGTTTAATGTTGTCCCAGAAGTCTCTGAGACTGTCCTCAATTCTTTTATTTCTTTTTTCTTTATTCTCCTCTGTGGTAGTTATTTCCACTATTTTATCTTCTAGGTCACTTATCCATTCTTCTGCCTCAGTTATTCTGCTTTTGATTTCTTCTAGAGAATTTTTAATTTCATTTTTTGTGTTGCTCATCATTGTGTGTTTTCTCTTTAGTTCTTCTCTGTCTTTGTTAAACGTTTCTTGTATTATCTCTCTTCTATTTCCAAGATTTTGGATCATCTTTACTATCATTACTCTGAATTCCTTTTCAGGTAGAGTGCCTATTGCCTCTTCATTTGTTTCATCTGGTGGGTTTTTACCTTGCTCCATCATCTGCTGCATATTTCTCTGTCTTCTCATTTTTTTTAACTTAGTGTGTTTTGGGTCTCCTTTTTGCAGGTTGCATGTTTGTAGTTCCTGTTGTTTTTGGTTTCTGCACCTAGTGGCTGAGGTTAGTTCATTTGCTTCTTCAGGCTTCGTGCTGAGGGGACTGGTCCCTGTGTTCTGGTGGGTGGGGCTGGATCTTGTCTTTTTGGTGGGCAGGGCTGTATCTGGTCGTGTGTTTTGGAGTGTCTGGGAACTTAATATGGTTTTAGGCATCCTCTCTGCTAATGGGTGGGGTTGTGTTCCTGTCTGCTAGTTGTCTGGCATGGGGCATCCAGCACTGGAGCCTGCTGGTTGTTAGGTGGAGCTGGGTCTTAGAGTTGAGACAGAGATCTTTGGGAGAGCTCCTGCCAGTTGATATTATGTAGGACTGGGAGGTCTCTGGTGGTCCAGTGTCCTGAACTTGGTTCTCCCACCTCAGAGGCTCAGGCCTGATGGCAGGCCAGAGCACCAAGACCCTGTCAGGAACATGGCTCAGAAGAAAAGGGAAGAAAGAAAGAAAGAAAAAATAAATAAATGTAAATTAAAAAATAATAAATAACATTTTTTAACAAATTATTTTAAGAAAACAAATAAAGTGAGCAACCAAACCAATAAACAAATACACCAATGAAAACAAGTGCTAAAAACCAAACTAAGATAAACATAAAAATCAGAGACAAATCAGTCACACACAGCAAATCCCAAATCTACAGTTGCTTCCAAAGTCCAGCACCTCAATTTTGGGACAGTTTGTTTTCTATTCAGGTATTCCACAGATGCAGGGTACATCAAGTTTATTTTGGAGATTTTATCTGCTGCTTCTGAGGCTGCACGGAGAAATTTCCCTTTGTCCTCCTTGTTTGCACAGCTCCTGGGGCTCAGCTTTGGTTTGGGACCCACCTCTATGTGTAGGTCACCCTCAGGGGAAGGAATCTCCTCTTCTCATACACCCCGAAACAATGGTCTCTTGCCTCTTAGGCACGTCCAGACTCTTTCCCGGACTCTCTCCCAGCTAGCTGTGGTGCACTAGTTCCCTTCAGGCTGTGGTCACGCAGCCAACCCCAGTCCTATCCCTGGGATCTGACCTCCAAAGCCCAGGTTTCAGCTCACAGCCCCCACCCTCCCCGGATGGTGAGCAGACAAACCTCTCAGGCCGGTGAGTACATGCTTTTACATGTACCTGTCCTGATCCTCTGTGTGGGAATCTCTCCGCTTTCCCCTGTACACCCCTGTTGCTGCACTCTCCTCTGGGGCTCCAAAGCTTCCCCCCTGCCCATGCCCAATCTCTGCTAGTGAATGGGCTTCCTAGTGTGTGAAAACTTTTCCTCCTTCACAGCTCCCTCCCAGAGGTGCAGGTCCCATCCCTTTTCTTTTGTGTCTGTTTTTTCTTTTTTCTTTAGCCCTACCCATGTATGTGGGGAGTTCCTTGCCTTTTGGGGAGTCTGAGGTCTTCTGCCAGCGTTCAGTAGGTGTTCTGTAGGAGTTGTTCCACATGTAGATGTATTTTTGATGTATTTGTGGGGAGGAAGGTGATCTCCACGTCTTACACCATCATGAAGGTCCCCCATCTCCCTTTATTTATAGTGTCTTCTGTCTCATGGAAAATTTAAAATTTCATCTTACAAAATTCTTCAAACTTTCACTAAAATTCATCAGAATGTCTTTTGTCATTTGATGTCTTGTTTAAAAAGATCTTCCCTATCTTAACTTCATATCCATTGACTCTTAGATTTTTAAATGTAACTATACATTTCTGCTGTTCTTATTGAGATTTTTCATTCATCTTGATTTTTGTGTGTGTGAAAACTTTTACCTATATAATGAATTGTCTATTCCAATAATTCATCTTTTTTGAATAGTTTATGTTTTAGCCATTAATTTAAGTAACACCCATGTCATACTCTAGATTCACATATATTCCTTGTTGTATTTGAGGTTCTTTTTTTTCCTTTTTAGTTTTACACTCTCAGTTATTGTAGCTTACGATATGTTTGAATATTGGGTAGCTATTTGCCCTTTATTTTTCTTATCCAAAATTGTCTTGCATATTATTGTGCATTTAGTTTTCTCTATGAAGTTGAGAATCAGTTGATCAGGTTTGGTGAAAAGTCCAGTTGCAGACTCTATGTGGACTGCTTTGAAGTTAACATATTGTTTGGGGACTGTTGACATATTTATTTTAATGAGCATGTTATATCACTCTATTTATTCAAGTGTTTTTTAACATCTAGAAAATATATTTTAGAGGTTTTTTTTTTTGTTTTTTTTTTGTTTTTTTTTTTGTGGTACGTGGGCCTCTCACTGTTGTGGCCTCTCCCATTGCGGAGCACAGGCTCCGGACGCGCAGGCTCAGCAGCCATCGCTCACAGGCCTGGCCGCTCCGCGGCATGTGGGATCTTCCCGGACCGGGGCACGAACCCGTGTCCACTGCATCGGCAGGCGGACTCAACCACTGTGCCACCAGGGAAGCCCCTAGTTTGTTTTTTAAATGAAGATCCTGCATGTATTTGTATAGTCTTATTCCTATCTAAGTATTTCCTAGTAGTTACTGTGGTAAACGGCATTTTTTTCTGTTACATTTTCTAATTGGTTATAGGTAAAATAGAGAAAAACTATGGATTTTTTTAAATCTCTTTATTGGAGTATAATTGCTTTACAGTGGTGTGTTAGTTTCTGCTTTATAACAAAGTGAATCAGTTATACATATATATATGTTCCCATATCTCTTCCCTCTTGCGTCTCCCTCCCTCTCCCCCTCCCTATCCCACCCCACCAGGAGGTCACAAAGCACAGAGCTGATCTCCCTGTGCTGTGTGGCTGCTTCCCACTAGCTATCTACCTTACGTTTGGTAGTGTATGTATGTCCATGCCTCTCTCTAACTTTGTCACAGCTTACCCTTCCCCCACCCCAAATCCTCAAGTTTGGTAGTGTATATATGTCCATGCCTCTCTCTAACTTTGTCAAAGCTTACCCTTCCCCCTCCCCAAATTCTCAAGTCCATTCTCTAGTAGGTCGGTGTCTTTATTCCTGTCTTGACCCTAGGTTCTTCATGACATTTTTTTTTCTTAAATTCCATATATATGTGTTAGCATACGGTATTTGTCTTTCTCTTTCTGACTTACTTCACTCTGTATGACAGACTCTAGGTCTATCCACCTTATTACAAATAGCTCAAATTCATTTCTTTTTATGGCTGAGTAATATTCCATTGTATATATGTGCCACATCTTCTTTATCCATTCATCCAATGATGGACACTTAGGTTGTTTCTATCTCCGGGCTATTGTAAACAGAGCTGCAATGAACATTTTGGTACATGAGTCTTTTTTTTTTTTTTTTTTTTTTATGTGGTACACAGGCCTCTCACTGCTGTGGCCTCTCCTGTTGCGGAGCACAGGCTCCGGACGCGCAGGCTCAGTGGCCACGGCTCACGGGCCCAGCCGCTCCGTGGCATGTGGGATCTTCCTGGACCGGGGCATGAACCCGTGTCCCCTGCATCGGCAGGCGAACTCTCAACCACTGCGCCACCAGGGAACCCCCATGACTCTTTTTGAATTATGGTTTTCTCAGGGTATATGACGAGTAGTGGAATTGCTGGTTCATATGGTAGTTCTGTTTGTAGTTTTTAAGGAACCTCCATACTGTTCTCCACAGTGGCTGTATCAATTTACATTCTCACCAACAGTGCAAGAGGGTTCCCTTTTCTCCGCACCCTCTCCAGCATTTATTGTTTCTAGATTTTTTGTTGATGGCCATTCTGACTGGTGTGAGATGATATCTCATTGGAGTTTTGATTTATATTTCTCTTATGACTAATGATGTGAGCGTTCTTTCATGTGTTTGCTGGCAGTCTGTATATCTTCTTTGGAGAAATGTCTATTTATGTCTTCTGCCCATTTTTGGATTGGTTTTTTTTTTTTTTGTTATTGAGCTGCATGATCTGCTTATATATTCTGGAGATTAATCCTTTGTCAGTTGCTTCATTTGCAAATATTTTCTCCCATTCTGAGGGTTGTCTTTTGGTCTTGTTTATGGTTTCCTTTGCTGTGCAAAAGCTTTGAAGTTTCATTAGGTCCCATTTGTTTATTTTTGTTTTTATTTCTATTACTCTAGGAGGTGGGTCAGAAAGGATCTTGCTGTGATTTATGTCATAGAGTGTTCTGCCTATGTTTTCCTCTAAGAGTTTGATAGTTTCTGGCCTTACATTTAGGTCTTTAATCCATTTTGAGCTTATTTTTGTGTATGGTGTTAGGGAGTGATCTAATCTCATACTTTTACATGTACCTGTCCAGTTTTCCCAGCACCACTTATTGAAGAGGCTGTCCTTTCTGCACTGTACATTCCTGCCTCCTTTATCAAAGATAAGGTGTCCATATGTGTATGGGTTTATCTCTGGGCTTTCTATCCTGTTCCATTGATCTATCTTTCTGTTTTTGTGCCAGTACCATACCGTCTTGATAACTGTAGCTTTGTAGTATAGTCTGAAGTCAGGGAGCCTGATTCCTCCAGTTCCTTCTTTCGTTCTCAAGATTGCTTTGGCTATTCGGGGTCTTTTGTGTTTCCATACAAATTGCAAAATTTTTTGTTCTAGTTCTGTGAAAAATGCCAGTGGTAGTTTGATAGGGATTGCATTGAATCTATAGATTGCTTTGGGTAGTAGAGTCATTTTCACAATGTTGATTCTTCCAATCCAAGAACATGGTATATCTCTCCATCTATTTGTATCATCTTTAATTTCTTTCATCAGTGTCTTATAATTTTCTGCATACAGATCTTTTGTCTCCTTAGGTAGGTTTATTCCTAGATATTTTATTCTTTTTGTTGCAGTGGTAAACGGGAGTGTTTTCTTGATTTCACTTTCAGATTTTTCATCATTAGTATATAGGAATGCCAGAGATTTCTGTGCATTAATTTTGTATCCTGCCACTTTACCAAATTCATTGATTAGCTCTAGTAGTTTTCTGGTAGCATCTTTAGGGTTCTCTATGTATAGGATCATGTCATCTGCAAACAGTGACAGCTTTACTTCTTCCGATTTGGATTCCTTTTATTTCCTTTTCTTCTCTGATTGCTGTGGCTAAAACTTCCAAAACTATGTTGAATAAGAGTGGTGAGAGTGGGCAACCTTGTCTTGTTCCTGATCTTAGTGGAAATGCTTTCAGTTTTTCACCATTGAGGATGATGTTTGCTGTGGGCTTGTCATATATGGCCTTTATTATGTTGAGGAAAGTTCTCTCTATGCCTACTTTCTGCAGGGTTTTTATCATGAATGGGTGTTGAATTTTGTCAAAAGCTTTCTCTGCATTTATTGAGATGATCATATGGTTTTTCTCCTTCAGTTTGTTAATATGGTTTATCACATTGATAGATTTGCGTATATTGAAGAATCCTTGCATTCCTGGAATAAACCCCACTTGATCATGGTGTATGATCCTTTTAATGTGCTGTTGGATTCTGTTTGCTAGTATTTTGTTGATGATTTTTGCATCTATGTTCATCAGTGATATTGGCCTGTAGTTTTCTTTCTTTGTGACATCCTTGTCTGGTTTTGGTATCAAGGTGATGGTGGCCTCGTAGAAGGAGTTTGGGAGTGTTCCTCCCTCTGCTATATTTTGGAAGAGTTTGAGAAGGATAGGTGTTAGCTCTTCTCTAAATGTTTGATACAATTCGCCTGTGAAGCCATCTGGTCCTGGGCTTTTCTTTGTTGGAAGATTTTTAATCACAGTTTCAATTTCAGTGCTTGTGATTGGTCTGTTCATATTTTCTATTTCTTCCTGATTCAGTCTTGGCAGGTTGTGCGTTTCTAAGAATTTGTCCATTTCTTCCAGATTGTCCATTTTATTGGCATAGAGTTGCTTGTAGTAATCTCTCATGATCTCTTTTATTTCTGCAGTGTCAGTTGTTACCTCTCCTTTTTCATTTCTAATTCTATTGATTTGAGTCTTCTCCCTTTTTTTCTTGATGAGTCTGGCTAGTGGTTTATCTATTTTGTTTATCTTCTCAAAGAACCAGCTTTTAGTTTTATTGATCTTTGCTATTGTTTCCTTCATTTCTTTTTCATTTATTTCTGATCTGATTTTTATCATTTCTTTCCTTCTGCTAGCTTTGGGGTTTTTTTGTTCTTCTTTCTCTAATTGCTTGAGGTGCAATGTTAGGTTGTTTATTCGAGATGTTTCCTGCTTCTTAAGGTGGGCTTGTATTGCTATAAACTTCCCCCTTAGAACTGCTTTTGCTGCATCCCACAGGTTTTGGGTCGTTGTGTCTCCATTGTCATTTGTTTCTAGGTATTTTTTGATTTCCTCTTTGATTTCTTCAGTGATCACTTCATTATTAAGTAGTGTATTGTTTAGCCTCCATGTGTTTGTGTTTTTTTACAGATCTTTTCCTGTAATTGATATCTAGTCTCATGGCGTTGTGGTCAGAAAAGATACTTGATACAATTTCAATTTTCTTAAATTTACCAAGGCTTGATTTGTGACCCAAGATATGATCTATCCTGCAGAATATTCCATGAGCACTTGAGGAAAAAGTGTATTCTGTTGTTTTTGGATGGAATGTCCTATAAATATCAATTAAGTCCATCTTGTTAATGTATCATTTAAAGCTTGTGTTTCCTTATTAATTCTCTGTTTGGATGATCTGTCCATGGGTGAAAGTGGGGTGTTAAAGTCCCCTACTATGGATGTGTTACTGTCGATTTCCCCTTTTATGGCTGTTAGTATTTGCCTTATGTCTTGAGGTGCTCCTATGTTGGGTGCATAAATATTTACAATTGTTATATCCTCTTCTTGGATTGATCCCTTGCTCATTATGTAGTGTCCTTCTTTGTCTCTTGTTATAGTCTTTATTTTAAAGTCTATTTTGTCTGATATGAGAAATGCTACTCTAGTTTTCTTTTGATTTCCATTTGCATGAAATATCTTTTTCCATCCCCTTACTTTCAGTCTGTATGTATCTGTAGGTCTTATGTGGGTCTCTTGTAGACAGCAAATATATGGGTCTTGTTTTTATATCCATTCAGCTAATCTGTGTCTTTTGGTGGGAGCATTTAGTCCGTTTACATTTAAGGTAATTATCGATATGTATGTTCCTATTCCCATTTTATTAATTGTTTTGGGTTCGTTATTGTAGGTCTTTTCCTTCTTTTGTGTTTCTTGCCTAGAGAAGGTCCTTTAGCAGTTATTGTAAAGCTGGTTTGGTGGTGCTGAATTCTCTCAGCTTTTGTATGTCTGTAAAGGTTGTAATTTCTCCATCAAATCTGAATGAGATCCTTGCTGGGTAGAGTAATCTTGGTTGCATATGTTTCTCCTTCATCACTTTAAATATGTCCTGCCACTCCCTTCTGGCTTGCAGAGTTTCTGCTGAAAGATCAGCTGTTAACCTTATGGGGATTCCCTTGTGTGTTATTTGTTGTTTTTCCCTTGCTGCTTTTAATATATTTTCTTTGTATTTAATTTTTGACAGTTTGATTAATATGTGTCTTGGCCTATTCCTCCTTGGATTTATCCTGTATGGGACTCTCTGTGCTTCATGGACTTGATTAATTCTTTCCTTTCCTATATTAGGGAAGTTTTCAACTATAATCTCTTCAAATATTTTCTCAGTCCCTTTCTTTTTCTCTTCTTCTTCTAGAACCCCTATAATTTGAATGTTGGTGCATTTAATATTGTTTCCGAGGTCTCTGAGACTGTCCTTAGTTCTTTTCATTCTTTTTTCTTTATTCTACTCTGCAGTAGTTATTTCCACTATTTTATCTTCCAGGTCACTTATCCGTTCTTCTGCCTCAGTTATTCTGCTATTGATCCCATCTAGAGTATTTTTAATTTCATTTATTGTGTTGTTCATCGTTGTTTGTTTCATCTTTAGTTCTTCTAGGTCCTTGTTAAATGTTTCTTGCATTTTGTCCTTTCTATTTCCAAGATTTTGGATCATCTTTACCATCATTATTCTGAATTCTTTTTCAGGTAGACTGCCTATTTCCTCTTCATTTGTTAGGTCTGCTGGGTTTTTATCTTGCTCCTTCATCTGCTGTGTGTTTTTTTGTCTTCTCATTTTGCTTATCTTACTGTGTTTGGGGTCTCCTTTTTGCAGGCTGCAGGTTCGTAGTTCCCGTTGTTTTTGGTGTCTGTTCGCAGTGGCTAACGTTGGTTCAGTGGGTTGTGTAGGCTTCCTGGTGGAGGGGACTAGTGCCTGTGTTCTGGTGGATGAGGCTGGATCTTGTCTTTCTGGTGGGCAGGTCCACGTCTGGTGGTGTGTTTTGGGGTGTCTGTGGACTTATTATGATTTTAGGCAGCCTCTCTGCTAATGGATGGGGTTGTGTTTCTGTCTTGCTAGTTGTTTGGCGTAGGGTGTCCAGCACTGTAGCTTGCTGTTCATTGAGTGAAGCTGGGTGCTGGTGTTGAGATGGAGATCTCTGGGAGATTTTCGCCATTTGATATTATGTGGAGCTGTGAGGTCTCTTGTGGACCAGTGTCCTGACCTGTCTCCCACCTCAGAGGTACAGCACTGACTCCTGGCTGCAGCACCAAGAGCCTTTCATCCACGTGGCTCAGAATAAAAGGGAGTAAAAGTAGAAAGAAAGAATTAGTAGAAAGAAAGAAAGAAAGAAAGAGAGAGAGAAAGGAGGGAGGGAGGGAGGAAGGAGGGAAGGGAAGGAAGGAAAAAAAGAAAGAAGATAAAGTATGATAAAATCTAATAAAGTTATTAAACTAAAATAATTATTAAAAAAACAAAAACGGACGGATACAACCCTAGGACAAATGATGGAAGCAAAGCTATACAGACAAAATCTCACACAGAAGCATACACATACACACTCACAAAAAGAGGAAAAGGGGAAAAAATCATAAATCTTGCTGTCAAAGTCCACCTCCTCAATTTGTTATGATTCGTTGTCTAAAGGAGGGAAGGAAGGAAAGAAAGAAATCAAGAAGGTAAAGTAAAATAAAGTTATTAAAATAAAAAATAATTATTAAGAAATTAAAAAGCGGACGGATAGACCCCTAGGACAAATGGTGGAAGCAAAGCTCTACAGACAAAATCACACACAGAAGCATACACATACACACTCACAAAAAGAGGAAAAGGGGAAAAAATAATAAATCTTGCTCTCAAAGTCCACCTCCTCAATTTGGGATGATTCGTTGTCTGTTCATGTATTCCACAGATGCAGAGTACATCAAGTTGATTGTGGAGCTTTAATCTGCTTCTTCTGAGGATGCTGGGAGAGATTTCCCCTTCTCTTCTTTGTTCTCACAGCTCCCAGGGGCTCAGCTTTGGATTTGGCCCCGCCTCTGCGTGTAGGTCACCGGAGGGCGTCTGTTCTTCACTCAGACAGGACGGGGTTAAAGGAGCAGCTGACTCGGGGGCTCTGGCTCACTCAGGCTGGGCGGAGGGAGGGGCACGGAGTGCGGGGTGAGCCTGCTGCGGCAGAGGCCAGCGTGACGTTGCACCAGCCTGTGGCGCGCAGTGCGTTCTCCTGTGGGAGTTGTCCCTGGATCCCGGGACCCTGGCAGTGGCAGGCCGCACAGGCTCCCCGGAAGGGGGGTGTGGATAGTGACCTGTGCTCGCACACAGGCTTCTTGGTGGCGGCAGCAGCAACCTTAGCATCTCATGCCTGTGTTGGGGTCCGCGCTTTTAGCCGCGGCTTGCACCTGTCTCTGGAGCTCCTTTAAGCAGCGCTCTTAATCCCCTCTCCTCGCGCACCAGGAAACAAGGAGGGAAGAAAAAGTCTCTTGCCTCTTCGGCAGGTCCAGACTTTTCCCTGGACTCCCTCCCGGCTAGCTGTGGCGCACTAACCCCCTGCAGGCTGTGTTCACGCCACCAACCCCAGTCCTCTCCCGGCACTCCGCACTCCGACCGAAGCCTGAGCCTCAACTCCCAGCCCCGCCCACCCCGGTCGGGGAGCAGACAAGCCTCTCGGGCTGGTGAGTGCTGGTCAGCACCGATCCTCTGTGCGGGAATCTCTCCCCGCTTTGCCCTCTGCACCCCTGTTGCTGTGCTCTCCTCCGCGGCTCCAAAGCTTTCCCCCTCCACTACCCACAGTCTCCGCCCGCGAAGGGGCTTCCTACCTAGTGTGTGGAAACTTTTCCTCCTTCACAGCTCCCTCCCACTGGTGCAGATCCCGTCCCTATCCTTTTGTCTCTGTTTATTCTTTTTTCTTTTGCCCTACCCAGGTACACGGGGGGGGGGCGGTTCTTGCCTTTTGGGAGGTCTGAGGTCTTCTGCCAGCGTTCAGTAGGTGTTCTGTAGGAGTTGTTCCACGTGTAGATGTCAACTATGGATTTTTATATGCTGCTCTTGTATCTGACCATGTTTCTTTTTTTATATCAATTAATTTTTAAGCTGGTTCTCTTGTTGCTAGCTCTTCAACTAGTGTTGCTGCCTAGGTCTTCCTTTTCAATGGTTTGCCGTGATTGCCATTGAAAGGCAGCAAATGCTTCTGAACTTTACTGTCACTAGAATTGCTTCTCGAGTACTTCATCGTCAACGTGCCTGCTGTTAACCCCAAACTCATTGCAAATGTACTTTACCCAGAAGCTAGGTTTGTCAGTATACTAATATGATGAAAATAATTCAGTTCCTAAATTACGTTTTGGAATACTGGGTGCATTTTGCCAAAAGATACTTGAAAGAGCATGTGTTTTCCATGGTTCTTGACAATTTATATTGGTCAAATATTTCTGTTTAATTTTGGTCTACTTGGGCTCAAAAATAGGGGCCTAGTTTTGGACAACAGGGAAAATACCTTTAAAATAGCTTCAAAAGTATTTATATGAAGTTAATTTAGGTTAGTTCCTTTGATGACTTGTCTCTGGGAATAGAGTTGCCTAATAAAATACAAGATGACCAGTTAAATTTTTTTTTTTTTTTTTGCGGTACGCGGGCCTCTCACTGTTGTGGCCTCTCCCGTTGCGGAGTACAGACTCCGGACGCACAGGCTCAGCGGCCATGGCTCACGGGCCCAGCCGCTCCGCGGCATGTGGGATCTTCCCGGCCGGGGCACGAACCCGTGTCCCCTGCATCGGCAGGCAGACTCCCAACCACTGAGCCACCAGGGAAGACCAAGGATGCCCAGTTAAAGTTGAATATCAGATAAACAACAAATAATTTTTTAGTGTCTGTCCTATATAATATTTGAGACATATTCATTCCATGCAATATTTGGGACATATTTATAATAAAAAATTATTTGTTGTTTATCTCAATTTAAATTTAACTGGGTGTCTTGTATTTTTCTTTGCTACATCTGGTGACCCTGTCTGGGGAGGCATTGTGAGCAGACATAGATATTGCGGTATGTAGACACCAATAGTAACAATGTGACCATCTCTTCTGATAAAGGAAGTAGTGGAAAACAGAAGAAAGTCACTTTCGGACAAAAAGACTTAGAAGTCTTATTCACTCACCTTGGTCTGTTCAGGGCTGGGAATGATGAATTTTTCAGCTTCTCTCTTCAGCTTAAGCCCCTCTTAGGAAAGTAGCAAAACAGTCATGTAATGTTACATAGAATTTATTTTAATATTTCTGCCACTTTTTGAGTTACATGTTTGGATTTGTTTCATTACAGTTTTAAAAAGATAATTGAAGTAATGATAAACTAGGAGTCAGGGCCCTGAATTTGAATAGTATCTCAGTGCCTCTGTAACTATGTGACTGTAGCAGGCATTAAATTAGCACTGTTCATATGTACACTGGTTCTCTTTGTTCCAGGGATATGGTGGGATCGCACCTCCTAACCCCAAGTACTCATGACTTGCTTTGGTTAATAAACTATGATTGGAAACTTTAAAAGCCAAAGTTTTATTTGCTACGTCCCTACCCCAGCCATAGTGATCTTGGAAACATGGTAAGATGGAACCTCGGATTGCTTGAGTCCCTGAGTGACCACGATGAACAAAGGTGACCCTTCAGTCACATGCTGAATATGTAGTATGAATGAGAAATAGTTTAAACCAGCAGTTTTAAGGCTGCTTTGTTACTGCAGCATAACATAACTCACATTGACAGATATGTGTGGTATTAGCTTATTGGTTGGGTGCTGGCTAGTAGAAAACTATTATTAGAGATGAGACAAATGGTGAACTGTCTCCTGTGATAATTTGGAAAGGAGTTAATGTACTTACTTAATTTGTATCTCTAGAAGAAGAGGTAGAAAATAGAATGTTAGTAGTGTGTGTGTTGCTGTTCACTGTGACAAGAAAACTCAAGAAAGGTGAATCTGGATAAGGATTGGCCAATTTACAAGCAGGAATAAAAGTACTAGAGTCCACAAATTCAAATAATTGTAAAGTTGGAAGAGGCCACATCCAATATCAAAGAGGAAGAAATAAAATTGAGAAAGATTTTGGTTAAAAAAGGCTGATTGAACTCAAATGTATGGTCATTACATGTATTGTTAAATCCTCTGGATGGATAAAGTATCTCCTTCAATGTCCAACTAAAGGTATGGAACCAAGTAAATCTTGCTATTAGACAAAGTCGCTCAGGAATAAAAGACTAATATGATCAGAGCCCTCTGCTAACCTTTGTTGCACTTATATAAAGAAGCGAGAAATAAACATTATTTTTTTCTAAGTCTCAGAGTTCTTGGGCTTCCAAGATTAAGATGTTGACTTTAACTTATCTTTTTCTTCTTCTGTAAAATGGGATTAATTATACTTGCCTTGTGTACTCCACAAGACAATTGTGAGAGTCTTGGATTTGTTCATTAGCATACGTTTACTGAATATCTTTCACATTCTAAGCTTGTGCTAAGCTTAGAAAAACCAAACCTGTTCTTTTCTTATAGAGTCAGAAAATTTTAAATACTATATGATCATTAAGCACAGTGGGCTTTGGTTCACAAAGGAAGCTCAGCTCTCCCAGTATTAGAAAAAAAGCTGTCAAAGAATTCCTAGAGGAGATAAGTGCACTAAATCTTGAAGAATATTTGAGTTATGTCTAAGCAGAGACTATAGTGAGAATGATGGAAGAAAGTTCAAAATCAGGAATCAGTAAGTGCTTGTGGGGTAGTGGTGCTGGGTGTGGTTGGAGGGTAGGGAGAAGACAGATCATTAGTCTCTTGTGTGCTAAGTCAAGAAATTAGACTGTTTCTAAATCAAATCATGAATCAAAAAAGGATTTTAATTATGGAGAGAAACAATAAAAATTGCCTTTTTAGAAATACCACTAAGGCAACAATATATGGTAGCTTGGAGGGGCAGAAAGTACTGGGTAGAAGTTTCCTGAGGTAATGCAGGGAAAATAATGCAATGGCAATGGGAGTAGGGAGAAGGGAAAACATTTGAGAGATATTTAGAAAATATTTTGGAAATATTATGATTTGGGTTCTGATTGACTCTGAGATCTCTGGTGTAAGTGGCTGTGGATAAGGATAGAATATAAGAAAGGAAAGATTTTTAGGGCAAGACAGTGTGTTCAATGTTGTCCTTGTAGAGTTTGCTATTTGCCTGGGTGTTGTATGGGAAGAAAAGTTCAATAAACAATTGGTTTTATAGGACTTGCTCCTAGACCCAAGGTCTGAGCAAAAGACATGGATATCAGAGTCAATATCATCCAGGAAATAGATGAAGTCTGGGTTTCATTGAGATTATCTAGAGAGAGGGATAAGGGCATAGGGCCAGGGGTAAAGCTATGGGGAATGTAAATATATAATCATGTATGACAGCTCCCTTTTATTGAGTACTTACCATGAACCAGGCACAGTATAAAGAGATTTACATGGATTATTGTTTAACTTCAGTCACATCCTATAAGACAGCTGATGCTTTTAAACTCGTTTTACAGAGGAGAAAACAGAATCTCAGAGAGGTAGCTTGCTCAAGGTCATGGAGCTGGTGAGTGGTAGAGTTGAGACTCAAAATCAAGTGATCTGATGTGAGAATTAGCAGTCTTAATCACTGCTTTTAGGGAGAGAGCCATGAAAACCACCAGGAGGCTGTGACCCAGACTTAGGAAGAAATTTGGATGAGAGGGGTATACCAGAAGCCAAGGGAGAAAAGATTTTCAAAGAAAACTCAGTGAGTGAAAGATTATGTGGTAAAATGTTCTGAATGTTGTGAGGACATCAAGGAAGGTAACATGCCTAACTGTTTTTGATGGTTGAGGCAATATTAGTGACCATGGAAAGAGTGGAAGACAAGAGGTAGTGCCTTGAGTAGAAACTAGAGAGAAGCAGAGATGTTGGGTGTAAGCTGCTTTGTAGAAGACTCGTGGCCAGGGATGACCTGTGATTTCAGGGTGCATGTGAGGGATGTTTTATTTTATTTTGTTTTGATTTGTAATGGGAAAGATCTGATCGTGTTTAGAGGCTAACTAAACAGAATCAGTAGGGTAAAGAGGAAAGAGAGAAAGATGATTGAAATTGGGAGAATAGGTCTAGGAAGCAGGTAGAAGTTTAGCTTGGATAGAAGAAAGGGCACTTCTATTGAGGAAAGAGAGAAGGAATTAAGGAAGGTTCATAGTCAGCAAGTTTGTAGGCAAAGGAAAGAAAGTGTATGTCTGTAAGGTATTTCTCCTATAGACATAAAAACACTTTGAGAGAGGCAAGTACGGTGCATATACAAATTAAACTTTTTAAGGATTGATAATATGAACATTTTTCTCAAGTTGCTTAATAGAGTTATAGCAAGCAAGGTTTAAAACTATGTCTCTAAATCTAGAAAGGATGTCCAGATTTGTCTTTTTATTTTTTGTTTGGTGGCTAGACAGTTACTTTAATATGAACTTGATTATATTCAAGAGAAATTGCATTGGCTGTTCACGCTACAGGATTAAATTAAATCAACAGAAGTTTTCAAAGAGTAGATCCTGTAAATCCCCTCTGGAAGAGTAAGTGACCCCCATGTCCCTCACTCTGTCTGCCCTGGACCCTTTCATGTTGACTTGATGTCTGACACAGGAAACTCAGTGTCTTAGTTGGCCCGGGCTGCCACAACAAAATATCACAGGATGGATGGCTTAAACAGCAGACATTTATATCTTACTTCTAGAGGCTGGGAAATCCAAGATCAGGATGCTTATATGGTTTGGTTCTGGGAGAGGCCTCTACCTGGCTTGCACATGGCTGCCTTCTTTCTGTGTCCTCTCATGGCAGAGAGAGAGAGAGAGAGAGAGAGAGAGAGAGAGAGAGAGGGAGGGAGAGAGAGAAAGAAATCAAGTGAGCTCTCTGGTTGATCTCTTCGTGTAATCTCATCATGAGGATGCTGCCCTTATGATCTCATATAAACCTAATTACCTCCCAAAGGCCCCATCTACAACTTACCATTGCATTGGGGGTTAGGGTTTCAACATATAAGTTTGGAGGAGACACAAACGTCCACTCCATAATACCCTGTGAGCCTGGAAGACTTGTTTCCCTTAGAATAACCCCTGTTCCTTTTGCTTTTATTTTATCCGGTTAAATCAAAACCTTGCTGATCATTATTTACTCAAAAGCGTTCAGGTGGTTTTATAGTTTAAAAAAATTACTGTACTTTATTTGCTAAATCGATGTGAAAACTCTTTTGTCTTGTAAAATCACCAAGTCTCTTTTCTCTGACCTAAAAAAGGCATCATAAAATACATACTCGTGCTTAGCAGAACACGACACCTGACATAATAAACATATGCCTTTTTAACTCCTAACACTTCTGAGTCTACCTCTTACTTTTTAGGCAGGATTTTTGTTGTTGTTGTTGTTGAAATTTTTACTGTGCCCTCACAGGGATTTTTATTTTATTCAAGCAGTGTTTCCTGAAATCAGAAGCAGGGGCTTTAGTGGATACTGCCTGCCTGTTATTTCTTTAGAAAGCTGTTTTCCAATCTGCTGTCGGCTATCAAAACAGCATTCTGAACAGATGAATTATTGAAGTGTTTGAGGGTGACAAGGGAGCTGAGAAAGGTCCCCTACAGAGGTTGGGATGGCATTTGGGAGAGAAGTGCCTTGGGCTACCTAGTAACAAACAAGGTAGCTCCAAATGAGGGATGTTTTCCAAGCTTATTGCTGGCAAATCCATAACATCTGAGTGATCAGTGATGAGTGTGCTCATGCCTTGAGATGACAAGGCATCGAGATGATGACACCAGAAAATCTAATCGTGCTGTTTGATAGAAAAGGCCATGTTGAAAGAGGATTTTGAGCTGCATTTTTCCCCTCCCTCCCTCCCTCCCGCCCTTCCTTCCTTCCTTCCTTCCTTCCTCCCTCCCTCCCTCCCTCCCTCCTTCCCTCCCTCCCTCCCTCCCTCCCTGTTTCTTCCTCCTTCTTTCTCTCTTTCTTTCTTGGGATTTCTTTAATTGAGCTCTTTCCTGTGCCAATATAATGATGAGTACTTGACAAATATATCTCATTTAAATCCCCCACAATGCTAGAAGGTAGGTCATATTATATCCATTTTATTTTATTTATTTATTGGAGTAAAATTGCTTTACACTATTTTGTTAGCTTCTGCTCTACAATGAAGTGAATTGGCTATATGTATACCATGTCCATTTTAGAACTGACAAGATCGAACAGTTAGTGGATGCAAGTTATTTTGGAATGGTTTATGAAGCAAATACCATCTCTCTGTCTCCTCTATGAAATCCCAGTTAATCTAGTATTAATCACAAGTATTTTATAGAAGTGGGTTTTTGGGAGGTGGCTTAAAAAGGAGTTTGAGAATCCTACTGAAATTTATTATACATTTAATGGACATCTAACTCAAAGTGATGGGATCAAATACTGCTTCTTGGAAGAGGTATAATTTGAACAGAATTTTAAGGATAGGATTCAGCCAAAAGTGTGTGGGTAGGACACAAGTTATATCAGGGAGAGAGAGGAGCATATAGCAAGGCTGAGAGTCAAGAGCACCTACGGCATATTTGAAGAACTGTTAAATGTTAGCTTTTGCTACATGAGGGTCATACATAATAAAGAATATCACATAGACTATGTTTCAGTTTCTTGCTTCCTCTTCTTTACTTAATCATGGGTCCCATTAGGGTTATACTGCCAATCAACATTCTGAATATGCATAGAAGATGTAGAATATTGCAAAGCAGCCACTTCTGTTAAAAAAAAAAAAAGAAGTGATTGTGAAGGGAGAGATTAAAGTATCATTGCCTATTTTAAATCGTTAGCCAAGGAGATCCAACTATTTTATTAAATGTGTTTTTTCTATTATTGTGCCATATCTATCACAGATCTCTTTTTTTATTTTTTTGTATGCATATTTCAAGATTTCATTAAGTGCACATTTTTATTTTATTCTCCCTTCTCTATATTCATTTACTCCTTTTTAAAAAATATATTTTCCTTTTAAAAATATTTTATTAGAATATAGTGGATTTACAATGTTGTCTTAGGTTCAGGTGTATAGCAAAGTGATTCGGTTATACATATACATGTATCCACTCTTTTTTAGATTCTTTTCCCATATCGGTCATTACAGAGTATTGAGTAGAGTTCCCTGTGTTATACAGTAGGTCAGTATTAGTTATCTATTTTATATATAGTAGTGTGTATATGTCAATCCCAATCTCCCAAATTATGCTCCCTTTTCCACCCTGGTAGCCATAAGTTTGTTTTCTACATCTGCGACTCTATTTCTGTTTTGTAAATAAGTTCATTTGTAATGTTTTTTTTTAAGATTCCATGTATAAGCAATATCATATGGTATTTGTCTTTCTGTATCTGACTTACTTCACTCAGTATGACAATCTCTAGGTCCATCTCTGTTGCTGCAAATAACATTATTTCATTCTTTTTTTATGGCTGAGTAATATTCCATTGTATATATGTCCCGTATCTTCTTTATCCATTCATCTGTCATTGGACATTTAGGTTGCTTCCATGACCTGGCTATTGTAAATAGTGCTGCAATGAACATTGGGGTGCATGTATCCTTCCAAATTATGGTTTTCTCTGTATATATGCCCAGGATTGGGATTGCTGGATCATATGGTAGCTCTATTTTTAGTTTTTAAAGGAACCTTCGTACTGTTCTCCATAGTGGCTGTACCAATTTACATTCCCACCAATAGTGTTGGAGGGTTCTCTTTTCTCCACAACCTCTCCAGCACTTATTGTTTGTAGATTTTTTGATTATAGCCATTCTGACTTGTGAAATGATACCTCATTGTAGTTTTGATTTGCATTTCTCTAATAATTAGTGAAGTTGAGCATCTTTTCCTGTGCCTGTTGGTCACCTGTATGTTTTCTTTGGAGACATGTCTATTTAGATCTTCTGCCCATTTTTTTTGTGGTACGCGGGCCTCTCACTGCTGCGGCCTCTCCCGTTGCGGAGCGCAGGCTCAGCGGCCATGGCTCACGGGCCTAGCCGCTCTGTGGCATGTGGGATCTTCCCGGACCGGGGCACGAACCCATGTCCCCTGCATCGGCAGGTGGACTCTCAACCACTGCGCCACCAGGGAAGCCCTTCTGCCCATTTTTTGATTGGTTTGTTTGTTGTTTTAATATTAAGCTGCATGAACTGTTTGCATATTTTGGAGCTCTGTTGTCAGTCACTTCGTTTGCAAATATTTTCTCCCATCCTGAAGGTAGTCTTTTTGTTTTGTTTATGGTTTCCTTTGCTGTGCAAAAGCTTTTAAGTTTAATTAGTTCCCTTTTGTTGTTTTTATTTTCATTACCCTAGGAGGTGGGTCAAAAAAGATCTTGCTGCGATTTATGTCAGAGTGTTCTGGCTGTGTTTTCCTCTAAGAGTTTTATAGTATCAGGCCTTACATTTAGGTCTTTAATCCATCTTGAGTTTACTTTTGTGTATGGTGTTAGGGAGTGTAATTTCATTCTTTTACATGTAGCTGTCCAGTTTTCCCAGCACCACTTATCAAAGAGACTGTCTTTTCTCCATTGTATATTCTTGCCTCCTTTAAAATAAAATTGCCCTATTAGTTATTGTCAAGAGGGTTTTTTTCTCATATTTTTAAAAAAAAATTATTGAAGTATAGTGGACTTAAAATATTACATTACTTTCAGGTGTACAACATAGTGAGTTTTATAGACTACACACCATACAAAGTTACTTTAAAATATTGGCTTGTAGTCCCTGTACTGTACATTACATCCTTATGAATTATTTATTTTATAACTGGTAGTTTGTACCTGTTAATTGCTATCACCTATTTTGCCTCTCCACTTCTCCCCAAGTTTGTTCTCTGTTTTCCATAGTGACTGCACCAATATACATACCCACCAACCATGTACTAAGGTTTCCTTTTCTCCAAATTCTTCTCAGCACTTGTTATTTCTTGTGTTTTTGGTAACAACCATTATGACAGGTGTGAGGTAATATCTCATTGTGGTTTTGATTTGCATTTTTCTGATGATTAGTCATGTTGAGCATATTTTCACGTACTTATTAGCCATCTGTATGTCTTCTTTGGAAAAATACCTATTCAGGTCCTTTGCCCATTTTTAAATTGGATTGTTTTGGTGTTTTTGATATTGAATTGTTTGAATTCTTTATATGTTTTGTATATTAACCTCTTATGTCCGCATATTGTTTGCAAATATCTTCTCCCATTGAATAGGTTGGCTTTTGTGTTGTTCATCATTTCCTTTGATGTACAAAAGCTTTCTAGTTTGATGTAGCCCCATTTGTTATTCTTTTTTGCTTTTGTTTCCCTTTCCTGAGGAGACAGATTCAAAAAAATACTCTTATGATTGTTTGTATTTCTCTGATATCAGCTGTAACTTCTATTTCTAATTCTATTTATTTGGACCCTCTAGTGTATTTTTCATGAGGCTAGCTAAAGATTTATCAGTTTTCTTTAACATTTCAGAAAAATCCCAGCTTTTAGTTTCATTGATTTTTTTTCTATTATTTTTTAATCTCTATTTCATTTATTTCTGCTCTGACCCTTATTTTTTCTTCCTTCTGCTAACTTTGGGCTTTGTTAGTTCTTCTTTTTCTAATTACTTTGGGTGGAAATTTAGATTGTTTATTTTAGTTTTTTCTTGCTTCTGGAGATAGGCCTGTAATATTATAAACTTCCCACTTAGAACTGCTTTTGCTGTGTCCTGTAGGTTTTGGAAAGTTGTATTTCTATTCATTCATTTCAAGGTTTTTTTTTATTTCCTCATTGGCCTATTGGTTTTTTAATAGCATGTTGTTTAGTTTCCCTGTTTGTGGGTTTTTTCCAGTTTCTTCCTGTAATTGATTTTTAATTTCATAATGATGTGATAGGAAAATATAATTAATATGATTTGAATCTTCTTAAATTTATTGATACTTGTTTTATGGCCTAGCATGTGATCTACCCTGGAGAATGTTTCATGTGCACTTGAAAAGAATACTTATTCTGCTCTTTTTGAATGGAATGTTCTATAGATAGTATTTAGTTCATCTGGTCTAATGTGTCATTTAAGGCCAGTATTTCCTCATTGATTTTCTTTCTCGATAATCTATCCATTGACGTAAATGATCTATCCAGTGTTGTAAAGTTTCCTACTATTATTATATTACTATCAATTTCTCCCTTTATGTCTGTTAATACTTTATAGATTTAGGTGCTCCTATGTTAGGTGTATATATGTCTATAAATGTTATATACTCTTCCTATTTATTGTGATATAATGCCCTTCTTTGTCTTTTATTAAATACTTTAAGTCTATTTTGTCTAATGTGAGTATTGCTATTTCAGCTTTCTTTTTGTTTCCTTTTGCATGGAATATCTTTTTTCATCCCTCATCTTTTAGTCTGTGTGTGTCTTTAGCTCTGAAGTAGTCTCTTGTAGGCAGCATATAGATGGGTCTTGTTTTCTTTTTTTAAAAAAAATTATTTATTTATTTATTTATGGCTGTGTCGGGTCTTCGTTTCTGTGTGAGGGCTTTCTCTAGTTGTGGCAAGCAGGGGCCACTCTTCATCATGGTGCACAGGCCTCTCACTATCGTGGCCTCTCTTGTGGAGCACAGGCTCCAGATCTGCAGGCTTAGTAATTGTGGCTCATGGTCCCAGTTGCTCTGTGGCATGTGGGATCTTCCCAGACCAGGGCTCGAACCTGTGTCGCCTGCATTGGCAGGCAGATTCTCAACCACTGCGCCACCAGGGAAGCCCTGGTCTTGTTTTCTTATCCATTCAGCCACCCTTTGTCTTTTGATTAAAGCATTTAGTTCATTTACATTTGATATGTATGTACTTGCTGCCATTTTGTTTCCTGTTTTCTGGTTGTTCATGTAGATTTTCTCTGTTAGTCTATTCCCATGTGGTTTGATGATTTTCTTTAGCATTATGTTTAGATTCCTTTCTCTTTGTTTCTTTTTGTGTGTGTGAATGTGTTGCTGGTTTTTGGTTACCATGAGGTTTCACTATACATATGTACATATACATACACATACACATATGTACTTGTTTTAAACTGAATAGTTGGTTTTACAACTTTTGTCTTTTAACCTTCATACTAGCTTTTTAAAATAATTGATTCACTGCTTTTACTCTATATTTGCTGTTACCAGTCAGATTTTTTTTCCTTCATATATTTTGTTTATTATTATGGCCTTTTAAAAAACATTTCTTGTAAAACAGTTTAGCATTTCTTGTTAGGCTAGTTTAGTGGTGATGAACTCTTTTAGTTTCTGCTTGTATGGAAAATTATCTCTCCTTCAATTCTGAATTAAAACCTTGTTGGGTAGCATATCCTTGGTAGTAAGATTGTTCCTTTCAACGCTTAAATATATCATGCCACTTCTTCCCGGCCTGCAAAGTTTCTGTGAAAAATTAGCTGAAATGTTTTTGGGGTTCCCTGTGTTTGACTCTTTCAGTTCTGCTGGTTTAATGGATATGTCTCAGTGTGGATCTCTTTGAGTTCATATTGTTTGGGACTCTGTGTGCTTCCTGGACCTGGATATCTGTTTCCTTTTTGATGTTAGGAAAGTTTTCAGCCATTATTTCATCAAATATGTTTTCTGTCCCTTTCTCTCTCTCCTCGTTTTGAGATCCTTAGAGTATGAATGTTAGTACATTTGATGTTGTCACACAGGTCCCTTAAGCTATCCTCAATATTTTTTTTTTTCTTTTTGCTGTTTTGATAGGATGATTTTTGCTATTCTGTCTTCTAGGTTGCTTAAATGTTCTTCTCTATCACCTAATCTGCTGTTGATTCCTTTTAGTGTATTTTCTATTTCAGTTATTGTATTCTTCAGCTCTGATTGTTTTCATATATCTTTTATTTTCTAATTCTTTTTTGAATTTCTCACTGTGTTCTTCTTTTCCCAAGTTCAGTGAGTATTTTTATGACCATTGTTTCAAGTTCTTTATCAGGTAGATTGCTTATCTGTGTTTTATTAGTTTTTCTTTTTTCCTGGGGTTTTATCTTGTTCTTTCATTTGAAACATATTCATCTGTCTTTTCATTTTGTTTGACTTTCTCTGTTTACCTCTGTGAAATTAGGAGAAACCATTATGTATTCCAGCCTTGAAGGCATGGCCTTGTGTGTGATTGTTCCTATGCAGTTTGTGGTGTCAGCTGGCATTGGTGGGAGAGCTGTATCTGAAGTGAGTGCAGGCCGGGACTTTTTCTGGGTTGTGTTGAGGCCATTGCCTTGGCAGAGGTGGGTTTAAGCTGTGTGGGCACTATAGCCAGAGCCCAGCACAGCAGCACAGGCTGGGGCTACTTCTGGGGTGCACTAGTGGCCAACTGCCTTGACGGGGGCAGGCTGGAGTCAGGGGTGGCTAGACCTGGAGCTCAGTGTGAGCCACAGCTTCTCCTAGTGACACTGGCATCCAGAGCCTTGACAGGGGCTAGGGCTGGAGGGGCTGGAGCCAGACCCTGGTGTGAGCTGTGGCTTCTCCTGGGGTGTGCTGGTGACTGCCATCTTGGTGGGGGGAGGTGCAGGGCTGGAGCTGGAGTTGGTGCAGGCTTGGGGGCACACTGGAGAAGTCTTGGCAGGCTGGCTGCAGCACCAGGCACTTTTAAACCTGCTGCCTGTATGCTGGGGCTGGGAACAAGCAAGTCTGTGCATTCCCTTTAAGAGCAGAGTCTCTAATTCCCACAGCTCTCTGGCTCTCCTGGTCGTAAGCCTCACTGTTTTTCAGAAACAGCAAGGGGAGCTCATCTTCCCAGTGCCAGACCTTAGGACTGGGGTGCCCAATGTGGGGCTTGAACTCCTTGCTCCTTAGAGACAATCCCTGAGCTTGTGATATTGCCCTCCTCTTCTGGGTCATCCACTGGCAATGTGGGTCCTAACTGGATTGCTTCTCTTCCTTTCCTGTCCATATCAGTGTTTTTGTTTGTTTGTTTTGTTTTTATATCCTTGGTTATAGAAGAACTGTTCTGCTAGTCATCAGGTTGTTCTCAGAGAAAGTTGTTTACATGTAGTTGTTGTATTGGTGTATTTTTTTTGGAGGAGATGAGGTCAGGATCTTCCTACTGCACCATCTTTATCCTGCCTCTGAGCTGCCTTTTCACCTTCAAAATTAAATTGTTGTATTTATTTCAGCAGCAAACATTTGCCACCTCAGTTGAAACTGCTTTAGCTTATTTCACTGTGATAAATACTTGAAAAGTTATGGCCATGCTTTATCCCTGCCTCTTGGCCAAGCACAGTTTGCAGTCTCGGTATTTAAATGTGTGCTTGGGATCCACTTGTGGCTCAGTGTGTTGGTATGAAAAGACTTGGAGGTGAAAGCCAGGGCACTGGCTTTTGTGTCCAACTTTGCCACTAACTAGCTTGAGACCTGGCACAAGTCATTTAATCTGTCTGGATCTCAGTCTTTTCCTCTATGGAAAGAGGAATTGGATTAGGTAATATTAAGAGTTGCCTTCTTGACGTACAGTTTTGTGATTTATATATACTTGAGGTAAGTGAAGGGAATTTTACATGAAACTGGAAAACTCATTATTATGTATTTTAGAAAAACATGGCATGAAGTAAACAGAGTGATATTTGAGTTAACAGGAAGCTTACCTTTGTTTTCCAAAAGATTAATTATGGCAAGGAGAACTAACTTAGGGGAATTCGTGTATTATATTGATTTTCTTCTGGTATGTCATATATGGCCAGTGGATCACATAGGAATGTATATAGTGGAATTAGGTGACCAGGAAGTACCAATATTTTTATCTGCATTCAGAAAACAGTTTTTTTGTTGTGTTCTCTTGTAAAGTTAAATTAGGGCACCTAAATACCTCTAAAGTTAAAACTTCAGGTAATTAGTACATATACAGTATTATGTTGTCTATGCTGTTATTTTAAAGTAAATTGTAGAAATTGTTAAACCAACTTAGTAAGGTATTGTACAGTTGGATTATATTAGAAAATCCTTTCAAAAGCTAATCTTGGCTCCATACAGGTTTATTCTTTTGAAATGGGGTGGGCATCTATTAAGATTAATGATTCATTAGGCTCCTTAGCTATTCCAAGAGGATGCCAGCCATACTTCAGCTGGTATGCATTTTGAAGACTTTGGACTTATAGACAATTGGAGGTTTTTAATAATTTTTCAAGGGAGCACGATACGAATCTTATCATCATTGTACGAAATAAATTATAGTATAGAAGTTAGTAGCACCAACCCTGGAGTTAGATTCCCTGAATCTAATTCTGGTGCCACCCCTTACTGAGGGACCTTGGACAAGTCACTTTTTTTCCACAGTTTCCTCGTCTGAAAATTACAGTTAATGGTAAGGATTAAATGAATGAATATATTGTAAGAAATAAATGTGTTAATATATAGAAAGCATTTAGAATAAATCATTCCTGGTACATAGCATGTGATATCTAAGTGTTCGCTACTATTATTATAATTTCATCATCATCATCTCCAGGATTTTTTAACACCCAGTTGAATAAAACAATATTGAGGGAGGACTGTGAAAGATTTAGAATCTATTCTTCTAGATATTCTAAACTCTGCCCAGTTAATCAAATAAGGTCTACAGAGAGCTGGAATTTTGAATCCTGTATTGTTAATGCTTGTTGTTTTAGTCAGGGAAATGAACACACTGAAGTTTTGTTCCTTGCTTATGTCATGGTCTAATTCAGGTTGAATGGCTCTCCTTGTGAGAGCCTCTGAGCTCCTCTGAGCTAAGGATATAAGCTCCTTCCATTGTGTGGCACTGCTGTCTTAAATATGGTCCTTCAAGGTCATGGTGGAAGAAGAAAGCAAAGAGCTGTCATGCCCAGGCCTCCAAAGAGGACACATCACTGTTCACTGGCCAGAATCCAGTCATATGGCCCCAATCTGATCTCAATAGCTGGGAAATGTAGAGTTTCTGCATGTGTAGGAAGAAACAAAAGACGTTCAGGTGGCCTCTGTTACATACGGTCCTGCAGACTCATTTTTTTTTTAAACATCTTTATTAGAGTATAATTGCTTTACAGTGGTGTGTTAGTTTCTGCTTTATAACAAAGTGAATCAGTTATACGTATACATATGTTCCCATATCTCTTCCTTCTTGCGTCTCCCTCCCTCCCACCCTCCCTATCCCACCCCTCTAGGTGGTCACAAACCACCGAGGTGATCTCCCTGTGCTATGTAGCTTCTTCCCACTAGCTATCTATTTTACATTTGGTAGTGTATATATGTCCATGCCACTCTCTCACTTTGTCATAGCTTACCCTTCCCCTCTCCCCATATCCTCAAGTCTATTCTCTAGTAGGTCTGTGTCTTTATTCCCGTCTTACCCCTAGGTTCTTCATTACCTTTTTTTTCCCCTTAGATTCCATATATATGTGTTAGCATACGGTATTTGTTTTTCTCTTTCTGACTTACTTCACTCTGTATGACAGACTATAGGTCCATGCACCTCACTACAAATATCTCAATTTCGTTTCTTTTTGTGGCTGAGTAATATTCCATTGTATGTATGTGCCACATCTTCTTTATCCATTCATCCAATGATGGACACTTAGTTTGCTTCCATGTCCTGGCTATTGTAAATAGAGCTGCAATGAACATTTTGGTACATGACTCTTTTTGAATTATGGTTTTCTCAGGGTATATGCCCAGTAGTGGGATTGCTGGGTCGTATGGTAGTTCTATTTTTAGTTTTTTAAGGAACCTCCGTACTGTTATCCATAGTGGCTGTATCAATTTACATTCCCATGTAAAGTGCAAGAGTGTTCCCTTTTCTCCACACCCTCTCCAATATTTATTGTTTCTAGATTTTTTGATGATGGCCATTCTGACTGGTGCAGACTCACTTTTTATAAGGCTCTGATCAAGTCAGTATAAAAAATGGTTCAAGGCCACATTATCTTATTTTTATTGTATAAATGCTGTTGAGTAGTGTCCCCAGTGGAGTACTGGGCCTGATCTTAGTTTAAGAATAATTATACCCCTTTTAGGAAAATTGTTAATATTTTTCTTATGTAAACTGAACTGAGACCAGATTTCTCTTTTCTAGTTGGCAGACTGCTCACAACTTTACAGCCAAATTTGTTGCCCATCTGGAGCAAATACATTCCTTGCTCAGTTTTATGCCCCATAGACTTGGTTCTTTTATATTGATTCTTTCATAAATAGTTCATGTTATTTTTTTGTTGTATTTTATAAATCGTTATAAATCACAATAAATATTTTTTTAGAGGGAACAAGGTGGTACATAAGTAAATAGGTAAATAAACTCCTTTATGTAGAGGTATATATCATGGGAATAGTTATCACTGAGTCAGTTAGTTGACAAAGATTCTCTTTCTTAAACTCCTTGAGAAATAAGACACTCCCATCAGTAACCGTGGGTCAATTTGGTAGTGATTCTCAACTCAGGAGCTAGGGATAGACCCTGTAGGAAGGTTTACCAGAATGTTTGGCAGGGGGGAGGGAGGAAGGTGGGATTTATTCCCCTATACACACACCTCAGTACCACTGGTACAGACAGACATTTAAATAGTAATGCTCTCCTTCACTGCAATAATATAGCTCTATCCTTCCTTTGTAGTCTTATAAAATGTTTTATGTTTATGTTGTATGTAAATCTTTATCTAAGAAAAGGAGAAGTCCCTTCTCAGAGTATCGGGTGACCTTACTGCAGTTCAAGTTCCAAATGTTCAACTCAGGAGTTGCTCTTCGGCTAAAGTAGGTACCTTCCTGGCCAGAGGGAAGCCAGGTGCAAAGCTGCTATGGAAGTATCTCTTTTTTGCTGAGAACAACATGGTTTGTTTGAATTATCCTTTCCTTAACATCACTTCTAATTATCCTAAGGAGGTTTTATTTCCTTCTCTGTGCCCGTTTCTCCCCCCAGGAAAATAGCTTCATACTGTCCAAGGAAGGGCAGAGTGCCAGAGAAGGAATTTACACTGAAAGACAAGCACTTTGAAAGAAACTGTGTCTTGTCTTTCCTACCACACTATGTTTGGTGAATTTGAATTAGAAATTGGAGAAGACTAACTGGCTTAGCTAATGCAGTTATGCAGACTTCACAAGTAGAGAAAGGGCACGGATTTACCTTAAAGGTAAAACAGACAAACCTGGGTGAAAGATGGTATATTTATGATTAGTTTACTTTGTGCCTGGATCCCACCAGCTGAGCCTCTAGCCATTTTTGTGGTTGGCCAGTACTGCTTTCTTGTAGGCCTCTTGTAAGTTAGGTGATGTGGTGGCATACCTCCTAGATGACCCCTGATGTTGCCTACCTCCTGGTAGCCATACTCTTGTGTAGTCCCCTCCCACATTATACCAGGATTGGCCTATATGAACAATAGCATAAAGCAGAAATGATGGTAATTCACTTCTGAGATGAACGTATACAAGATTGCAATTTGGGTGCTGACTCTCTCTTTTGGCTATCTTGCTCTGAATGAGGTAGGCTGCCATGTTGTGAGAAGCCCTATCCAGAGGCCCATAGAGTAAGGAACTGAAGTCTCTGACCAACAATCAGTGAAAAAGAAAGGCCTGCTAACACCACATGGATGAGGTTGGGAGCAGATTCTCTTGACTCAGTCAAGTCTTGAGATGACTATAATTCTAGCTGACAGCTTCACTGCAACTTACTGAGAAAACCAGAACCAAACCACCCAGCTAAGCGCCTCCCAGATTCTTGATGATAAGAAACTATTGGATATAAAAAATGCTTGTTGTTTTAATCTGCTGAATTTGGGGTAATTTGTTACAAGGCAATAGATAACTAATACAGATAAGATAGAATGAACATAAATCTTTTCTCCCAAATACCAGAAAATAAATCATTGGGTTTTCTTGAACATTGAAAGATACCTGACTTTTATTTCTACTTCAAGTTCTTTTCTCTTTTCCACCTTAATAAATATACTTATCACTTGGCACTGCAAAGGAAATTAGATTCTCTCCTAATGTTGAAACCCATTTGACAGTATCTTGGAGCAGTGATTGAAGAGATGAGACTGTTCTCAATGCTTAGTGTGAAGAGAATTCCCTCCAACAAATCTTGTAGTAATGGTCATTATTAATTATCATCTAGGCAGCCTCCTCTCTTTTCCCCCTTCTTTTGGAGGTTCAGAGAAGCAGCTCTTCTGTTGGGAAGTAAAGTATAGATTAAGACAGAATCAGCTTCTGGCCAGAGGTTAGCTTTTTCTCTCTACATGTTCTATTTTTCTCCTTTAGTTTTTAGAATAACGGACAGAGAACACATTTCAGGAGCCAGATATTATGCCTTAAATTTTTCCATGAGGTGCTTCAAAAGATCATGGAACAGATCCTTCTTTGACATACAAGAACTGAGTGGGCAAACTCTCTTGAGACAACTGGAGCCTAGTGTCTATTTTAATGCTTTATTTAAATAAAAGGTCTTAATATTTGGAAAACTTCACTAAATGTTGTAATATGTAGTACAACTGCCTTTGTACAGCATGGTGACCATAGTTTTTCTACCATTATCTCAGAGATTCAGATGATATTTACTATAATTTAATAAAGTGAAAAAGTACTATAAAAGGTTCTGTGATTTGTCTGAAGCCCACCAGATATTTAGAAGCATTCATGACTATAATGTCCATTTCCTACCTTCATTCCAGGCCTTTTTTTTTTTTAAACACAAAAATAAGCAGTTAGTTGAATTCAAATTAATTTCTTATGTATTCAAAGAATGGCTTTCGTACAGTAAGGATAGCCCAAGATAGAGAGGTCCTGTGAAATTTCTTAAATGGGACTCATTAATCCTCTGAAATAGTGGGTATAGGTTTTAAACAGCATGAAACAGTTTGGACAAGTGCATACAATTTTATTACAAATTAATAAAATTCATTTTGATTAAAATAATACTTCTGCTAAAATTGAATGGTACCTCTTTTTCTTGGATAACACAGTATTATCATATAATATGGCAAAAATATTCAGAATATGTTTGAGATTCAGCCATGCTGTATAAACAAAACATACCTAGAAGAATCACTTTTATTTGAATCTGCCTGAATTTGCTCATTTATCTTTGCTGTACCTTGGCTGAAGTGTTTCTTAAAGGGAACGCACTTATTCATAGGGTTGCAGTGTATAAGCAGGGGCTACCTCCCATCCAAAGCATAGTTAAAAGTAGAGTTAGGGCTTCCCTGATGGGGCAGCGGTTGAGAGTCCGCCTGCTGATGCAGGGGACACGGGTTCGTGCCCCAGTCCGGGAGGATCCCACATGCCGAGGAGCGGCTAGGCCCGTGAGCCATGACCGCTGAGCCTGTGCGTCCAGAGCCTGTGCTCCGCAATGGGAGAGGCCACAACAGTGAGAGGCCTGCGTACAGAAAAAAAAAAAAAAAAAAAATGTGGAGTTAATCTTCATCTGGATTGTGCCTTATTTTTGTTCTATTTGTCCTTGGAGGACATTAATCAGTGCTTCCTTGGAAACAGTGTTCTGGCATATGAGTTAAAATTGTAATGAATCCAAAGAGAGGCAAATTAATAGATCTAAAAATAGATTCCTATTCAGCACAATTCATACCCCTCCCCCTTAGACACAGTTCTCCTGGTTGACTATCTATAGCAGTTAAGGGTACGGAGCTTTGCAAGGGCGTTGTCCCTTGCCTTCCTGCACATGTGGACACACCCAAGGCCCAGGACCATTAGTCTCTTGTGCAAAGCAATTAAACTGCTGGATTCCAGCTGTGCAGCACCTTATGGGTTTTCCTAACATTAATTTCTACAGGAGCCAAGGCAAATGAGCAACTGGGAAACCTGATTAGTCTTCCCAAGGCTTCCTCTGGGGACTATCTCATTTCTCCCCAATGAGAGGAGTGTTTTACAGTTCTGCTGTGTGCATACTAAACATTCATTTATTATCTTAAAGAAGGAAGTACTCATAAATAATATACACGTAATTCCCAATTAGATAATTTCAATTTTAATCATTATGCAAATCTAATGAGCCACCTTTGATTTTTCTTTCTCCCTAAGTTAGATATCTTTCAAAAATCTTTAAAGACATATCATTGTTCTAAAGTACCCACAAAAGTATAGAATAGATTTCTTCATGAATGCTGACCAGATAGGTATTAAATAACTTAGGGATTCCATCATTTATGAATAAACACAATTTGGAACTGTGTGTAATGTTTGAATTGAAAATTTGCCAAGGTCATTACTGTCATCGATTTGGTCAGTGTATGTTCTGGCAGAGGGACTTTGATGTCTGCTGTTCTAAATTCATTGGAATTTATTCACTGTGACTACTTAGGTACATGAACCCTCTACTGCTGGTAAGGATGTGGGCTTTCTGGTTGCTCATCCTGGCGAGATGCCCAGGATTGTGATAGTCCCGAGAACCCTTTCCTCCAGATGCAGTCAGGCCCTAGCAGTCTACTCCACTCCTTATGCGTAGGTTCTCCCTGGACTCTTGAAGGGCATCAGGAGGTAGGGGCTCAGAGTGGGAACTCAGTCAATGTTTGTTAAATGAAGGACTGAATTTTGCAGAAAAATTTGAGTGAAGTGAACATTTTCCCAAATCTAATTTGAATAAGTGCTTTCTGCTTTCTCGTGAAAGTTCTACCACTTAGTGACATGGCTTCTTTTGTGTCTTCCTGAGCCCTCCATTGTGTCCTTGTCTTCCAGAGTGGTTCCTCCATAGAAAAGACCTGGGGAGAGACAAAGTCTTGAGTTCTTCTCAGAGCCTGGGTATTTAAAGGGACTGGGGGGAACTATGAAACAGGTGGAGCCTGTGAGTAGACTTTGGGGCATTTGTGACTCCCCTGAGATGCCAAGCAAATTTTAAGTATTTATCCTTATTTGTATATGTGGTGTTTTTTTGTTTGTTTGTTTGTTTTAGGAAGAGAATCCATAGCTTTTATCAGATGCTCAATAGGGTTTGGGCTCAACCACCAAGAATCACTGCCATTGAGGTTATCAGCAGTAATTACAGACAGACTTTGTAACTTAACTACTAATGCTACCAGTTCTGAAAGTGATTCATTAGAAATAGTTTGCTGCGAGACACACAAAATGCTATTTGAGTAAAAAGTCGTGTTGTCCAAATAATCAAGACTCTGTGGAATGCTTCATGGTTCAAACTTTTACTTAAACTCAGAGCTGACTGATTTTTTGCGATATGCAAGTTCTTTCCTTGTTCTGCTCTCTTGGACTCTGGAACAGAAAAGTTCAGTGATAATGGAGCATTTGCAAATTATGTCTTTCAGTACAACGGAAATGGAAGCTTCATTTTTCATTCTTTTCAGTCTAGTAGAGCTCTGATCTCTCATGCCTGACATATATTTTCTTTTGGAATCTATCTTTTCCACTGGCTAAGTACTCTTGATAAAAAAGTACTTCTAGAAGGCAGAATAAGTTGAGCACATTGTGTTTTATCTTTATGATGAAATGCCGACTTCCCATTAAAAGGCAAATACTTCTTTTGAAAAAGTTGAATAGAAAGGTGCTTAAAAAAGAGACTTATAGATGAAATTTGGAGGACTAAGAAAAACTGATAAAATTTATTTGATCTTGGGTACATTTCCATTTATTTTTAATTAGTTCTGATACATACACATATATGTATATATATGTATGTACACACACACAATACAGTGAAAAGAACAGAATGCCAGGCAACCTAGTGTTTGCATAGAACTTAACAAGCATTGTCTTGTTTTACCCAAGAAAATTTTACTCAGTAAGTAGCAAACTTTCAGTCATTTGTTTATTCATTCATTTATTCAGCAGACATTTGAGGTCTACAAGGTCCTAGGGCCTTTGTTATATTCTGATGTGAAAATATGAACAAGAAGTGCTCTCTCCTCAAAAGCCTGCCTTTCAGCCCAGACAGACTAAACAAAACCCATTATGCTCAGGGTCAGTATTGTCAGTGGAAGCTACATCATAGGGAGGTATCTAATATGAGATCTCCTGGGTGTAAACTTGGTACTATTGCATGTTAGCCTTGTGACCATGGTCAGTCAGTGCACCACAGAAGGCCTCAGACTCTTTATTTTTAAATTAAGTAGCACCACCTCACTGGGTTGCCATGAGTATATAAAGGCCTACATAGAATGACAATAAATCCTACATAAATATTAATTGTTATGATTAACTTTTAAAAACACAGTGTGAACCAAGTACTTGGGAACACAGAGGTGGGAACTATGGAAAACGACTAGAAAGGTTCTGGAAAGATAATACAGAAAATGTACTCTCTGTGCTGAGTGGGTTTGGGGTGAGAAGAATCTTCAAAGGAACATAGATGGCATGTAAATACATAGGTGCTTAGGGGAGGATGGTTAAAGCTATGGAGGAAGGGGCTTTCTAGAATGCTTATATTGTTTTCCTTCATGTGTTCAACTTTTTTTTAATTGAAGTATAGTTGATTTACAATATAGTGTTAGTTTCAGATGTACTGCTTAGTGATTTATTATTTTTTTTCTGATTATATTCCATTATAGATTATTACAACATGTTGAACATAATTTCCGGTTCTATATAGTAAATTCTTATTGCTTATCTATTTTATATATAGTAGTTTGTATCTGTTAATCCCACACTCCTAACTTGTCCCTCCCCACCTCACTCTCCCCTTTGGTAACCATAAGTTTGTTTTCTATGTCTGTGAGTCTGTTTCTGTTTTATATGTAGATTCATTTGTATTGTTTTTTAGATTCCACATACAAAGGATATCATGTTGTATTAGTCTTTCTCTGTCTGACTTACCTCACTAAGTATAATATTCTCTAGGTCCATCCATGTTGCTGCAAATGACAATATTTCATTCTTTTTTATGGCTGAGTAATATTTCAGCTTAGTTTTTTACCTCTCTTATAAAACTATAACTTGCCTTTTAAAGACTTTCTCTTCTTGATATCAAAAAGTAATTTAGGTCTAATGAGAAATTGTCACTTTTGGGCCTTTTTCTTCCCAGGTAGCTAGGCTCCCAATGTAGATTTAGTAACTCCATAATTTAACTAATAAATATAGATTTTCAAATAGAAATATATCCTAATTTACTCTTACGTTTAAGGCTAAGGCTTTAAGTTTTTCATCTTGCTTTATTTCATAGTAAGCATTTCTAAAATATTCCTATTCTCTGTTAACCACCTTTTATTGAGAATTCTTTGTTTTATACACTGTGTTGTTTCATTCATAATTTGGTACTAAATTCGAGTTTTTATTTGCTGTTTTGATTGAATAGTGCATATCTCAGTCTGTCACGCCACCCTAA
Organism: Tursiops truncatus; assembly: GCF_011762595.2. Taxonomy (NCBI): domain Eukaryota; kingdom Metazoa; phylum Chordata; class Mammalia; order Artiodactyla; family Delphinidae; genus Tursiops; species Tursiops truncatus. Next base: position 45,118,205 of record NC_047047.1, read on the forward strand.
AGCAACGAGCTTGTGGAATTTATATATGAGTGTGTGTGCACATGTGTACGTATATGTATCTTAACCAATTTGCAAATGTGAGACAGTTTGAAGTAAAAAACATTTTCCTAACTCCCTGAATATTTTGTGAGATATTGAGAAAAGCAGAGTACATAAATAGCAATATGGCAGAGACTGACTGGCAAGATGATTCATAAGAAAAAAATGCTCTATTTCTCCAGTTCACAAAAATGCACTCATTTTTATTTAAGTATATTTGCCTGTGATCATCTTTCCTTTAAATTTAGTCTAAACTCCTCAAGGTCTTGAACCTATGATACTTGACGTTTGAATCGATACAGGTCATGTATCCAATGTGGAAAATAACAGTTTCCTTGTTACTTTGAGGGGCACATACATTTTGAATAGACATAGAATTTAAAATAAAATCCTTATCAGTTAATGTTTTCAAAATCAATTCATCTTGTCAGTGCACGCAAATGCTTTAAGAGAATATAGTACCTTCTCTGCACACAAGGGTACTCAGTAAGTGCTAGCCTTAATTTTCAGATATATTAGAAGTGAGTGTACTTGAAATACTATTTTAGCAATACCTATTCTCATTTTTAATAAAATTCTTATCTATGAAAATGTCTGCAAAGAATTCAATGCTATTAATCTAATTGAAACTATTTGATTACACGGAGATGAACGTTAAAATGACTAATATTTTTTGGAGACAAATTTAATTTGCTTTTAAGTACTATAGCAAATGACATTCTTCTAGATCTGTGAATGGTATTGATGTTTGTGTGTTCAGGTGTTGCACAAATTAAGGAACTAAATCACTTTTATCGGTAGGAGTTAAATGTGGTAGAGAAGCCATTAAAGTAATTTACAGCAGATGATATGTCAAAGCGGTTTCCTATGAAACCCTACAGAGATGGGAGGGAGTATGAATCACTGAGGATTTTTCATCTCTAATTACTTTAGCTCTCTTAGGAACAACACATAAATTTTTAATGGAAAAAATAAAGACAACAAACACCAGAGAGGGAATGTTGTACTTAATGCTGGCTCACTCACTTTTTGTTTTTCAAGAGCAGAATTCTGAGATCAAGCTGAATCTGTATATTTGATTTTTAATGGCTTCTCTCTTCATCTTCTCTAAAACAACATCAGCAACAAATTGTTTATAAGGCCTGTGAGATTTCATTTATTTGTCCTATTGTTTGACTAACATGAGTGGAGAATGCTTAGAAAGCTTACTGTCAGTATATGTTTTTCTTTTATCTTTAATATAGGTTAAATAAACCCTTAGACTAAAAAATGATTTCAGGTACTCCTAAATTTGTATATGAAACCCAAGTACATTAATTGCCATTATTATTTAATTTAATTAAAGTTTGCAGTAGGCATCTATTGCTTGGGTCGTGTAGCACCTACTCACTGTTTTCTGGATAAATCACCCCATTTTTCTTATGGGTAATCTTCATCTATTCTTCATGCAGGGGAGGGGCACAGAGCTGGGCAAGCTGTAGCCATGTGCCTGCCTTGAACTCAGCATTGGGCCAGCCTGGCTAGAGAAGATGCTCAAATTTGTGGTGACATGGAGGTCTGCATGCAAACCTTGGCCTGGATAACCTCAGGTAAGGAGGCAGCTGGCTGACCTGGCCTCATAGAATCAGCTTTCTGGAGATTTTTGCAGGAATACCCATTGACCACCTTACTTAGCCTGCTTAGCCTGCTTAGTCCCTCTATAGGCTATGTCTTGTTTGATTTGTGCTTTTAAATGTTTGCTATATTTTTCCTATCATTTGTTTGTTGTTTTGGTAAGATCAAGGTGTCTATTAGCTCAGTCTCCCATGTTGATGCAACCTGAAGTCTGCAATACGGTTTTAAGAACTAAATTCCCCTACTGGTTGTCATTGTACTGGGGTCATTATAGGATTGTCAGATGATTGTCAGACTGTGTGTGAAATGATTAGCTCAGAGCCTGGCCCAGAGAAAGGGCTATGTGCATGTTGGTTAGGGGACTAGAGGAGATGGTTGTGTGTGCAGCCTAGCATGTGTCAGCTGGCCAAAAGTAAGAAAGTGTTCTGGAAAGAAAAGGGCTGAGAACCTCAAAAATCTTCTCTACTTCTTATTTGGAGGCAGCTCTGGTAGCCTCTGTCCCTTGGTCCCATCAGGTCCTCATCACTGGGAAACACTCTCAGAAAACTTCAAAGAGCTGAGTGAAAATACCAGTCAACTGAGTTTCATACCTAGCCAAACACTCTTTCAAGAGTGAGGGCAAAATGAAAAAAAAAAAAAAAAATCAGACAAAGACTTGGAGAGCTTACTAATCCATGGCGCTTTTAAAGGAAATAGGTATAGTTCAGCAAGAAGAAAACTGAACCGAGGAGGAAGTTTATAAAAAAATACAAAAGAAACTAAAAGAAAAGATAATGAAATTTAACCATTGATGGTGCTTTTTCCCAACACAAGTAAGATAAAACTAAATTTCGACACAATAATAAAATATGTTGGAAAGTTCAAGGGTGATTAAATCATATTATCAAGAGGAGAATATAAAGTTGAACTTTGACTTTTAGAAAAATTCACGGATAAGAGATATCTTAACACTTTAAGTGTTTAAAAGCAACTTTTTGATCTTTAACTTTCAAACAAAGATATAACAAAAATTTTTATCAGTCTAATCAAAGATAGGAAAAAGAACAAAAGAAGCAAAGAAATGAATGGTAAGTAGACACTACAAAATGAGGTGGTAGAAATAACTGTAAATGTGTAAGTATTCAGCATAACTGTTGTCAAGTAACATAATTATTGCAGGTAACAAGTAAATCTTGCCAAGTTACTACATCACGTTGACTTCAGGTTACAGCAACATAGTAGAATGAGCTAATAGAAACCTTGATCTTATCAAAAACACTAACAAATGCTGGAAAAATATAACAAACAGTTAAATGTATAATCCAAACAAGTAATAACATAAAGAGGGACCCTAAAGCACTAAGCATACTTTTTCAAGTAGCAGATATTTTTATCTCCACTTGCCTTACATCTTGATATGTCTTAAATGGTTTTGAACTCTAGTAGAGAATAACGGGTTATATTATATGGGAATCCTGCTGTCCCTAACAGAACAAAATAGGAAGTTCAGAGAAACACACCTACATAAATGAAAACTTGGTATATGACAAGGATATTAGAAATCAGTGGAGATAATCGATTTACTGAAAAGAGTAGTCACAGTTGGCTACCTAAATAGGAAAATAAAGATAAAATTAGATCCCTATCTTACATCATACATAAAAATCTATTGTAGGTAGAATTACAAAATATCATACAGCAACATATTAAAATAAAAACTGCATAAATAGGAGAATACCGTTTAATTTCAGAGTAGAGAAAAACATTTAAAACTATTCACAAAAAGCACAAGCCATAAAAAGCTAAATTTCACAAAATTAAAATGTTAAATTTCTTTAGAGCGATAAACAGATAACATTAAAAGTCAATCTGGAAGAAGATATTTGGTGTACACATACGTGTCAAAGAAATAGTAGCTTGAGAACATAAAAAGTCCAATAACCCAATGGACAAATGTGGAAAAGAGATGAACAGACAATTCACAGAAGAGGAAACCTAAATTAGCTTTGTAGGTTAGCAATGATGTTCAAATTAACTAGTAATCAGTAAATACAAATCAAAACAACAAAATACAGGGTTTTTTCCCCCATATATAACATCTTTTTTAAAATTAAAAAAAATTTTTATTGGAGTATAGTTGACTTACAGTGTTGTTGGTTTCTGCTGTACAGCAAAGTGAATCAATTATACATATACATATGTCTACTCTATTTTAGATTCTTTTCCCATATAGGTCATTATAGAGTATTGAGTAGAGTTCCCTGTGCTATACAGTAGGTTCTTATTAGTTACCTGTTTTATACATAGCAGTGTGTACATGTCAATCCCAATCTCCCAATTTATCCCTCCCTCTCCTTCCCCCCGGTAACCATAAGTTTGTTTTTTACATCTGTGACTCTATTTCTGCTTTGTAACTAAGTTCATTTGTACCATTTTTTTTAAGATTCCACATATAAGTAATATCATTTGATATTTATCTTTTTCTGTCTGACTTACTTTACTCAGTATGACAACTCTAGGTCCATTGATGTTGCTGCAAATGGCATTATTTTGTTCTTTTTTATGACTGAGTAATATTCCTTTGTATATATGTACCACATCGTTATCCATTCATCTGTCAGTGGACATTTAGGTTGCTTCCATGTTCTGGCTATTGTTAATAGTGCTGCAATGAACATTGGGGTGCGTGTATATTTTTGAATTATGGTTTTTTCTCTGGATATATGTCCTGGAATGGGATTGCTCACCTCACACCAGTCAGAATGATCTTCATCAAAAAATCTACAAACAATAAATGCTGGAGAGGGTGTGGAGAAAAGGGAACCCTCCTACACTGTTAATGGGAATGTAAATTGGTACAACCATTATGGAGAATAGGTATGGGGTTTCCTTAAAAATCTAAAAATAGAGCTACCATATGATCAAACAAAATACAGTTTTACACTAATATAACTGCAGAAATAAAAAGTTATGACCGTGCTAAATTGATATATACATATTTATATGAAAAACTGATGTATAATATCCACTGCTGAAGGGGATGGAAATTAAACCAACTTTGGAGAGCAATTTGGCAATGTGTAGTGAACCTGAAGATTGCTTATGCTAGGTGTATAACTATAGGAGGAAATATAAATAAGAATGTTCAATGCTAAATTGCTTACAGTGGTGAAAAACTGAAAACAGTATAAATATCCATTAGAGGAAAATTAATAAACAAATTATAGCATATTCATATAATACAGTACTATAAAAAAATCAAAATGATCATGTGCTCCAAGTATTAGTATGAGGTAAAATGTTGAGTAAAAAAATGGAAAAAGAAATTTGTGACGTGATACCCATAGAATGATAACATTTTTGTAAAATTTAAATATGCTATCAAATAGTATACTGGAATGAAGATGGCGTGCATGGATATTAAGCTTATTTGGAATGATTTTGTTTTAAAAACTGTGAAACAAATTTGGTAAACAGAGAATGTATTAAAGTTGGGTAGTAGATACACGATGCATATTTTGATTTTATTATTTAAAAAAATTTGCATGTATGAATATTTTATAATAAAGTTTTTTGTTAAATAGGAAGATAAAGATGGTAGAATAAAATAGAAAAAGGGCAAAAGATATCAATAAATAATTAACTAAAGAGGAAACCTAAGTGACCAATAAATATACTTAATCACAAATATAACAAGGTAAATGAAACTAAAGCAAAAATAAAAGCTCACTCTGGGCTTCCCTGGTGGCGCAGTGGTTGAGGGTCCGCCTGCTGATGCAGGGGACACGGGTTTGTGCCCCGGTCTGGGAAGATCCCACATGCCGCGGAGGGGCTGGGCCCGTGAGCCATGGCCGCTGAGCCTGCGCGTCCAGAGCCTGTGCTCCACAACAGGAGAGGCCACAACAGTGAGAGGCCTGCATACCGCAAAAAAAAAAAAAAAAAGCTCACTCTACCCAAATAGGCAAAAATAAAAAATTTTGAAAATACCAAATTGGTGAAGGTGTATGTTAAGATGACCTTGATGGGAGTGTAAAATACTGTAATTCCTTTGTAAAACAACTTATAACTTTGAAGAGAAGCATATCTTATGTACAAACAACGATATTATCCTAAATATGCCTTCGTGCAGGTGCACAAAGACAAAAGTGTTCATCAGACCATGTATAAGTGGATAAGTGAGAACTAACCTAAATAAACACAAATAGAGGACCAGAAGAATTAAGGTCTATTCACATGATGGAATACTACATAGATAAAATGAAATAACTAGGTCTGAATGTATCAACATTGATAAATATAAAAAAAATGTTTAATAAAAATAAAAATTGTCAAATGTTACATTGACCATTGTACTAATTATGTAGATTTAAAAACATAAGGACTCTTTATTCTGCTTTTTGATCTATGTATCACCACATCAAGAGCACACTATCCTAATTACTATTGTTTTATAATAGATATTGATATGTGTGGGCATGTCTCTCTACCTTGATCATTTTCAGTAATATTTTGTCTATTCCTGGTCTTTTATTCTTTCAAATAAATTTCAAATTAGCTTGACAATTTAATTAAAATGTTGTTTTTTAAAATTACATTGATTCTATTACTCTGGTAATTTAGGGAAAATTGCCTTTGTGACATTGAGTCTTCCTACTCATAAAAATGATACTTCTATTTTTAAATTGTTGTCACCAAGTGTTTCAATGTCTGACTGTCTCCAAAAATATATTGTGTATCTTTTGTTGGCTGCCTGTTACCTCTATTTTCCCCACATTCACCACCTACCAAGCTAAATAGTGTGCTTTTCTTTTTAAAATTGAAACAGCCCTTGTTTTTAGAGATGAAAGAATTCTATCTCCTAATTTCTCCCTATTATTAATGAAGTTGTGGGTGAGTAGAGGGCCATTAATATATGCCAGATTCTACCATGAATTCTGGTCAGAAATTATAAGAAAATTAATTGCAAAGAATACACTACTATGGCAAGTGTGTCAGAAGCTATGATTTATTAGCTGTATCTAGACTGCCTGATCCAGGTAATGGTTAGCAGGGCAGCCTGAGTTATGGCAGATGTGGCTGACTGATCATCATTTAAGGGCAGCATTAATAATGTACTTTCAGAGAATGTAAACATAAAGTGGAAGGTTGCTTTTACAAGTAGGGTAGTTGAAGATATTGCACTGATTTTGTTCTTCTTCCCAAATCTGTTTACATATAAGCCATTCTAATGTTATGGTTCAGAATCAGCCAAGTTCTAGGAGTATTTTTGCATTACTGACTTAAACTTATCTTAAACAGTGGTAAAAACTTCTATTCATTAAACACATCCCAGAGAGTACTTATTTATTACAGTTACCTATGTGGCCTTTGCCATCATCTTTGAGTCTGTCTGTTGGCTCAAAATCGAGCAGCTAAAAATAACAATTACTGTTTTGTCTCAAATGGAGATTAAAGACAGCTGTCTTTAGGAAGTAGCATAGTCCAGACACTGTTGTTATTGAGGAACAATAAGCAAATAGTAATTAATAAGTAGTTTTAGCAAAGTTTGAATCTGGATCCATTGCCTATTTATCAGTGTGGGGAAGACCATCTGGTACCCTGTGGGACATTTCCAAGAGTGTTTACTTCTGCCCACTTGTACCACTAGGACCTTTGGGTGGTTTCAGCACTGATGAAATAACACTCTATGTAGAAATGTTTATTGATCCTAGCTCATCTCTATATTTCATATCAGATAGTAATGAGTTGGAGACATTTTGGCTTCTGGTTATAAGTTCTGAAGCAAAGCTTAGTGCTTATCTATTTAAAAATACATTGCTGCTTGGCTTTCTCCTAGGAGAATTGTAGTAACCAAGAGCAAACAAATCTTAAGAGTAAACTATTCACCTACCTAGTATAAATTTATTCAACTGCATGTTTATATATTGGTTTATACATTCTTTTATGTTCCCTGAATACATTATATGTTTCATGTGTCTTGGGTTGTAATTTTCAAGAGGACAGCATCCATGGTGGTTAATTGTTTTGTACCATATCTGAAGCAAGTAGTTGCATAACAGGTGCTGTTTAAAGATTGTAGTGGTGGTGGTGACTCTATATACATCTGTCTTCAGCATTAGCATAATGGACCTGATTTGGAGCTGGATATGATTGGTTTGAATATAAACCTGGAAGAGTCTTAGCAGCTTTCCATAAAATCAAAGTGTTGGTTTCCAGCTTGACTGCCAAACAGGAAATCATTCTTACCAAAGAGGTGAAGGATAAACCTCTGGCAGAGTTTTAGAGTGTGAGAGGATGCACAGAAAGAACCACAGTCTTAAGATGCAGGATAAGAGGCATGGCTGCCACACCAGTTGTTCATCACTAGAGGAAGAAGCAAAGCCAACAACATGCACCTTGCGGAACTTCCTGAAGAAAAGCCAAAGCTCCTTAGCCAGGACTTTCATGAAGACTCTTACTTTAAAAGGAATTTTAAGCAAGAGCTTAAGACCAAGAACCTTTGTGAGAACAGTATTACAGTGAAAACTTTGTCCTAGCACACCAAAATAAAAGATGGAAAACTAAGGTATCAGAAAAAGAGACATCATATGTGTTTGGAAGATGGGGAAAGTTAATTCACGAGCAAATAGCTTAGTGCACAGGGAGGATGGGATGGGTCTACTTGATACCTGGGACAGAGGGATTCCTGACACTTTGGGTGTGTGGCAGGCTGGGAGGACAGAATGGAAAGGAATATTATCTGTGAGAGTTTCAAGCGTCTGGTACAGGAGTGAGAAAGTGCTCTGGTTAAAACCTCCCTGAGGTGGCTTTCACTGGGAGAGAGCAGCAGAGGCAGGAGCAGGTGTGTCTATCCACCTGCACACAGGGTGTTAATTGTTCTCCTCCTTGCTCAGGGCCCTTGTATGTGTGAAATTATCCTAGGCAAATGTGGTTGCTATGGGCAAGAGTGGCATCTGTTACACTGAGTGGTGACAAGATCCTCTGGGCCTGCAGATATGGCCAGTTGGTGATGACAGTGACAGCCATGTAAGAATTAGAAGAGCAGATATGAGATACCTCAGAAATCTTTATCCCACCACCTGAGTCAGAGAAGGAGGAAACTGAAGGGTCAGACCTAGCAGCTTCCTGAATATCAGCATGCTGGAAGTCAGGGAGCTTCCCAAGAAATTGAGGTGAATGCCTGATCTATAGCCCATATTCTCTCTGCCCCACGTAATAGCATCACTTGCTTCCTCACTCAGCTTAACAATTTGACTCCACATTTTTTTTGTCCCTTTAAGTTTGGTCCCCGAATCCAAATCAGAAAAGAAGAAGTAAAGCTGTCACTGTTTGCAGATGACATGATACTATACATAGAGAATCCTAAAGATGCCACCAGAAAACTACCAGAGCTAATCAATGAATTTGGTGAAGTAGCAGGGTACAAAATTAATGCACAGAAATCTCTGGCATTCCTATACACTTATGATGAAAAATCTGAAAGTGAAATTAAGAAAACACTCCCATTTACAATTGCAACAAAAAGAATAAAAGATCTAGGAATAAACCTACCTAAGGAGACAAAAGACCTGTATGCAGAAAATTATAAGACACTGATGAAAAAAATTAAAGATGTTACAAACAAATGGAGAGATATACCATGTTCTTGGATTGGAAGAATCAACATTGTGAAAATGACTATACTACCCAAAGCAATCTACAGATTCAATGCAATCCCTATCAAACTACTACTGGCATTTTTCACAGAACAAGAACAAAAAATTTCACAATTTGTATGGAAACACAAAAGACCCTGAATAGCCAAAGCAATCTTGAGAAAGAAAAACAGAGCTGGAGGAATCAGGCTCGCAGACTTCAGACTGGGAGGTAATTACTGTACAAAGTTACAGTAATCAAGACAGTATGGTACTGGCACAAAAATAGAAATATAGATCAATGGAACAGGATAGAAAGGCCAGAGATAAACCCACGCACATACGGTCACCTTATCCTTGATAAAGGAGGCAATAATATACAATGGAGAATAGACAGCCTCTTCAATAGGTTGTGCTGGGAAAACTGGACAGCTACATGTAAAAGAATGAAATTAGAACACTCCCCAACACCATACACAAAAATAAACTCAAAATGGGTTAAAGACCTAAATGTAAGGCCAGACACTATCAAACTCTTAGAGGGAAACTTAGGCAGAACACTCTATGACATAAATCACAGCAAGATCCTTTTTGACCCATCTCCTAGAGAAAAGGAAATAAAAACAAAAATAAACAAATGGGATGAAATGAAAGTTAAAAGCTTTTGCACAGCAAAGGAAACCATAAACAAGACGAAAAGACAACTCTCAGAATGGGAGAAAATATTTGCAAATGAAGCAACTGACAAAGGATTAATCTCCAAAATTTACAAGCAGCTCATGCAGCTCAATATCAAAATAACAAACAGCTCAATGCAAAAATGGGCAGAAGACCTAAATAGACATTTCTCCAAAGAAGATATACAGATTGTCAACAAACACATGAAAGGATGCTCAACATCATTAATCATTAGAGAAATGCACCTCAAAACTACAATGAGGTATCATCACATACCGGTCAGAATGGTCATCATCAAAAAATCTACAAACAGTAAATGCTGGAGAGGGTGTGGCTATAAAAGGGAACCCTCTTGCATTGTGGGTGGGAATGTAAATTGATGCAGCCACTATGGAGAACAGTATGGAGGTTCCTTAAAGAACTATAAATAGAACTACCATATGACCCAACAATCCCGCTACTGGGCATATGCCCTGAGAAAACCGTAATTCAAAAAGAGTCATGTACCAAAATGTTCATTGCAGCTCTATTTACAATAGCCAGGACATGGAAGCAACCTAAGTGTCTATCATCAGATGAATGGATAAAGAAGATGTGGCCGATATATACAATGGAATATTACTCAGCCATAAAAAGAAACCGAATTGAGTTATTTGTGGTGAGGTGGATAGACCTATAGTCTGCCATACAGAGTGAAGTAAGTCAGAAAGAGAAAAACAAATACCGTATGCTAACACATATATGTGGAATCTAAAAAAAAAAAAAATGGTCATGAAGAACCTAGGGGTGAGATGGGAATAAAGACACGGACCTACTAGAGAATGGACTTGAGGATACGGGGAGGAGGAAGGGTAGGCTGGGACAAAGTCAGAGAGTGGTAGTGTATATATGGGCATATATACACTGCCAAATGTAAAATCGATAGCTAGTGGGAAGCAGTCACATAGCACAGGGAGATCAGCTCAGTGCTTTGTGATCAGCTAGAAGGGTGGGATAGGGAGAGTGGGAGGGAGGGAGATTCAAGAGGGAAGAGATGTGGGGATATATATATGTATAACTAAATAACTAATTCACTTTGTTATAAAGCAGAAACTAACACACCACCATTGTAAAGCAATTATACTCCAATAAAAATGTTAAAAAAATGAAAAATTTGGTCCCCTATTTCTGAACTTCCACAGGATCTTGGTTCCATGCACAGAACAGTGTAATAAGGATCTTGGAAGTCCTGGAAGTGTTTAGTGGCTGCTGCCCTTGAAGTGTATAAATGGTGTGAAGATTTTAGCGTTTGGACTAAGAGAAAACTAAGTAAGTTTGACCTTGCAGGTTGCTGACATAAAGTTCCACTTGAGTTCAAGGTTTCAACAGATGTATAAGATAGTGAGAACATTGGTTGTTGCAGATATTGTAGTGAGGTGGAACAAATGCTCTTGAGGGCTACTTTGTGCCAGATAATGTGAGGAGAAACTTAAGATCCAGGTGCAGGTATTAGGCCACAGTGAGAGAGGCCATTTTTGGTGCATAGTGATTGCCAAACAAATGCAATGGACATTCAAGACCAAGGGAGACCAGGGAAAGAGGAGGTCACAGCTGAGCTGGAGAAGTCATAGAGTGCTTTGGATTAGGAGTTAGGGGGATGTGGGCCTGGAAGCCAGTCCATACCTGCCTCTTATACGGGAACAAGTCACACAGGCTTCACAGAACTCCTGAGTCCTTTTTAGTAAAAAAAGGAGTTTGGTCACTAATGATCTTCAGAACTGCTTTATTGTTCTACCCTTTATAGTTTCATAGTCCCCCTAAAAGTAAGAATTAAATCAAACCTAAGGATTTTAGGATTTCATTATGAGGATGAAGGCACAGCTCATTTCAGGAGCTGGAAATCACATGAGCCAAAGTGTGGAAAAGGAGAGTGTAAGGTTCTGGTTTGGGGATACAGAGTGGTTTGTCCTAAATTTTATAAATAAAATATCAGAAGACAGATATTAGGATTTGTAAGTACTCAGTACTACATGGTGAAGGAAGGGGACAATATAATTGGATTTGGGCTTATGGTGAAAAGTGTTGATTTTGATTTATCCTTTCTTAGCTGTGGTTCACTTGAATCTTTAAAGTTTCTCATTGTGGCCTTTGGTCAATGTCTTGCTTCAGACTTTAGCGAAAAAAGGCACAGTAAAGAATTAGTCTGTGATCCTGTATTTTTAACACTAAAGGGAATGGGGCTGCATCTTTGATTTCCTATCCTAGAGACCTACAGTCTGTAAATAAGGCATTGCCATCCCCATTAACCAGCTCCATGAGAACCTGTGATAGTGGAGGGCATGGGCCCCTATCATGATTTTTTGAGCACATACATTTAGGAAAAATGTATTGATTATACAATATTCAGTGTAACACCAACGTGACAAGTAAACAGAAACTTGTAAATTTTCTCAGAGTCTGAGGGAAATGGAGAGTGACACTCCAGTATTCTCAAATTTACACAGTTCTACTTTAAGCAAATTAGCTGCAGCACTGTTTTAGGGGGTTAACAGCTTTTTTGCAGAAATTATGCCGAGTTTGTTTTGGCTTTGATATGTCATCCTCACAAGATTGTAGTTTTCTTATTAGCTGTCTTTTTATTTCTAAGGCTGTAAGATAGTATTAAAGGGATTATTTTGATTAAAATACTAGATAGTTGCTTTCTATTTATAGTTTTAATCCAGTTTCCAAATGATTCATGTTTGGTATTAAATTCAGTAGGACAATGAGTATTGAATATTTCCATCTTGAAACTACGAGCATGGATTTTCTTGCTGTTTGTTCTCACAGAAATATTTCTAAGGATGATTGGAATTGTGTATAAATAATCACACTGTAAATATTTAAGAGTCACCTTCCCCTTACATAGAAAGGATCTTATCAATGAAGATGTGATTAGATCCGTAGCAGCAGTGCTTGGAAAAACATTTCTAGTAAAGAGAATATTATTTCTGTTGAACTTCTCAGGAGAAGATAAATAAGGAGAGGTATGAGTTATCATGAGTAATTTGTTGCATCATCATGGAGTAACAAACTAGCTTCCTGTGCTTGCTTGACAATGGAGACGAGTTATCACAGAACAATGCCCAAGGTTTCATATTAACTCATTAACCACTATTATTTGTAATTGAATAATAGACTAGTTTCAGGAGGTTTTGGAGAAACCTTGAAAGTTAACTAACCTAGTTAGTTAGATGCCTTGAAAGTCCTCATTAACATTATCAATGCTCCCTATTCCAGTCATCCGCCCACCTAGCAGCCTGGCAATCTGGAATACACTTGGTTTGTCATATAAGACATGGTAATCAGAAGATGCACCTAGATGTTGCCGTTAATGGGTATCCACACCATCTTGAAGCCACTATCCTTGCAGACGTATATGGAAATACTATAATACTCAAGTAGCTTCTGTATCACAGCACCACCTTCACTGCCTCTTATACTGAGAGATGTTAGTTTTCTACTGTTGAGTAGTATGGTTGGGGATGATTTCTGATATTGTCTATGGATATGTGATCTGGTGAAATAATTGAAGCACAAACAGTCATAATCAGTTAGATTTCGGATGTGCAACCAAACAGGGAAATAATGACAATATGAATTATGGAGAAAAAGTGGGAAATATATTATGGACGATGCTTAGAATTATTAGTGGTCCAGGAAACAAGTTTGTTTGTTTGTTTGCTGAGTCTAACATGCTACAGAGGCAGCTAAAAGAAAGATAATAAATAACCTTGGTCAAGACATCTAAAGATACTGCAGAAGTACAGACATAGAAGGGAACAGACTTGCTCTCTAGTGGTTGTTAATGGGGAGAGATGCATGAAGATGCCTGGACAGATTACGTACTTACTTAATCAGTCAATCAGTTTTTAATTGAGTGCCTTTCATGTTTTAGGCCACGGTTTAGGCACTAGAAACATTTAATAGAACAAAACAGTTTCTCACTGAAATTTACATTCTAGTGAGGATACACAGATGACAAACAAACAAATAACTATATAGTTTTTTCCTCCATAGTATAATAAGCACTATGAAGGAAAATGAAGTAGGATAGATGCAATAGGGAGTGACAGGGAGAGAGAGGTTTTACTGCTATTTTGTAAAGCTGGTGGGCGTTAGGACATCACCTTCCTTTTTGAATAGGAGATACTGCGGCATGTGAATTTTGATAGGAATGATCTAAAAGAGAGGGAATAGAGGGAAATATCATGAGAAGAGTTACTGACTAAGCATGGAGTATGGGGTCTAGTAGAAGAGTGGAGCCTTGGATTTAGATTGAAGCTGGATAAGTGTGATGATTAAAATTGAGATTAGTGGAGAGGTACAGTTATTAGTAGTGCCATGATTCAGCCGTGGGAATAGGTGCTAAGGTTTAGCTCAAGGACAAGGTCACTGGGGAGGAGAAGCTCAAGGAATGAGTAACAAGGGTATTATTGGATAGCTATCTGGTGGATATTGAAATCACCAAAAATTATGACAGGAGGGGTGTTGGAGAGAGTTACAATGAACCAAGGGCTAAATTCTTCAAGGAATAAGCGACATGATCCAGGGGTTTGTAGATAACTTCAACAATATTTAAATAAATAAATATAAACCTTTTACCACTTGGAGATACTTGCTCCTGTCTGATCCCTCTTCCCTGACTAGTAGACTGGGGAGCAGTTCTGGTTTGCATTAGTCCAGTGGGACTATCCTTTATCTGGAACTTCAGAGACATTGAAAGCCAAAGGGTATACAAAATTGATAGTTGAATGGGATCAGCTGAATCAATCAACTGGAGAAAGGGGTACATTTGGGTCATCAAATGAGGCAGTGCTTGGGCAAGGTAGGAGATCTGAGGACCAGGAAGAGGAGAGCATAGGAGAGTGTGAGGGTCAGGTAATTGGATGGCTACTTGGAGATGGGAAAGGCAGAGCAGGGGTGCAGAAGGTGATTGTTACATTTGAGATTTTTAGAGGTCCCTAAAATGAGTGTGACAGAGGTTGTCCAGCTTTACTTACTTAAAGGGCCAAGATCAAAATAGGTAACACTCAAGTACCAAAGAATATTGTCTCTCTTGTATAAAGACATTTTTATAATTGTGACCACCCTAACCAGTCCAGAACCCCATCTCTCCATTCTGACCATTGCTTATAAAAGCTTGTGTTTTTATCATTTCATCACCCTCTTTTATTTGGTCATATTGGTACATGGAAGTTGAAAAGCATTTTTCTTGGATTAAGAATGTTAAATCAGTTTTACTGGAAGGACTGAGGATTTTCATGTGAGATTGCCTCACTGGAGGGCATTGGGAACAGCAGGGCAGCATCTGCCTACTACTTCAGGGTGGATCAACATTTATTAATGTAAATAGGGAAGGGTGGGGTGTAGAGAGGTCCTGTTTACCCCTGATGCTCTTGGGACTCTAGTGACTGCTGTCATTTGCACTGACATTTAAAATTCTCTCTCCTTTTTCCATCACGTGACCTGCTTCCCTCACTGAGTCTCTTTATGTTCACAGCCTGTGTAAGATTTTCTCCTGTCTAGAAAAAGCTGCTCAAAATGCAGAACCTTGCTTCCCATCTCCTCTTTTTACTTCCTGCTGCTGTTCTTGAAAATAATTGCTGTATATAGTCAATCCACAAAACATGAGACTAGGTAGAACCTTTACAGATTCTACATTATAAATTTAAGGTTGCAATCTCTTCATTTTCACAAATGCCAAAGATGGGGGTCTCTGCTTTCATTTCTTTCCTGTCAAAAGGACTAAATTTAGCTGGTTGATTTACTTTTTTATCATCCAAACATTAATTCTGAAAGGCAAATAAGTTTTTCCAGATGAACTTTAAAAAGATGATATATCTGATCCCTAAAGCACCAAATCAGAAGTAATACATTAAGGACTTTTTCTGGTAGTGAGGTTTTTTTTTTCACATTCCCATTTACCATTTAGTAGATTTCCTCTCTAAATGCAGAAATAAGGTGTGAGAGTATGCATTCATCTGTATTTTCTGTTAAGGTAAAACAGGGGTATATCTTCAATGTTATACCATGCTGTGCAGATTATAAATGAACCCTTAGAATTTTGACTTTCAGTATTGATATAAACATATTATTTATTTGTTTTCCTTAATTTATGCTGCTTGTTTGTGAGAGAAATGAGTTGATTAGAAATAAAGAACCCCGAAGGTTGTATGTGTTGAGGTAGTAAAATCACTTTTGAGTTGGTGCATTACACAACTCTTGGCATGGCCATAAATTTATTGTCATTCCTCTCCTTAACTCCTTAGTAAATTTTCCAGTTACTGTTCCAAACTGTTCTCATACATATCCAGCTTTCAGCCTCCCATCATCCCTTAGGTAACCTTGCCTCCTCTTTACTTGGGAGATTTTGAAACCATCTTTGAAACCATGTGGCTGCCTCAGCCTCCTCCTATAGTAAACTCACTTTATCTTTGAAGGTAAACCATAGTGTTATAACATGGCCATGGTTTTGAGACATTGCTGATTGACTGTTGTCCAAGCTGTTTTTAGGGCCCTTCAGCTGCAGTTGGTGCTTTTGAGGGACCAATGTAAGAAGAATCTTTATAATACACTTGTTTTATCTAGGTTCTGTTTATATTCAGCCAATGCTTACCATGAAGCATTTTAACATACTTTTCACATTTCTGAGTTGTAACTTTGATTCACCTTTTCAGGGAGCCTGTAAGGGACACATGGGTGTTGTATTTGCTGATTTCTAGTATGCTTGAGAATGTGGATTATGTTGCAGATTAGAAGTATCTTAACGCCAAGATTTAAAATCAGAGTTTTAAAAGTTCTTTCATAATCTGTATAGCAGATAGAACATTGAAGATATATGATTAGGAAGGGGATGGGGTGAAATCTTAATGGTATTAACTGGAAATTTAGTTCATAATTGTTCTGGGAGCAAGCTACTGATTCATTCGTTTATTAATTCCACCAATATTTATTGACCACCTGCTGTGCGCCAAGCATGATTTTAGGCACTGGGGATACAGCAGTGAAGAAAGGGACAAAAATCCTTGCCCTCAATGAACTAATTCTCCTCAAAAATAAACCACATTAATAAATAAAATACAGGGTGATAAGTGCAAAGAGAAAGAAGTAAAGGAGGAAAGGAAATAGAGCTGTTGGCTTGGAGACTGAAGTTAGGTTGGCAAGGGAAGGACTCACTGAAGAGGTGATTCTTATGTAAAGACCTGGTGTACGAAGAAGGTAAATAACTTGCTTTTTTTTTTTTTTGAAACTTTTTATTTTATACTGGAGTATAGGCGATTAACAGTGTCATGATAGTTTCAGGTGAACAGCAAAGCGACTCAGCCATACATATACATCTATCCATTCTCCTCCAAACTCCCAGTGAAGGCAAATGGAGGAGCAACACTCCCTATGAACACATAAACAGAGACTGGTGCTTTCTTTACTCTGTTTGCTGCTGAGTCAGAGGTGGAAACTAAAGCAATGGAGTGAGACCTTCCTAGGAGGTCTTGAGCCAGTGGAGCAAGCTGGGTGCTCCAGGTTTGGGTGTTGTATGTGTTTGGCTTAGGTAACTGGTGACCTAGGAAATAATGTTGAAGTTGGAAATTACCCCGAGAAACAATCTGGTTCAACCCTCTCACTGTATAATGGAGGAAATAGAATGGGCCCCAAAATGCTTGTTAGGCTGAATTGACCAAAATAATATCCGTGAAGATCCAGCACTAAACCTACATATCTCTTTCGTGATTGACTGTTCATTAACAATACTTCACTTCCTTCCAGTACCACCACTGCCATGGGGGTCACTATGAACTATTTTAAACTCAGCTCATAAGATGTGGCTGGGAAACTTGGAAAATAATCCCATAATAACCATTTCCCTTCTCTGTCAATTCTCTTCTTTAAAAGTGATGAACGTTGTCATGACATTGACTTCTGAAGACATTGACAACATCACAAAAATCTCTATAATGGAAGCTGTGGGCCACCAATTTCTTTTTTTTTTTTTTGAATTTTATTAATTTTTTAATACAGCAGGTTCTTATTAGTCATCAATTTTATACACATCAGTGTATACATGTCAATCCCAATTGCCCAGTTCATCACACCCCCACCCCCACCCCTTGCTGCTTTCCCCCCTTGGTGTCCTTACGTTTGTTCTCTACATCTGTGTCTCAATTTCTGCCCTGCAAACCGGTTCAATTGTACCATTTTTCTAGGTTCCAAATATATGTGTTAATATACGATATTTGTTTTTCTTTCTGACTTACTTCACTCTGTATGACAGTCTCTAGATTCATCCACGTCTCTACAAATGACCCAATTTCGTTCCTTTTTATGGCTGAGTAACATTCCATTGAATATATGTACCACATCTTCTTTATCCATGCGTCTGTTGATGGGCATTTATGTTGCTTACATGACTTGGCTATTATAAATAGTGCTGCAATGAATATTGGGTGCATGTGTCATTTTGAATTATGGTTTTCTCTGGGTATAAGCCCAGTAGTGTGATTGCTGGATCATATGTTAATTCTATCTTTAGTTTTTTAAGGAGCCTCCATACTGTTCTCCACAGTGGCTGTATCAATTTACATTGCCACCAACAGTGCAAGAGGGTTCCCTTTTCTCCACACCCTCTCCGGCATTTATTGTTTGTATTTTTTTTTTTTTCCCAGCACGTAGGCCTCTCACTGTTGTGGCCTCTCCCGTTGCGGAGCACAGGCTCTGGACGCGCAGGCTCAGTGGCCATGGCTCACGGGCCCAGCCGCTCCACGGCATGTGGGATCTTCCCGGACCGGGGCATGAACCTGCGTCCCTTGCATCGGCAAGCAGACTCTCAACCACTGCGCCACCAGGGAAGCCCTGTATATTTTTTGATGATGGCCATTGTAACTGGTTTGAGGTGATACCTCACTGTAGTTTTGATTTGCAATCCTCTAATAATTGGTGATTATTGATTATTATTCTCTAATAATTGGTGATTGGAGCAGCTTTTCCTGTGCTTCTTGGCTACCTGTATGTCTTCTTTGGAGAAGTGTCTATTTAGGTCTTCTGCCCATTTTTGGATTGGGTTGTTTTTTTTTTAATATTGAGCTGCATGAGCTGTTTATATATTTTGGAGATTAATCCTTTGTCCGTTGATTCGTTTGCAAATATTTTCTCCCATTCTGAGCATTGTCTTTTCTTTCTTTATGGTTTCCTTTGCTGTGCAAAAGCTTTAACGTTTCATTAGGTCCCATTTGTTTATTTTTGTTTTTATTTCCATTACTCTAGGAAGTGGATCAAAAAAATACCTTGCTGTGATTTATGTCAAAGAGTGTTCTTCCTGTGTTTTCCTCGAACAGTTTTATAGTGTCTGGTCTCACATTTAGGTCTCGAATCCATTTTGAGATTTTTTTTGTGTATGGTGTTAGGGAGTGTTCTAATTTCATTCTTTTACATGTAGCTGTCCAGTTTTCCCAGCACCACTTACTGAAGAGACTGTCTTTTCTCCATTGTATATCCTTGCCTCCTTTCTCATAGATTAGCTGACCATAGTGCATGGGTTAACCTCTGGGCTTTCTATCTTGTTCCATTGATCTATATATCTGTTTCTGTGCCAGTACCATATTGTCTTGATTACTGTAGCTTTGTGGTATAGTCTGAAGTCAGGGAGTCTGATTCCTCCAGCTCTGTTTTTTTCCCTCAAGACTGCTTTGGCTATTCAGGGTCTTTTGTGTCTCCATACAAATATTAAGATTTTTTTGTTCTAGTTCTGTAAAAAATGCCATTGGTAATTTGAAAGGGATAGCATTGAATCTCTAGATTGCTTTGGGTAGTATAGTCATTTTCACAATATTGATTCTGCCAATCCTACAGCATGGTATATCTCTCCATCTGTTGGTATCATCTTTAATTTATTTCATCAGTGTCTTATAGTTTTCTGCATACAGGTCTTTTGTCTCCCTAGGTAGGTTTATTCCTAGGTATTTTATTCTTTTTGTTGCAATGGTAAATGGGAGTGTTGTGTTAATTTCTCTTTCAGATTTTTCATCATTAGTATATAGGAATGCAAGAGATTTCTACACATTAATTTTGTATCCTGGAACTTTACCAAATTCATTGATTAGCTCTAGTAGTTTTCTGGTGGCATCTTTAGGATTCTCTATGTATAATATCATCTCATCTGCAAATAGTGACTGTTTTACTTCTTTTCCAATTTGTATTTCTTTTATTTCTTTTTCTTCTCTGATTGCTGTGGCTAGGACATCCAAAACTATGTTGAATAATAGTGGTGAGAATGGACATCCTTGTCTTGTTCCTGATCTTAGAGGAAATGTTTTCAGTTTTTCACCATTGAGAATGATATTTGCTGTGGGTTTGTCGTATATGGCCTTTATTCTGTTGTGGTAGATTCCCTCTATGCCCACTTTCTGAAGAGTTTTTATCATAAATCGGTGTTGAATTTTGCCAAAAGCTTTTTCTGCATCTATTGAGATGACAGTATGGTTTTTCGTCGTCAGTTTGTTAGTTTGTTAACATGGTGTATCACATTGATTGATTTGCGTATATTGAAGAATCCTTGCATCCCTGGGATAACTCCCACTTGATCATGGTGTATGATCCTTTTAATATGTTGTTGGATTCTGTTTGCTAGTATTTTGTTGAGGATTTTTGCATCTGTATTCATCAGTGATATTGGTCTGTAATTTCTTGTAGTATCTTTTTCTGGTTTTGGTATCAGGGTGATGGTGGCCTAATAGAGTGAGTTTGGGAGTGTTCCTTCCTCTGCAGTTTTTGGGAAGATTTGAGAAGGATGGGTGTTAACTCTTCTCTAAATGTTTGATAGAATTTACCTGTGAAGCCATCTAGTCCTGGACTTTTGTTTGTTGAAAGATTTTTTTTTTTTTTTTTTTTTGCGGTACACGGGCCTCTCACTGTTGTGGCCTCTCCCGTTGTGGAGCAACAGGCTCTGGACGCGCAGGCTCAGCGGCCATGGCTCACAGGCGCAGCCGCTCCGTGGCACATGGGATCTTCCTGGACTGGTGCATGAACCTGTGTACCCCGCATCAGCAGGCGGACTCTCAACCATTGTGCCACCAGGGAAACCCTTTTGGAAGATTTTTA
This sequence comes from Tursiops truncatus, assembly GCF_011762595.2. NCBI lineage: Eukaryota > Metazoa > Chordata > Mammalia > Artiodactyla > Delphinidae > Tursiops > Tursiops truncatus. The sequence continues at coordinate 45,139,261 of NC_047047.1, forward strand.
ATCACAGTTTTAATTTCATTATTTGTGATTGGTCTGTTCATATTTTCTATTTCTTCCTCGTTCCATCTTGGAAAGTTATACCTTTCTAAGAATTTGTCCATTTCTTCTAGGTTGTCCATTTTATTGGCATAGAGTTGCTTGTAGTAGTCTCTTAGGATGCTTTGTATTTCTGTGGTGTCTGTTGTAACTTCTTTTTCTTTTCTTTTTTTTTTTTTTTTTGCGGTACACGGGCCTCTCACTGTTGTGGCCTCTCCCGTTGTGGAGCACAGGCTCCAGATGCGCAGGCTCAGTGGCCATGGCTCACGGGCCTAGCCGCTCTGCGGCATGTGGGATCTTCCTGGACCGGGTCACATATCCGTGTCCCCTGCATCAGCAGGTGGACTCTCAACCACTGCGCCTCCAGGGAAGCCCTCATTTTCAATTTTATTGATTTGAGTCCTTTCCCTCTTTTTCTTGATGAGTCTGGCTAATGGTTTATCAATTTTGTTTATCTTCTCAAAGAACCAGCTTTTAGTTTTATTGATCTTTGCTATTGTTTTCTTTGTTTCTATTTCATTTATTTCTGCTCTGATCTGTATGATTTCTTTCCTTCTGCTACCTTTGGGTTTTGTTTGTTCTTCTTTCTCTAGTTCCTTTATGTGTAATGTTAGATTGTTTATTTGAGATTTTTCTTGTGTCTTGAGGTAGGCTTGTAACTTACCTCTTTGAACTGCTTTTGCTGCATCCCATACATTTTGGATCATCATGTTTTCATTGTCATTTGTCTCTAGGTATTTTTTGATTTCCTCTTTGATTTCTTCAATGCTCTCTCGGTTATTTAGTAATGTATTGTTTAGCCTCCATGTGTTTGTTTTTTTACGTTTTTTCCCTGTGATTCATTTATAATCTCATACTGTTGTGGTCAGAAAAGATGCTTGATATGATTTCAATTTTCTTAAATTTACTGAGGCTTGATTTGTGACCCAAGATGTGATCTATCCTGGAGAATGTTCCGTGTGCACTTGAGAAGAAAATGTTATCTGCTGTTTTTGGATGGAATGTCCTATAAATGTCAATTAAATCTATCTGCTCTATTGTGTCATTTAAAGTTTGTGTTTCCTTATTAACTTTCATTTTGGATGATCTGTCCATTGGTGTAAGTGAGGTGTTAAAGTTCCCCACTATTATTGTGTTACTGTCGATTTCTTCTTTTATAGCTGTTAGCAGCTGCCATATGTATTGAGGTGCTCCTATGTTGGGTGCATATATATTTATAATTGTTATATGTTCTTCTTGGATTGATCCCTTGATCATTATGTAGTGTCCTTCCTTGTCTCTTGTAACAGTCTTTATTTTAAAGTCTATTTTATCTGATATGAGTATTGCTACTCCAGCTTTCTTTCTTTTTTTTGCGGTACGGAGGCCTCTCACTGTTGTGGCCTCTCCTGTTGTGGAGCACAGGCTCCGGACTGGCAGGCTCAGCGGCCATGGCTCACGGGCCCAGCTGCTCCGTGGCACATGGGATCATCCTGGACCAGGGCATGAACCTGTGTCCCCTGCATCAGCAGGCAGCCTCTCAACCTCTGCACCACCAGGGAAGGTTTCTTTTGATTTCCAGCTTTCTTTTGATTTCCATTTGCATGGAGTATCTTTTTCCATCCCCTTACTTTCAGTCTGTATGTTTCCCTAGGTCTGAAGTGGGTGTCTTTTAGACAGCATATATATGGGTCTTGTTTTTGTATCCATTCAGCAAGCCTGTGTCTTTTGTTTGGAGCATTTAATCCATTCACGTTTAAGGTAATTATCAATATGTATGTTCCTATGACCATTTTCTAATTGTTTTGGGTTTGTTTTTGTAGGTCCTTTTCTTCTCTTGTGTTTCCTACTTAGAGAAGTTTCTTTAACATTTGTTGTGGAGCTGGTTTGGTGGTGCTGAATTCTCTTAGCTCTTGCTTGTTTGTAAAGCTTTTGATTTCTCCATCGAATCTGAATGAGATCCTTACTGGGTAGAGCAATCTTTGTTGTAGGTTCTTCCCTTTCATCACTTTAAGTATATCATGCCGCTCCCTTCTGGCTTGTAGAGTTTCTGCTGAGAAATCAGCTCTTAATCTTATGGGAGTTCCCTTGTATGTTATTTGTAGTTTTTCCCTTGCTGCTTTCAATAATTTTTCTTTGTCTTTAATTTTTGCCAATTTGATTATTATGTGTATTGGCATGTTTCTCCTTGGGTTTATCCTGTATGGGACTCTCTGCATTTCTTGGACTTGGGTGGCTATTTCCTTTCCCATGTTAGAATTTTTCAACTATAATCTCTTCAAATATTTTCTCTGGTTCTTTCTCTCTCCCTTCTCCTTCTGGGATCCCTATAATGAGAATGTTGTTGCATTTAATGTTGTCCCAGAGGTTTCTTAGGCTGTTTTCATTTCTTTTCATTCTTTTTTCTTTTCCATAGCAGTGAATTCCGCAATTCTGTCTTCCAGGTCAGTTATTCGTTTTTCTGCCTCAGTTATTCTGCTATTGATTCCTTCTAGTGTATTTTTCATTTCAGTTATTTTATTGTTCATCTCTCTTTGTTTGTTCTTTAATTCTTCTAGGTCTTTGTTAAACATTTCTTGCATCTTCTCGATCTTTGCCTCCATTCTTTTTCTTAGGTCCTGGATCATCTTCATTATCATTATTCTGAATTCTTTTTCTGGAAGGTTGCCTATCTCCACTTCATTTACTTGTTTTTCTGGGGTTTTATCTTGTTCCTTCATCTGGTACATAGCCCTCTGCCTTTTCATCTTGTCTATCTTTCTGTGAATGTGGTTTTTGTTCCACAGGTTGCAGGATTGTAGTTCTTCTTGCTTCTGCTGTCTGTCTTCTGGTTGATGAGGCTATCTAAGAGGCTTGTGCAGTTTTCCTGATGGGAGGGACTGATGGTTGGTAGAGCTGGCTGTTGCTCTGGTGGGCAGAACTCAGTCTCCCATTTCTTTTCACAAGAGCTTCCTTAAAGTTTTTGTTTTCTTTTTCTCTGTTGGGCTGGGCAGAGCAGGTGGTTCTTTCTGAACTATTGATTTGGAATTGGCTGCAATGATTGTTTAATTCTGTGTGCATCATTCAGCTCTAGTCTGCCCTGCTGCACAATAGACATTTATGGTTGAATGGAGGTGTGTACATGCACTTCAACAGGGACTGGTAAAGCACAATGCATCCTGGAAGTTCTTCTATTTAATGCAAAATACCCCTTAAACTTTGTAATTATGAATTTGAATTTTGTCTTTTGGACACCTAATTTCATCGTTTCCTAGATAGTGGGGTTGAGATTTGTAACATTCTGGGTTGGTGAGCAGGTTAATTGTGTATGAAGTAAGCCTTCATTAATGCAACAAGCTGCTTCCTCTCTCTTATATCCACATTGCATTAGAGAAATGGCTTCTACAATGTCTAATCGTAGAGGACATCTTCAGAGACTGTTTTCTGCCAGGCCTACAAAAATTATCAGGATGTTATCAGAATTATCAGGAATCACAACCATGGTGATTACAAGGGAATACTTGCTGTGATTCATGGAAGGCTGTTTACCTCGTGTGAGTGAAGAGTTGTGTTTTGTGTGTGTCTCTGTGTGTGTACACATGTGTACAAGTACATGCATGTGTCTGAACAGTATCTAATTACTTGGTTTTTCCTCCCTGCCTCTCATTGTTTCTAGAACTGTTTAATTTTCCATTACTCTTCTAGGACTTTACGTAGAGATAAAAAAGAATACTTGAAATATAAATACCCTTAAAGGAATCATGATTTTTAGAGACTGGCATATTGATTTATTTTAGCTACTTAAGATATTTTTACATGACCAACCCAAGAGAAAGAATGTTTTTGATATTTAATCATTTCAGATATGCAAATTGTGACTTTTCTAGTTACCTGGGATGAAATCAAGTAGCAGATATTTCTGGCAGCAGTGTTCTTCAAAACATTCAACTAGGGCTTCCCTGGTGGCGCAGTGGTTGGGAGTCTGCCTGCCAATGCAGGGGACGCGGGTTTGTGCTGCGGTCCGGGAGGATCCCACATGCCACGGAGCATCTGGGCCCGTGAGCTATGGACGCTGAGCCTGCACGTCCGGAGCCTGTGCTCCACAATGGGAGAGGCCACAACAGTGAGGGGCCCGCGTACAGCAAAAAAAAAAAAAAGAAAAAGATTCAACTAGCATAGTTCTGCATACCTAGCATATGCTATATAAATAGCTGTGGATTAGCTGACCATGGATATTGTCAATTTCTTTTCATTCATTTAAAAATTTCAATTGTCCAAGTATGCATGCCTGCAGAGTGTAACAAATCCTTATTATGAGTCCATTTTGCTTTAGATTCTGGGTATACAATGGTGAACAAGAGAGAGTTTTTGCCTTCAAGGAATTTACTTATAGTGGATGATAACGAAACTTCTAAGGCCATTTTGTTGAATTATATATGTTATATTAAGCATACTGAGTGCATTGCCCTATGCATGGCGCTAGTGATACAAAAAAAATTAACGAAGTACTCTTGCCCTCAGGAAGCTTAAAGACTAATTATCTCTAATTAGTCTTTATCTCAAGACCCATGCACATGACTAAATAGCTAGCTGTGTAAGGCCTTGTAGGGTGACAGATGAGGGATGCTCATCTGGTCCTTTCCTCTCTGTTCCAGACACATGGCTGTCTCCCTCATATACTCCATGGATGGAGTTTCCTGACTCCTCCAGTGACTCAGATTTCTACACTTAGAATTCTTCCCTGCTTTACTTTCATCTATCATTTTTAAACTTCTTTCTTATATTCTCTCATAGCTTCAAAGGGAAAATATCTAGTCACTCTATTCTCACAGAATCCTTTCTGCTTGGAAGAATAATCATTCAGCACAGGGGCTGGGTTTTTTCAGGTATATTATCTCCACTGAACCATTTAAATCCCTTTTTGCTCTCAGTTTTGATCATTTCAGATTGCATCTGCCGAAGGCCCATTATTGCCACTCTTTAATCAACTTAGTGACCTTCATCACACTGTAGGCAAAGACCCATAGAAGTAATTTTAGCAGAAGTGAATCCCTCATACTTGATTTGATGAAAGGATAAAATCGCTCTATTCAACCTAAGTGACCCTATTTGGACTTTTTATTTAACAAAATCCTGGATTAGCTTAGATTGTCAGTGACCATCTTCACGTAAGATAAAATATAATCACATGACAATGTTAACCTCTTGAAATTGGTTTTAAAGGGGAAAGAGACACAATTAGGTAGAATAAGTGAGAGAGGAAAGGAGGGAGGGCTTTAGAGTAGACTTTATTTTTAGTTTCTTTATTGCAGATGCTAAATTCAGATTTCTAAATATGAATACAGCGTGTCAGACAGCTTTGTGATGGTGCAGACTGCATCATTTATTCTGTAGATGACTGAGCAGGGGAATGCTCTCAGGTTTTATGACTAAATCAAAAATACATTTCCTTTCTTGTAGATGCCTAAATAACACATACACCATAAAGCCTCTGACTGAATATTTCTTCTACGGAAGAGGTGTATAATCTTATAAAAAGATTGGTTGCTTTGGTCTGTGTTTATATACAGAGATATATTTTGTTCTTTCTTGTTGTGACCATTGAAGTTGTCTTTTCACTGATTTCACTGTCTCCAATTTCTCCCTATTCCAATCAGCTTTGTATTCTGCTATTGAATTAATCTTTGGGAAACTCTTATATCACTCTTCTACTCCAAACTTTGGCCTCATGTTGTTTCTCTAACAAAGGTCAAGCATTTTATCCTAATATTGTAAATACTCCGTTCATTTTTTAAAATGTTATTTATGAGTATTTTCTTTTATTGGTTCTGTTTCAATCAAATGAAACTACTGCTAATTGTCATATCCAATACAAACTTTTCAATTTCTAAGCCTTTTCCTTAAACACACTCTCCATTTTCTTAAAGTACATTTCTCTGATCTCCTTACACCTAAAGCTTTTCTGTATTTCAAGACTGAAAGGCCACTACTTTTACAAAGTTTTCCCATGATCTCCATTACCATAAGTCCTCTTTCTTTAGCTTAAACTCCCAATACGTTTTATTTATGTATTTTGTTGTTCTAACACTTCTTATCCTAATGTATGTAATGTATATGTATGTATACACACAGTTGATATCTATATCTTATTAACTTTGCTAGACTAAACCTACTAAAGGAAACAATAGTATAACCTTCATTGTACCACTTCTTTGTGTACTATCTTTCATACAATAGGCATCTAATAATTATTCCTAATTTAGAATTTGATATGAGGCTTGTCTGTGTTAATCTATAACCAAAGGTGTAGAATTACGGAAATGCAGAAGTAAAAGGACCCTCAACATAAATAATTTTACTGTTGAGAACAGTGAAAGTGATTCTATTCCATGATGAAACTACATCAGAGGGTATGTGGTAGCCCATCCATATCAGCTGGAATTTCTGGCAAGGGAATAGAAGGATGATGAAAATAGCTTGTGTAGTTAATTGACAGTACTGCAAAACGTATTAAAAAGTGATATAATTGAAATACTATTTCAGTAGTATTTAGATTCAAAAGAGGAAGAGTAACAGCATGTGACAGACTACAATATGTGGTCCTGGTACCAATCAGGAGGGACAGTAAGGTCAGGAATCAAAGGCTACATACAGTTTAGGCAGCTATAAATGCTTGATTCAGAGAGGTGGCTCTCATTTTTCATGGCATTTAACTAAAGAGTTGAGTGGGGTGGGATCAATGTTCAAGATACACAGTACACACACTTGGTGCCCCTGGAGGAGAAAAACAAAAGTGGGAAAGAATGAATGTTTAAAATCACATTCAAGAAAATGTACTGATATAAATGAAGATCTGAATCTACATATTACAAGGGCCATTTGTATCTGTAAAAATGGACCCATGATGATTATCTCTGAAACAGCAAAGAAAGAAGACAAAGTCATTCATAAAGGAAAGGAAGTAGGTTGACATCGAATTTCTCAATAAATGTTCAAAACAATAAGTGAAGGAATAACGTCTTCAAGATACTCAAGAAAGAAGGTGAAGGATGTTACTCCATTCAAGTTGTCCTTTAAATGTGAAGGCTCTAGGAAAAATATGGAACATGCAAGAACTTAGGGGTTATTGTCCCTAGAAGCTTTTCCTAGCAAAATTACTACAAGATGAGCTTTATAAAAAAGTGCCATGGGGGACTTTGACCGAGACATCAGTGGTGAGTATTTTATATAGCTAACTGTAGATCAAAGATCTTAAAGTTGTGGACAAGGACTAAAGAAGAGTTTGTCAGTGTTAAATGCAGTGCCAAAGTAAAAATGACAGAACTAAAACACAGAGAAAGGTGGGAAGGAGGGAATTAAATGATTTCTTTGGATATTGTTTAAAGCTGACGAATAATAGAAACTTTAGTATATTTAAGAGTAGAAAGATTAGGCACAAGAAAGATATTAATATTGACTAAAAGTACATGATGGAGAAGAGAAGCGGGTGGAAAAGCTATTGTAAATGAATTTTATTGTGACTCACAATCGTGGAACAATATGTATTGTCTGGTGGAAAAGGGGGGCTATGAACGTTACCTAAAATATTAATAAAAAGACAAGCAACAGAATAAAATTTCAAATTCTTTGATGCCAAAAGAACACAGAAACAAAACAAAACTTAGTGGCATACAGCCTAAGAATGAAAAGAACTGCAAGGAAATCTTAAATATCATTCAGTAACGTTATTGTAAATAGTGATATTGAGATTGCTATTTTGTGGTTTCTTGTATGTTATGGAATAAACCAATAATTAAACTGAGATTTTCAGTGTATGAAAAACAGGTACAAGTATTAAATCGAAGAAATTAAATGAAAATCCCGTAATGTTAAATTTGCTTTGGGAATATCAGTTTGATTCATGATAATATATTTCCTGTATCTGTACAGTGGAAAGGCACAGGAGCTATGGCATTCCATCTGGAATCACCATTTTACTGCCCAAATTTTGTTTTCTAAATTCTATTCTTCACAGAAAGGAATCAGGGTTCCTTGGAGAAATGGCTGATTGTAGGCTCGGAGGAAGGAAAATACAAGGTGAATTTAGGACACCTTGCTGTGCTAGAAAGCAAGGGAAGACTCATGGGTTGGGTCATGGGGACAAGCACTAGGAAGTTCTCATTGGCCAAATTTGGCACATTTTGTACATGCAAAAGAACATGACTATAGTTGATTGAAACACATGGCATACCTAAGCATCCAGAGTCCCGAGTCTTTCAAGATATAAAAGAAGAGAAAGATTTAAAACAATGAGTTATTTGCCACTATTGGAGGTAACTATTAAGTCAAATCCTTCTGAAAACTGGTAATTAAAGACACATTATTATACATTTATCCTCGTTCTTCAGTGGGAAGTATAGTTCTGGTAAACCGAATACTCTAATTCATGAGCAAAAGTTTTCTCTACAGAAGAATGTTAGTTAATAAATACAGAACAAATGAAAGAATTTTGAAAATACACAAAATAATATTATGATATATTTTATATGTTTCTATGTATGTTTCATATATATACATATATATTTCCAGGGAAGCCTATAATTTTATATAAAAGTTTCCTGTTGTTAATTTTTTTTTTTTTTTTTTTTTTGCCAAAAAACATTCATTTATTCAGCAATCATTTGAGGACCTAGTATGTGCCTTTGGGGAAAAAAATGCTGACTGTCTAATGTTTTTGCATTATTTTCCCAAGCCAGGTCACTTAAGAGTTATGAATGCCATTAAACTATATAATTTCAGAACTGGAAGGACCCAAGAAGGTCATTTGGTCACTCCCTGCTCCATGCCCCTTCTCATTTTATAAACAGGAATCACATTATCCACTCTCATAACATGAATACTTTATGAACACTATCAGTAACTGAGGAGAGAAAGAAATTGACAAACTTCTAAGAAGCTAAAAAATCATTGCACCATATGAAGGTTTGGCTTGTAATTTTAAAATGCTAAGCACTTCTTTCATTTATTTGTTTTTAATCTTCAGAAAATTAAAACACGCAGATGGCCAATCTAGGTCATTATGAATTTTTTTTCTTTCTTTGACCGAATTGCTATTTCCTCTAGATTAATATCAGACTTGAGCTGCATGGCTGAGGCAGAAGTTCAGGGACCAGGGCATACAAGTGCCCTCTCCACTCAATAACCAGCAAACTAATTTGATGTTCCTATTGACTTGAATCTGTCTGCTTTATATCTTGAGCTTACGAGTGTGTGACCTCTTCTGCAGAGATCTGCTGCTTCCGGGCATTTTGTAAAGTGCTGAAATTGTCTGGAAAACTGCTCTTTGTGCTTTGCAAAATAATGGAAAGAGAGTATTTCCTATCTGACTACTGCACTGATTTCCTAGTAATAAAATTGAAGATGTATGTTTTAATTTTATTTCCATTTAGTTTTGAGAACCATCTTGAGGTATTTTGGTTCCTAACTCTGACTCCTTATCTGTCATCCTTTATGATTCATTGTTTCTCTCAGCTGTAATTTCTTTTCAACTCTTCTTCATAAAAAGCAGCTCCATATTTTCCTGAGTCATTTTCTGTTTCTAATACAAAAGATAATATTTGGCCAGAATCTCAATCTTGAAATGCCATCCATTTTCTAATGTGTTTAGCAATCAGGCAATTAAGAAACTGGCCTTCTCTTTCATCATCTCAGGAAATTAGAGAGATTTTCTTCATGGCTGAACTGCGTTTCTGAAAAAAATTGAGAGAGCTTTTGTAATTTATACAGAAATTTTGTTTTCTTTGAACTTTTGTGCATATATTGGTCATTTAAGAAATAAGGAACTTAATTTTCTCTTTTTCCTTTCTTTTTCTTACCTTTGTTATTGTCCTTTTGAAACCTTGCCAGGGCCAAAATGAGTTATTTCAGTGTCCAAGTAACTATGCTTTTGTTTTAGCCATTAAAATAGCAAAGCATGTTATTTTATGGAGGTTATGAAGCAATCTAATAGTTTGTTTCTGTACTCACACAGCAGGAGGCTTTCCCTGGAGGCCTTGAACCACTTCCTGGACATAATTTATTTCCCCAGGTCCTGGGTCTTTACAGACAGCAAGAAGTCTAAAACAGCTTAGGAAGGAAATAACCTTTGTCCTAGGATTTGCACTCATGTCATTGTCTTCTCTTTGCTAGGACTGTTGTTTCTGATTCCCTGACCGAACTCTGAGGACTTGGGTCTTACCTCCCTGGATTGACTTACTCTGTCAGATACCTTCTCTAACGGAACTGCCCCTGCAGACTCCTGCTCACCCTGATCACATTCTTCCGGTAAGATTTTTGCTAAGACTGTGACGTTATTGCCGGCTGGTGCTCTGTCTTCTTCATTCCTGGATCTTCTAACGTAGTATCTTGCCCAGAGTGGGAACTTGATAAACAGTGGCTGCATGATAGTATTGACTGTAGCACACAGTGAGTTGGTCAGAGGTGAGTTGGAGATGCTGTGTTGCTGAGAATTTGTGTGGAGTCTTAGTGTGAGAAAGCCGAGGAGGATGGAGTGGGTACTGGATTATTTTCTTGTATACTTCTCTTTTCCCTTTTCTGTATTTATTCGCACTGAGCTGAAGTAAGTGTTGGTCAGTGCTTGACTGGAAATAGACCATTCCTCTGAATTATATTCTCATTGGCTCCTTGATTTTTCCATTTTCTATCCTTCATTGCCCTTTCCAGAATGATATGAATCCCCTTTACCTGAGTAATAGTGCAGGGGATTATCACCTTCCTCATTTAAAAGATATAGTGATGGGCTTCCCTGGTGGCGCAGTGGCTAAGAATCCTCCTGCCAATGCAGGGGACACGGGTTCGAGCCCTGACGTGGGAAGATCCCACATGCCGCGGAGCAACTAAGCCCGTGCGCCACAACTACTGAGCCTGCGCTCTAGAGGCCGCAAGCCACAACTACTGAAGCCCGCACGCCTAGAGCTCTTGCTCCGCAACAAGAGAAGCCACCGCAATGAGAAGCCCGTACACCACAACGAAGAGTAGCCTCCGCTCGCTGCAACTAGAGAAAGCCCGCGCACAGCAAAAAAAACTAATGCAGCCAAAAATAAATAAATTAATTAATTAAATAAATTAAAAAAAATATTTTTTAAGATATAGTGAAATGTCTACATGACCTTGGGAGAGAGGGAGAAGTTTGGATTGCGAGACGTCCAAAGCTCAATGAAGGTGTGTCAAACATTTAAATCTAAACTTCTTCAATGGGGCAAAATGTTTTAGGAGGATCAGGAGACAAGAAACATATAAGTTGTGCCTTCAGTGAACAGCAGGACCATAGGGTCAGGGAAGGAAAGAGGCAAGAGATGTGCTCTGAAGATTCGGAGGGCTCAGGACACTGGGCTCCTGACCTCAGGCAGCTGATCAGCTGTAAGTGTGCCTATGGGAAAGCCATGGGGGGGGCTTTCTTCAAGTCTTGAGTAACTGGTGGCCTTAGACATGAGCTATTGCGCCTGTCCTGCTATTGGAACGGGGTTCCCTGGAAAAACAAGCATGTGCTTCACTGACTGCTCAGCTGATGGACAGGACTCTACCTTTGGTTACCACGGAGGACCCCTTCTGCCAGCCTCCTTCCAGAGTCAGGAAATGTCTTTCTCTTTATACTTTCAACTCAAATGCATCATGTGGATTCGTGTGGCTGCTTTAAGACAGGGACTTGTTTTATTTTCTTCCTTTTCTTTCCTGCACTTTATCTTGTGTTAGCCTTAGACTAGAAAAATGAAAACCCTGGGGGCACTTGGGAGCTTCTGCAACCCAGACAGCAGAGGCTGAAGAGCTCTCTCCTCTCTGTGTTTTTATGTCCTTTCAAAATGTCAGTTGGCACCTTTAAAATAAAGTCTGCCATCAAAGACATGCTCTTCTCCTCCCTGTCTGGTGTGCCAAAGATAGACATTACTCTGTCTGCTTTAGTTCTCCGCTTCCCGTTATGTTTGGCAAAAATGTAATTGGCTCTCCTTTCAGAACAACTTTTATTTATTTTCTTCACTTCAACATTTCCTCTAAACAAGAGGTTTTGCAGTAGGGGAATGTAGACAGCTTTTGTTTTTGCTGCTTCATGATTGGCTTCCCAGTGTTTTTTACAATGAAATTTTGTGCCCAGAAAAGATGCCACGGGAGCCAGGCAGTGCTGGTTTATCCAGGGTGACAGGTCACATAGGGAGCCAAGTTTACTCAGGTTTAACTCCAGGCTGGGGCTCAGGGCAGGCAGCGGCATTTCTTTCCTGCCTTCTAGTACCCTTCACATCCTGCCTTTGCAAAATTGAATTAGGTAATAATAATAATAATACTCCCTCTCAGTCAGCTTCTCTTACCCCAAACTTAGGTTCCTTAGAGGGTCCTTGCTCTCTATCCTGCTGATTTTATACCAATCTTTCAAAACCTGGCTCACATGTCATGTGGAATTAACACTGCTGTCTTCTCTGTTGCCATATCACTTTTCACATATGTTGATTACCGTGCTACTGCACTCACTGCATGGTCGAATGACTCATTGTACATGAACCTAACAGCTTAGCACTCCCATTCCCCCCCCCGCAAAACTGTGAGAAGTTTAAGGTTAAGGAATGTATCTCCTACCTTATTCTTTCTCAAATCCCCAACGTTTAGCCTAGGGTATGATACATAGTGGTCAGTTAAAAGGTATTTATTAAATGAGAGAATAAATGCAAATGGTACTTTTTTTTTTTTCGGTACGCGGGCCTCTCACAGTTGTGGCCTCTCCCGTTGCGGAGCACAGGCTCTGGACACGCAGGCTTAGCGGCCATGGCCCACGGGCCCAGCTGCTCCGCGGCATGCGGGATCCTCCCGGACCGGGGCACGAACCCGTGTCCCCTGCATCAGCAGGTGGACTCCAAACCACTGCACCACCAGGGAAACCCCACAAATGGTACTTTTGCACATAGATCTCACAGTATTGTCCTGTTGGATGCAAGCTGATGTGCCCGACAGGAGCATGGATTTAAAGCACTGAATTTGTAGGTATTTAAGTGAGATCCAAGGTTAAGGAAAAAGAGGAGTGTTGAGAATAAGTAAAGGAAGGTGACTAGCTGTCTGCTTTGGATTTTTGTGAAAGAAGTCAGATTCTCTTGAGATTGGTAAATAAAGGGAATGACAAGGCTTTACAACTGAGGAAACGAGAGAATATACTCACAAGGTAATATGATACACCAGTGTGAACAAGAAGATATTCTGAGAGGGTATGGAGAGTTCAGGCTTTTCTGGTGAAGCAGAGATGAGGACATTCCCACTACTCTTGAACAGAAAGGAGGAGTGACCCTGGGTGTGAATTCCACTTGGGGGACAAAACATCTGGAGAGGTTGCAACCAGAACTGGGGACTCTGGAGTTTCAGGGATAAACTCTGTTGGAAATCCAGGCGAGGGATGAACTATGCATGGATCATGTTGTTAGTAACCTCTGAGACAAGTCAATAAGAAGAGCACCTCCAAATTCATGACACGGGCATGTATCTTTCACCATTACTCAACGAGACAGTGTGCTATGGCAGGAGAAGCTCTTTCATGGGAAGGCAGGCAGGTGGCGTGAGTTGTAATCCCTTTCCTCTCACAATTAGCTGCATGACCTGGGGGAAGTCACTAAACTGGGTCTCAGCTGATTTATTTGTAATATGGTAATAACTGCATTTTATCTGTGTAAAGGGAAAGTATTGCGCTGAATGATTAATTGAGCTCTTCAGCTACTGTAAAATCCATTGTATCTCCCTGGAAATTCTCCACTGTGTCAGTTAACGTGGCTATTCTTAAGAGTTTGTTGTTTAAATTATTTAATTATGTTCACAATATGTGGTTGTCATATAGCATACTTAGGTCATGTGACCCTAAGCATGACTGCCTTGGAAAGGACGTGTTTGTAGTGTTGAAAATCTACATTTAAGACAGGTGAATTTTATATTTTAATAAGAGGAATGAATGTTAAAAGTTGGTTTTTCCTTAACATCTGAAATGTGTAGGGTTGGAGTGATATTTGAACATTACATAGTGGTAGAACTCTCAGAAAAATATAATTCTTTTAACTTGAAGAGATCTCAGCACTTTGAACTCATGAAAGATATGTCTAGCTTTCTGAAAAATTAGAGGTTCCAGAAGGTTAAGACTATTTCTTAAAATCATTTTTTATTTCTTAACAGAAGAAATAACATTTAATCAGGTAAATAATCTCTTTTCATTTCCACCCAGCTTTCAAATACTGTATAAACACAACCACATTATAAAAAAAGATATTTTTAATGACAAGAGAATATACATATTATTGTAGAAAAGATGAAAATGAAAAAAAAGCTTTAAGAAGAAAATTAAAATCATCCTTAGAAATAACTGTAGTGAACACTGACATCTCTCTTTCAATGTATCTTTATATATCTATCTTCTCTCTGTCGTGTGTGTGTATGTGTGTGTGTGTGTGTATAGAACCACACACATATACATACACATATACTGGGTTAGCCAAAATGTTCATTTGGATTATTACTATCTTTTGTCTTTTGGTGGGTTCACTTATGACTACAACTCATATTCTGAAAAGTACGTTTTATAATGAATCAACTTTGGAAAATGTACCATAGCTCTTTTCTATGTAAGATGAAGAAAGAATACATCTCATTTTCCTTCAGTCTTTTCCCTCATTCCATTAGTTTTGCATCATCAAGGTGTATAACACTGATCCTTTGACCTGTAATTATAATTGTGTATTCTCTGCTTCATTTTGAAGTTAATTATAAAAATTGAAAACCAATGAAATAATGTAGTTGGTAAAAGCACAGGCCCTGGAACTGTACCACCTGGCTTCAAATCTAGTTCTGCCGGGCTTCCCTGGTGGTGCAGTGGTTGAGAGTCCGCCTGCCGATGCAGGGGATATGGGTTCGTGCCCCGGTCCGGGAAGATCCCACATGCCACGGAGCGGCTGGGCCTGTGAGCCATGGACGCTGAGCCTGAGCATCCGGAGCCTGTGCTCCGCAACGGGAGAGGCCACAACAGTGAGAGGCCCGCATACCACACACACAAAAAAAAACAAAAAACAAACAAACAAACAAAAATCTAGTTCTGCCACTTTCTGTCTGGGCTTTTGCAAATTTGGATACATTACTTAACTTCTCTGTGCCTTCACTTCCTCTTATGTAAAATGGTCATAAAATAGTATCTACCTGCTGGTGGTGTTGTGAGCATTAAATAAGAAAGTACTTACTAAGTTCCTAGAATAATGCCCGGCATATAGTAAGTACTTGGTAATAGTATTTCTTGGAGAGCCCCATGCTATGAATGACCCTGTATCACTAAATCTATGCTGCTTAAGGGAGAATGTTCTAGGAATCAAAGTGAAATGGTTTTCTTTTCTTCTGTGCATCTCATCAATTATTCAAAAGCATGTGATGTATTAGTTTACTTCACATTTGGACTATAACTTTCTTGTGCAACTTTTTGCTTTGCCTGGAATTTCTAATTATTTTGCATTTTGTCTGCTAATGAAAGAGAGGAATGCCCTTATCACATTATTGTATTGTTAACCTCTTCCAGGAACCTATTTATTACATTCATTTAAGTAGAGATTGAAAATATAACAGCCACTTAGGGAGGCTTCCTTTTCGTAGATTATTGAATTTCATTTGATGTCTATTGTGAGGCCTTATAAGGACCAGATTTAATTCTCTGTCTGGCCTCAAAGAACAGCTGAACACAGCAATTGCAAGTAGAATTGTTTGACTTTTCTTTCTTCAATTCTCATTATTCTGATTTAATGTATCAGATTGGATAGCTGTGACCCTGACTTCTCAAGAGTTTTCTTCATCTGGAAAAATTTCTTGGAGAAATAAACTGGGTGGCTTTTTGTACCTTCAGGTCGGTGCTTCAGCTTATTTTCTCTATGCACTACCTCTCTAGTACTTTATTCAAGGCCAGGTCTCCTAGACTGAATTTTGGAATTGTCCAAATAGCCTTAGTGACCTGCTTCCCTGAAAAGAACTGCGCAGGAAAGCCCTGTTCAGAGCCATCCATGTTTGGATAATTGCCTCTTTTTGGAGAACAGTAAACAGTTCAGCATGTCTGCAGTTAAGGGAGTATCTGAGGGAGTAATGAAGTGTGAGGCTGGATGGGTGGACAGTGTGGGGGGAAGATTATGAAGGATGTAGAACAATTTGCCAAAGAATTTTAAATTTACTCTGTGCTGAAGGGAGGGAATGATGGAAAAATTTTAGTAGAGGAGTTCAGTGATCAGATTCATCCTTCCTAAAACAGATCTTTGATGGAAGTTTTAAAGACGGTTACAAAGAGGGCCTGGAGAGACAGAAGACTGATTGGAGGCTGTTACATTCACATTTTTGGCAGTGGAAATTTAACATCAAAACAATTTCTGATAGAATTAATTATATGTACTATTCAGTTAGATGTGGCAGATAAAAAGAAGCCCACATTATAATGTGAACATAAGAGCAGGTTTTAAAGAAGAAGGTAAAGAATCCAGTTTTAGGTGTTTGTATGCCTGTGGGATATGCAGATAGAGATGTTTAGTTGGTAGTTGGAAATCAACAGAGAGGACATCTGGATACACAGATCTAAGAATTATCCATGTTGAGGCTGTAACCAGTGAATTGGATATGCTCCTTTTTAGAGATTCTATTGACTGAGAAGAGGGCTGAGGACAGGAAAATCCCATGGACCACAAGTGTTTAAGAGATGATTGGAAGAAGAGGAGTCAGTGGTAGGGAATGCATCTTGTTCATCTCTGTGTACCCAGTATCCAGCACAGTCTTTCACATAAATACTTATTGGTAGACTCTATGGGACTAAAAGGAGAATTTAGGAATGAAGACGTGAAATCAGGAGTACTAGCGACCTGGAAAGCAAAGGCAGAGAGAAATGTAAGCAAGAAGGAGACATTAAATAAGGTGAGAAGTATCCTTTGGATTTGACAATTAGGAGGTCATATTCTGCCTTAGGCAGCTGCTTTAATGGGCTGGTGGGGCCAGAGCCATATTGCAATGAGTTGAGGGGTTTGTGCTAGACAAGGGGAGACAGAAGCTATATTAGTCTTTGAAGAAGTTGGACTGTGAGAGGAAAAGAAAGGTGGTATTTATAAGACAAAGGGTAAAAATCTTACTGACAAGTAAGCGTTCATATTTGATAATTTTGTGGAGGATGGAGGGACCTGAGGAAGGAAGAGCAGAGAAATGACCTCTCACTTGATACTGAATATTAATTCCATAGTGTTGGTTACGTGTGTGTGTGTGTGTGTGTGTGTGTGTGTGTGTGTGTTTCATTTACCTCCAAGAAGACCATTACTAACTGAGACAGGAGTCTCACCCTATACTTCTATTCTTCCTCAGCTTATTAATGCATGGTATCTGGTTATTACTGCTTGAGTTATAGATATTCCTATCACTGTATGAGGAAATATTTGAAGGCAATTCTCTGGATAATTTCTTACTACTTTGTTTTTAAAAGTAGACAATGTTGAAACAGTGCCACAGGTCTCTCAGCAGTCAGCTGTAGGCCTCTTGCTGTGTGGGTTGGTATGTAGTTGTACACTTGAATTGGCCCATATAATTTTGGCAGATTTGAACATTGTCACCTCTCTCTAAGTAGTAAAATTGGCTCACTTTTGGTAAGATTACAGAGCTGCTAACTCTACACTTTGGATCAGGAAAGCATGTTCTCTCTTCAAAATCAAAACCAAAAGAGAACCAAGTGTGATATTATTCCCCTCTCTTTCCATTTCACCTTTTCTGAAACTTTTTCTCTTTTGGGGACAAGGACTTTCCCAAAGCTCTGGGCCCACAAGACTTCTGTGAATGACCGGCTTTTCAATCTCCTACATATCTTTGCACAACCACTTCTCTGCCTATATTTAAGGAAAAGAGGAGACGTGTTTCACAGTTATGCCTTGAACTTGATGATACCAGTAGATGTCACTCTGAACAGCAGGATGGGGTATCCCTGTTCTTAGCTGTGGTTCAAAATGGGCTGTGGTATTCCTGCTGCTAACCACTTTTGAACATCTCAGGACTGACACATCTGAATTATAACATTCTCTGCATTGCCAATTTTACTTCTATGTTGTGAAATAAGAGGGCTGGGAGAGCTGCCATTTCATCTCGTTCTCATTCAGCTAGAATGCCAAATGCTTACATAGTTACACCAATCAACTAGACAAGAAGAAAATGTTTCAGGGAAAAAAATGGAGGAAATACATATTTTAAAGCAGCATATCTGAATTCAGTGTCAGGCACATTAAATTCTGGTGAGACTTAAGGCAGCGGGGAAGCAGTAAATACTTTCCTGAGTGTATGTGGCTGGACCCAGACTAAGCTGACCTCTCCCCACCTATACAGTATCACTTTCCACTCTTGCCCTAAATCAGTGATTCTTAATAAAACTCCTGAAATAGGGAAAAAGAGGAATCTTCCTAAAATTCTCAGAAAACAATAAAGTTAATAGATAAATTTTCCTTAAATTTATTTTTTTCCTTCCATACTCCATCCCCTCTCCACAAACCTTTGAAATCTGCTTTAGTACATGACAAGATCAGTGAGCAAACAGCAAATAGGAAATGTTGGGGAAAACTAGTCTAGTTGGACAGATTTATATTTCGCAGACATATGTTTGTGGTTGTCATGCTGTATACAGTTATATCTCATTATGCTTTCTTTTAAAGTTGTTTCCATTATGGACATAGTAAATAATGTGTGTGAGATGGTATGTATCAATTTATGATATTCTGTCACCTGAACAAGAGTAAGGACTGTGCTCCGCATGAACCACCCTCCACAATTAGTCTTGGATAGTTATTTTACCCTGTGCAAACTCTGCTCAGTTCTAAGTCAAAGTTCTTGGTTGAGCTTTAATGCCTGAGTTGGAATTCCCTTCCATCTCCCCTACCAAATTTATACAATCCAACCAACACTCAGGACCTATCTCAAATATCACCTTTGCACCTACCATAAGGAAGTATTGGTCAGGCAATAGGATTATTAAGAAAGGGAGGAACAAGACAGTACATGCGGGGAAAAAAGGACTTGTCCTTGGGAGGTAAATATGTGACAGCTTTGGGGGCTAGATTTAAGGGCTCTGGAAGCTCATGCAAGGAAAGATCACTCCCAGGGGTGCAGATTTAAGGGCTCTGGAAGCTCATGCAAGGGAAGATCACTCCCAGGGGTGCATTTGTTGAGAAGGTAGAATTGATATTCACCCCCTTGAAGGCTGAGAGGTATGTGGCTGGCTGGCAAAGAGTGAGGAAGAAGGTCCTCTAGGAAGAGAAGACATAAAGAAAAACACAGAGATGGGCAAGGCTCAAGCAGGGACAAGTGGCAGTGAGGTCAAATTGTCTAGAACTCAGGACTTATGACTGAGAGTTATTAGGGATAAGGCTGGTAAGACTTCCTACCCTCATTCCTCCTCTCTGCTGAGACTGAAGACGAAGGGAGTCATAATATTTTCCAGAGCACATGTGGCTCTCTTGCTTCTCTATGTCAGCTGTGATTCCCCCATCAATCCCATCTTCCATATTCTCTTTATAAAATCATCTTGAATGTGAATCAACATGAAGATGCATGTTTAATAATAATAACAACAAAAGATAATACTTGGCTTCTCTCTATATCTTGCAAGGTTTAAGAGACTAGAACTGCTACTGATCTTACTAGTGTGGTGTTAGCTCAAAATGTGTCATGAAAAACAGATGTGTACAACTCAAAGGCAAAGGCTCCTAGATAAAGATGCAATCCTCTTATAGAGCAGGAGGAGAAAGAGACAGATAATGCTGCTTTAATTAAGGTCTTCTTAATATCTCCATTATAATTTCCTACTTGAAGGGTTACATAGCTGTTAAATCTATGACATTGCATTGAATAAGTGAATACGTTTCAGTACTAAAAACAATTTTCTCCCTAATAACTGTATTTTCAAAATGCTATTTTAATACTGTTACTTCTTTTCAAAGGTTAAGGACACATTTCTGTTTTCCTATGTTAAGATGACCCCAGCATTTTTACAAAATGAGAATAGATGTGCTTCCAGGGACTTTCTTTAAAAATTCATAGTATTTTATTCTCAGAAATTTATATTTACTTACTTGGGAAATAACCTACAGAATAACCTACAATTTAGATCTTCAGGGAAAGAAAAGGATGACTTCTCGTTATGTGAAAAGTTTCAAGCTAAATCTTCTACAATCCTTTATGTCGACCATCCAGCTATATAATGCTGTAAGCTATTGGATTTTCCTCTTTATAAAATCCTTATTAATCAAAACATGTTGGTGCAAAGAAGAGGATTAATTGTTTGCTCTGAAAATTAAGGAAAGGGCATATAGAAGAGAAAAAAGATATTAAATAGCATGATGTTTCATTCTGCTTGGAATTAATAAGCATAGTGATCACCTTATTTTTTTTTAATTTTTTTATTTTGTTTTTTTGCGGTATGCGGGCCTTTCACTGCTGTGGCGTCTCCCGTTGCGGAGCACAGGCTCTGGACGTGCAGGCTCAGTGGCAATGGCTCACGGGCCCAGCCGCTCCACGGCATGTGGGATCTTCCCGGACCGGGGCATGAACCCACGTCCCCTACATCGGCAGGCGGACTCTCAACCACTGGCCACCAGGGAAGCCCTGATCACCTTATTTGAATTCCTGAACTTTACCATATTATCAAAATTTATTATATGCACAAAATCTGTGGAGATTTCAGATGTATTTGTTGTGGACCTAGATGACTTAAGAAAATTATTGTGAACCTTTAGAAACTTTGTAATAAGGATTCTATGATGTCATTTAAATTAGGGCACACGGGCAGTATCTTTTAGTATTGACTTGTACAGTATTTACTTGGTTGTGATACCAAGTTGCAAAATAAGTTAACTTCCAATATTAGGGAAGATATGGTCATCCTTTTTACAGAGCTTTTCATTTTAGAGAAGAGCTTTCTTCTCTTAGACTCATAGCACTTTGGACTTCTTACAGTAAGTGACATCTGCCACCTAATACGTGAGAACAAAGACCATGTTTTTCCCACCTTTCTATCACTGACAGAATTAAAGTGAATTGGTAAATAAATATTTATGAGTAAATGTCACAGTCCACTGTGCTGTCAAGAACCAAAAGGCTAAACATAAAGTTACATTTTGGTTAAAAGAAACCAGAATCATGTTGCTGTGGCATCCTTTGTATTGTAGCTGAATCCTTTTGGCTCCAACTTTTATCATTAAAAGTTGAAAAAAGAACATGCAAGAATGTAGACAATTTTCTTGTCCATTCCTTTACATGTCAGTAAATCCCTTTCTTCCTCTTCTGTACCCCTCATGCAAAAGTAGCACATGAATACAAACCTACTACTATGCTTTTGATTCAAATCTGAAATAGTTTTCTAAGTTGTAAGTGTAAATGTGTAAGAGAATTCCAGTTTTATACTATAGATGTAGGAAGGGAAAAATCGCCTATAAATGATTTCCACTAGATCTAAATTATATTCAGTACTGTCAGTGATTTTCTTCATTCAAGGCTTTAGATTGGGAACTTCTTGTCATGACTACCCAAGAGCAAAAATTCAGACTTTCCAGACAAAGATTAATTTCTTAGGTAACTTTCTCTATAGGGCTCAACAATACAAGTTAGAGAGGCCTTGGCAGTACCAACTTGAACCCTGATAATTCTCTTTAATGGGAGACACATCCAAGAATATTAATGTTTAGTCTACTATTTTAGATGTTATTTCTGAGGTCAATAATAATACCAATATTAATAATATTAGGACAATAATAATACTAATATTCACTGATATTTGCATGCTACCTATGTACAAGGCACTGTTCTAGCCTCTTAACAGATATTACATCATTATAGCAAACCAATGAGCTAAGTAATTGTATTATCTCATTCT
This sequence comes from Tursiops truncatus, assembly GCF_011762595.2. Lineage (NCBI taxonomy): Eukaryota > Metazoa > Chordata > Mammalia > Artiodactyla > Delphinidae > Tursiops > Tursiops truncatus. Next base: position 45,161,159 of record NC_047047.1, read on the forward strand.
CTTGATGAGAAAACTAAGACATATGTCATCCAGGTTATTGCTTTATGCCCTTTTTGAAAAGCATGTGTAGCAACTAATTATCCTGGCTAAGACTAACCCAGGGCTCATAAGTCAGGGCCTAGACTCATATCTCAATAGGATAGACACATTTGAGCTTGAGAAAAATGGGGAAATTTTAGCGTATTTCCTAAGGATGCTATCTAATGGTATGAGTTCTTAATAATCTCAAATTAATTTTGCTCTTTGATCCAAACTGTAAAATAAGTTTAGCATTGTTAAGTACTCCAGTCAGCTAGCAATCTTTAACTGTAGCTTATAAACACAAATGTTCTGTTCAGTACTTAGGTCTGCTCTTTTATATTACTATACTTTACTTTTTAAAGAAATTGTGTTGCATGAATGCGGTTATTTTGCATATTATTTTTAACAATGCTGAATCTGCCCGAATAATGTAAACTTTGATTTTGTGGGGAAAATTAGCTTTAGTTTGAGCTTTTGAAAAATGTACAGTAAATGCCAGCCTATAAGCCAGCCTACATTTTTGTAAGTTAATTTTTATAAGACGTTTCACATTTAAAATGATGCTTCAGTTTTGTTTATCTGTTTGCCACTAGAGTCAGTGTAGAAAGTTGAAGCTGTTTGTGGCATGTACAACTCAGATGTTTCTCATTAAAATATTAGAATCCATCCAAATAAAAGGAAATAGGAAATAGTTGGTCTCTTTGTATATTGTTGTCCATAATTTGCCCCAAATGTGCATACAAATGCAGTTATTTTTAGTCCCTTATAGTTTCTTTGTATTTTGTTGCTCAAGGAGATATTTGTCCAGGTGCAAGCCTTGCAGCAAAGGGTCCCAGTCCCAGGCCAGTCTCAAAACCCCCCACTTAAAAGGGAGGAAGTGGAGGCACAGAGACACAGGGAAACTTACAGAAGGTCTTGCAGCTAGTAAGATGTGGAGCAGAGATCCTAATCCAGTGAGCAGGACTTAAGGGTCCAGAGCCTGAGATAACAGTCTGCCATCCTAGAGGGATTAGAATACTTCTGTGTAGAATGGTTTCTTCCCTGTGTTCTCATCCCCAGTAGGGATAATGGAAAAGATGGAGAAATACTTAATAGCTGGAAAATCAACTCTAAATCTCTTTGAGGACTACTTTATCACTTTGAATGATTTCAGGAACATTCTTCTTTCATGCTTAAGCAAGATGCTGATATAGTGTTATGTTGGCAGATGTTATAAAATGTCTGTCATGTTGGCATTATAGTGCTACCTTGGGCTTTTTCACTGTCCAACTCCAAGCAATATTTATATGAGAGATCACAGAGGCTGAATTTCAAGGCCTTTCTCATTCAGGCCTTGCTGGTGGCACTTGAGTGTGTCAATTTCAAGCAGCCACGGGCCATGGTGAATAGATGGGGAAACAGAAGAAACCCTGCACAGATGTGCTCCTCTTTGAGGGAACTGAAAGTACAAAAACACAGTTCTTCAAAACATTTCTTTGGAGGCGTGTCTATGCATTGTAAGTGATGTCTTAGGTTTAAGCTATTTGATACATAGTTTTCTTTAATATAGAGATTTCCTGGTATTTGTCCATCCTTGTTTAGAAATTATGAACTGTTTCTGGAGTCACATGGATTAAAAATTGAAAGAGAAATATAAAGCCAACGTGTTAGTCAAAACCACTCAGAAGTGAGAGGGAAGCATGGCCCCACCCAATTTTAATGTAATTTATCACTTCATTTAGAAGACCTCCTTTAATGTGTGAAGAAAGGTCTATCTCCACTGCTCTAACAGTCAGGCCAGAGAATCTGACTTTAGGAGACATTTTCAAAAAATATTCCAGTTAACCCAGTGGTAAAAGTTTGTTCTGTTAAATTAGACCTTTCAAGTATCTGTGGTGGGCAGATCCAGCACATTCACTGTGTTTTAATCTCCTCTTCTTCACCCCATTAGTGAAAGAGGGATTCCCACCCTGCGGTTATGGGGATGACTGAACACATAATACCTGACACTGGACAGATGAGATCAACAAAAGTTTATTAATCCCATTACTCATTGCCCAGGTTTTTTAATATCAAGAGGATGGAATGGCCCCTGGTTCCCATGGGAGGATGTGATTTCTGTGTTGAATAATTCCATGAGCTGGAAGGGAGTTGAAACTCACTACAGGGATAGGCAGGAACTGTGCCCGGTTGCTTTGTTAAGGAAGGTTGTTTGGCTATGGACTGGATCTGTGGGAGTGGAGTAGGGATAGGAACTTGCAGTTAGGTCATTCAAGGTCTTTCTGGTTTGACCAGATGTCAAGGCCCGTAATCTTGGGTCTTAACTTCAGGCCTTATACCAGACACTGCTAAATTCAACCATTGCACTTAGTGTCTAGGTCTCCCCTCTTGTGTTAGTCTGCTTGGGCTACTATTAGAAAACAAAATAAAACCACCTACTGGGTGACTTAAAAAAACAGAAATTTATTTTCTCACAGTTCTGAAGGCTAGATGTCCATGATCAAAGTGGCAACGAATTCAATTTCTGGTGAGCCACTCTTCCTATCTTGTAGATGACTGCTGTTCTTACTATTTCTTCAGTGGCCTTTTCTTGGTGTGTGCACATGGGAGCAGAGAGAGAGAGAGGAAGAGGGAGAGAGGGAAAAAGGAAGAGAGAGAGGGAGAAAGAGTGTGTTTCTGTGGTGTTTCTTCTTTTAAGAATGCTGGTCCTATCAGATCAGTGCCTCACCTTTATGACTTCATTTAACCTTAATTACTTTCTTAGAGGTCCCATCTCTAAATACAGCCACACTGGGGTTTACAGCTTCAACATATGAATTTGGGGGGAACACAAACATTCAGTCCATAACACCTCCCCCATATTTTTCAACACTCCTCACACTTTTCATAATCAATTAATATCTGTTTCATTTCTGACAGATTGACTCTTGGAATATAACTAGTTCCTACCATGGTATCTAGCACAAAGTAGATTCTCTAAAATTTGTTGAATTGAGAGAGGAGTTTGGATTTAGATTTTGTTTAAGATACTCAATGTATCCAACTTTCTTCCAAATTTTCTTTGAAATTAATTTCTGAATATCATTAGTTAAGCAAATATCAGATTTGGTCAGCACATTATAATTTTCCTTTTTTTTTTTTTTGGTCTTTACTCTTGGAAGGACCACTGAACATGGTGTTAGTTTTGATTCCTGGAGCTGTTGGTACCTAATATTTGTTACATTTTTAACTTTATCTGTAATTTGGAATCAATGATACCTATCCCATCTTTCTGCCTGTGAAGATAAAATGAGAGCATGAATATGAATGTTCTGCATAAATTACAAATCACTACACAAAAGCAGGGTAGGATCTAAGAACACATTGCACATACTACAGCAGCATTACTTCAGTTGGATTTTTAAAGAGTCTGGGGTGCTGTTAAAAATGTCAGTTCCACTCTCCTACATCGAATTTACTGAGTTATTGTATCTGATGGGTCTCAGAAATTTGAATTTTAGCAAAACCCCAGGTGATTCTAATACACATTAAAATCTGAGAGCCAGGGCTTCCCTGGTGGCGCAGTGGTTGAGAGTCCGCCTGCCGATGCAGGGGACACGGGTTCGTGCCCCGGTCCGGGAGGATCCCACATGCCGCGGAGCGGCTGGCGCCGTGAGCCATGGCCGCTGAGCCTGCGCGTCCGGAGCCTGTGCTCCGCAACGGGAGAGGCCACAACAGAGAGAGGCCCACGTACCGCAAAAAAAAAAAAAAAAATCTGAGAGCCAGTGTACTCCGTTACAGTTAGTTGAAATGAATCAAATAAAAACATCTGCCAATGACATATAACCCTCAAGTTCACAAGGAGATATTAGTTTTTAGTTGAAAACGAGCAAACAGTGAAATTGAGCAACTTCCCACAAACAGCAGGAAGGCTTTGGGTATGCTTGGTTTCTATTGTGTATGTGCTCCAGATTCAGAACTATGAATTTAGTGGTTCCCAAACCTGAATGATTTCAGAAACACATGGGAACTTTAAATATATAGATTCCTGGGCCCCACTTTTAGAGAATTTCATTTAGTAAATCTATGGCAGGATCAGGAAATCTGTTTCTCAAATGCTCATATGATGGTTATAGAGATTGGGGGCAGGACATTGAATTATTGTAAAACTGATTGTAAAGTCAACAAAATTCACAATTTCTTCACTTAACAAACTTCGCATGTACCAATATCAGTGTTGACTTATGTAACATGACATTCATTAGTCTTGATACACAAAATACAGTTTAAAAAAGCTGACAAAACTTACTGTAGGCCTTGTATCTTTTTGTTCAGCATTGGATTGTGTATCTACTTGGAATAAAGCCACTTTTTGTTTTGATTTAAGAAGTGCAATTGAAAGCTGGAAACTCTGACAGAGCCTAGCTGTTCTGACTGAATGAGTTTTAGCTTTCAAAGTCTTATGGTTTTTATTTACTGTCTTCTTTAGCATCCCAAGGCTTGAGATGGAATCTGAACACAAAACCTACTTCGTGAAATAGATTCTTAATAGTATTTATTCAATTTGAGAGAAGTGAGTCTTAAGCACTTCTTTAAACTTCACCTACCCAAATACATAATATCATGTTTATGCTCAGTAAATAATATTAAAGATATTAAATTATTTGTCCACAGTATACCCAGGGAATGCAACAATTAACTTTATGGATTAGGGATACTACTCGCTTACTTCAACACTGGTACACGTGCATGGAGAAACATTTTGAAGTTGATTGGAGCAACTCAAATATTAGTTGAAAAATTAGTCTGGTGAAATAGTCTTTTAAAACGCTGTTGCAAATTGTTGTATGATTTATGATTGCATCTTCAGAGGCTTTCATACATTCTCTTGATTCTTAAAAGCAGCCTAAAGGCTGGACAGGGTCTGTGTCACCTCCCTCCCTTGACAGAAGAAGAAAGAGAAATGGAATGGCTAAACTATCATGGGACATGGACTTAATTAGTGTCAGAAATTGTGCCAAAGCCCATATCTTCTGGTCATACTTCACTTCTTACTGAATCTGGTGGGCAAAATACATACCATCCACATATGAAAAGAATGCTGTTTTTACATGGCATAAAAATGAGTTTAAATGTGTTGGATCTTGTGGACATCAGGAGCCAAATAATTTTTCCACCTTCCCTCATTGTACTTCTAGTATTCAGAAATTATTGAGGGCGAGAAAAGATTGTGCTACCCTGCCTGGTGTCTGTGCTTCTCAAAATTGCAGCCCATATTTCCTACTCTTTGGTTAATTTCTGGGAACAAGGTTTAAAGGTTTCTGAGAACAGAAATAATTTAAAGGCTCTAAATTCTATTAGAGATTAATTTTAGATAAGGGCCAGAAAGTATTTAGGCACATTAATGGAATTAACTTCATGGAATCAAGTAGGTACATATAATGCTTTCTTGACGTGTATTCATTAAAAAACAATGTAGAACACTGAAGCATAGACAATTATTGTTTTGAGAGCTCTGGATAATTAAAGAGCAGTCTCAGTTTATTAGCATAGAAGTCTTTAAATTCATTTTATCTTTGTTACTGTTTATGCTGTATTATAAAATTCTTCTTTTAAAAAAGAGTAAGGGCTATCTTAAGTCACAAGATACTTCAAGAGACCCCTCAGGTGAGAGGCAGTAAGAGAATTAGAGAAAGGAGTTAACTCTAACAAAATCTTTGCATTTTGACAGTACCAATAATCACTCTCTAAGTAATCCTCAGTCTGTAGTATTTGTTACAGCAGCCCAAGCAAACTAATACAATTACATATATATGGATATATAACCTCTTAACTTTTTCCCACCTGTAAGGATATGGGAATCTCTTGAAGTTGTATGTAAAATATTTGTAGAAGCAGGGCTGGCTACATAATTTCTGCGTTTCAGTGCAAAATGAAAATATGGGGCCCTTTGTTCAAAAAACATCAAGAAAGTGCTTTTTTTTTAGAAGCTATATAGTACCTTTAAGGTACTAAAATACGAAAGTTTTCCTGTTTTCCATGGCTTGTCTTTCAACTTGCCATTTTTAATTCCTCAATAAAGAAAAATGAAAATATTTAAAATTATTAGCCTGCGTTTTACCATTCATATTTGTATTGTGCATTGCAAGTTTTAAAGGCAAATATTTTTTATTATAAAGCACTTAACTTATATGCAGAATTACCACTTTTGCACAGTTCTTATTTTGTAATTTGTGCATATATATTTTGTTCTTATCAGAACAGTAGAAACACTGCACAAAACTAACTCAACTGATTTTACTTCATTTCTTGATACACATACAGCCTATCAACACTCACTACCTATGGCTTTCTGATGAGTAAAGAGGACTTAAAGGAACTATGGGTTGCCCTGTCTTTTCCTTCTATGTCATCATTTTCAGTGTAGGTGATTGGCTAATTCAGGGAAGCAACAGAAACAGGAAAGGATACAGTAGGGCTCCTTGGTCATTTGTCTTCTTTCTGCATTTGAAGAAAGTTCTGATTTGATTTGAAAGCGTGGCCTCTTGGGGCTGTTGGCACCCTGCTTACTCAGTAGTAGATGTCCATGTTTACCTTGTCCTTGCTTTGAGTCTTGGTGAATGCCCACACATCAGGGGCCCATTGGAATTCTGTGCTCATGGGTATTGTGAATTCTATATGCAGATGGAGTGGCAAGGACAGGGGACATGCATGTTTCCCATTTTCCTCTGCTCATATTCCATTATCCCACTGGACTTCTCTTACAAAACACAAATTCAAAGGTGAAATTATTAAGAATTCAAGATGGCAACATCAGAGTATTAAGGCAAGCATGAGAACCTTCTAAGCAAGGGACTCTGTGTGACTGCTCAGGTCACATGCCCATGAAGTCAGCATGTGTAGGGGTTTGTGTGCACTTCTTGCCTGTAGTACTTTTCTGCCAAGAAGGTGCAAACCCTTCTTCAGATTTTCGAATGAGTGTCTGACCTCACAAAAAAGATGAGATGATACTGTTCTAGAAGGATTGTGGTTCAGAAAAGAACTTCATCACTCTGCAAGGGAGGTGGTCATTCTTATTTCTGTCCTCTTTCAACAGCCTAAGGAACTGGTACAAGTGGATTTGCTGGTGCCACTCACAATGCATTCACCAAGCCATCAAGTTTGACACTACCCCTCTGAAGGTTTTACTGATTGGGAATATGGGTGTTCCAAGATCATAAAATATCCGAGCTAGAATATCTATCAACTTCATTTTTATATATAAGGAAGAGGGACTCTAGAAAGGAGCTTTTCTGGGGAGCTTGTAACTGCTTAATGCCCTGAGCATTGTCCTTTAGGGCTATATATAAAGCTAGGGGAGAAAGGGGCTCTCGGATGGCCAAAGAAAACCTGAGACTCAAATATTTGAAAACAACGCTTTTGGCAGAAGCAGTCGCCGTTCAGTGATGAGTAACATCTTGTGTCACATGCGCCTGGCAAAATAAATTGCCTGCATCCTGCCTCATCACCTCTGTTAGGCATTGATATCATGCAGTGTAAAAATGGGTGTTTTATGCAGAGAAAGGACACTAACATTTGTGTACACCATTCTGGAGTCTTTGCTGCTGGTGGATGCTGTGATAATTACACAAAAATATTCATTCAGTGTGCCAACCATTTCTTTGTAATTGACAGTTTCTGACTCCTGGACTCACTGGAGAATTGTACGCTTGGTGCTGCCCAATAAAAGGCAGACACGGGTGTGTATACATTGCTCTGTCAGGCAGACAACGTTCTGGGATGTTGGAGTCATTCATTACAGCTTTTGCTGCATCATCCCACGCAACTCCAGCCAGGATTCAGTTGCATGAAGGATTGTTTTCAAGCTTTTAAAGTAAGATGGGTTGCACTCTGAGATAAAAACTAAGAGTGTTATGAATTCATGGTTCTGGCAATATTTTTCTTAGCCATTTAACAACGTGGAGTGGAGAATTTTTTAAAAGTTTATTAATCAATATTTATAGGTTGAAACAAATTATTTACCTCTTTGATTTTGCCCAATGGAAATTGAAGTGAATTTGAAAAAGTGCAGTAACAGTAGCTGGTAAAATGCAAATGACTTCTGTCTCTAAAACAGAGAAGGCAAGGTTGGGAGTATTCAGAGGTTACTTTTTCCCTCGCAAGCTTCAAACTCAATATGATGTCAGAAACAGTCAACATAATGTATCATTGCTATTCAACAAACAAAACAGTCCCTGTTTACAATAAAAACATATGGTAATTTAGAAGCATCAAAACACATGCTATAAGCATTCTGGAACTGAAATATTTGTCTGAAGGTTTGGGTGACCAGTTGCATTTTATATGTTTTATCAAACATGCCTTTTCCTGCAATGTCAGAAAATAAAGACAAAGGAGTGTATGCCATCAGTGGCAAGGGAAAAGAAAGGTGACTGACACATTGAAATATTTGATTTCCACACATGCTTTGCTTCTTGCCTTCTATAAAATTTGGGTGAAGGAAAACTCTGAGGTCCTTACAAGTGTCTCATTTTCTGAGAAGGGTTTTATTATTTTTTTCTTTTATTACTTGGTTACAATTTCAGTCTCATTTCCTCATTTGCATCTAGCCTGAACCCTCAAAATGCACGCCTGTCATGAACCCCCTTTCCAGGCATGCACTAAGAGTTTGAATTAAAGGCCTAGGTACTATTGTTGGGCATAATTTTTTTCCTTATAGGGCTTGCCACTTCTGCTCTGTTTTTGTCATAAACTGCCAAGTTCCCTTTGAACAAGAAGATGTTTATTCTAGCAGAGTGACTAAAAGCATTCACATTAGAGGCTAGGAGATCTGCACTGACTCCTGCCCTCTTTACCCCTCCCCGAGCATCAGGGTCTCAGCAGTAAAAGGGTGTTAATATTTCATATTTCATACCTCAAAAGATTTCTATGACCATGACGTGAGTTAATATACATCCTCAGCACCATGCTTCCTTCACATTGTCGACATTTCTATTGTAGTATTACAAAGAGAAAGCAAGTTTTAATTTAAAAAAAATTTATAAACTGTTTAAAAAGTTTCCCAAAGCTTTCACTTTGTCCTATTCTATATGCCATCGCCTGACTTTATAATCTCAATCTCTCTCTTGCTGTTTCTGAAATTAGCCCATGGCTTCTTTTCCCCCTTAGTATCTTCCTGCCTCTTGTTCTTGTTTCCTCCATATGGAAATCTTCTTTCCTTCTCCTAATAAATTACACAGTTTTGTTAAGGCAGTTCAAGATTGGTGACCTTCAATGAGTTTGCACTGGTTGGCCCATTTGACAGTGACTCCTCCTGACTCTTGTGCCCATAGCCCTTTCTTATGTGACTTGTTGTTTCTTATGTGCTTATGTGTGTTGTAGCTTTCTCTGATGTGCTTATATAGATTATAAGTTTCAAAGGGGTACTGTTTTCTACATCATACCTGTTAAAGCAGTGGCAAATACTATCTATCTATCTGTCTATCTATCTACCTATCTATCATCCATCCATCCATGCATATATACACATACATATAGGGTGCTAAATAAATGCTTGTTAAACATATAAACCGTCATCAGCATGCCTCATCTAGGAGTTAGAATGAAAGAATTTCAATTTGGAAATATGGTTTTTACTGTGCATTGTTATCCTACTATCTCTCTGCCTCAGTGTTTCCATATATGCCATTTAGAGTGTTTTCAATTATGACCATGTAAAAATGCTTTTGAGGGCATTTCACATTACTTGTTTTTAAATATTTTAATACTAATGTGTAAACACTAAATTGTTGGTGATTTCTCTGCTATCAAACCTCAGATATTACCATCTAGACCGGGGTCGGCAAATATTTTCTGTTAAAAACCAGGGTCAGGTAGTAAATATTTTAGACCTTGATGACCACACACAGTCTTCATTGTCACATACTCTTTTTTAAAAATTTTAGTTTTAACAACCCTAATGACATTCAAACCAATTTTAGCTTACTGTACAAAAAAAAGGTCTGCAGACCATGGTATGTGACCACTGATCTAGATCACTGTACTTCAGCTGTTAATGGCTCCATTGCATAGGACTTCCAGTGCATTCCACCTACTGTACTCTATGCAGTTTTTAAAGAGTGAATTTTCCTTGTGGAAATTATTTAAGAATAGCTGCAAAAATGAAGTATGATCAATAAGGAACTTGAGGAGTGTTCCTCTGGTACCAAGTTCTGTCACTGTCATTGCTGGTTTAACAGCAATCCTGTTAACCCTAACAGTTTGTGACAGCTGGCTAATTCATGGAAGCCCCACCAATTAACCTGTGCGATGTCTCCACAGGCCCAGGATAATTGTGTTTGGACTAAATATTCCAGGTGGAGTCTTGACATGCCTTTACGGACAATTTTAACTCCCTGGGGGAGATTCTAGGCAAGCCACCTGTGGGCTAGACCACAGAATTTTCCTTGGAGGACAACTCAAATGCCATGTTTTTCATAAAGCTTTTCTTACTCCCAAGATCTGTTAATTTTCTGAGCCCCGTGACACCGGATTGTCACTTTCATGCCTTTTAATACCTTTCTGACTTTAATTGTAGCTATTCAAATCCTGTTTATATCCTTTGTGTTACAGCTCATGCAAGAGGGATTGTGTTTTTTTCCCTCATGTGTTTCTTAGCACAATGCCTCTTGCATGGTAGGTGTTCAAAAACATTGAACTGAATTCAAAACCTACTGATACCCAGTTAAGAGATTTTTTTTTTTTCCTGAGCCTTCTGTTGCCTTTAAAAGAGACAAAGAACAATCTTACTAAATGATTTAGTGAGAGACTTTTTCCATCAAACAGAGCCTAAGGAGAAATGGCTTCCCCACAGTATATTTTCTAGGAGTCTATTCCCTTGGCAGTCTGGTCAATTTTGATACATTTAACCATTTCTGAGTCAATGATGAATTCCCAAAGTCTAGCACTTAAGTTTTAGTAGTTATTTTTAGTCAAACTGTGTCCAAAAAAGCGGCTTAACAGAGTTTTAAAATTTTCTTAAAATGTCTCCTTCTGATTTGTAACCCACTGAAACTCTTCTGAAATCTGTTAGAACTTGAAAGGCCATAATAATCCTCCTGTCTCCCCCTGACCCCCCAGAGGTTTGCTTCAGTTTTCTCCCAGACAACCACACCTTCAATAGGCTGCCCTCAGCAACACACAAAGGTGGGATTCAATGAAGGTTAGAACTCAGATGAACAAAACAGCTTGAGGCAGAAAGAGCTGCAGGCCTATGGTTTGATATCAGTGACCCCCATGGTCAGTCTTTTTCCTTGCTCTCCCTGAGATGTAACGTCAAGCTCTCATCTCAGGCAGTCATCAGCCTGGGGGTGTGGAAGAGTGTCAGTGTAAGCTTAGGGAATTAAAAAAACCCCTAATATCTAGAAATGGCCCTGTTAGTTAAGCTAAGAGTAGAATGGGAGTGCTGGAGAATTGGGTGGGGGGAGATACTCACATGGTGTGGTCTGGAGGTTGCCTGTACAACGAATTATTTGTTTATTTTTAACTATTTTTGGTTGAATAATGAGCATTTCTTTCAGACAGGTTCATACCAGTTCTTAGACAAAAGGATTTAATGGAAGTGCCTCCGATGACAGCATGTATTAACTATTAACTTAAATTTATACCTAAGTAGATCCAAATCATCAAAATTTGAATGGGGGAAGAACTTAAAAACTCAGAAAGGAACCAGAGAAGAAGATGCTAAGAAGGCGGGAGAAGGGAAAAAACAATCATGAAAAATATCGAAGTGTGAAAGTACCTGTCATTGTGTCTGACACATGTAGGAATTTATATATATATGTGTAGACATGTTTTCTCCTGACTATAGATCCCTCCCTGCCCTCCCTTTTCCTAGATAGAGCATTTACTTTAGAAAACTTGCCATTGTATGTTCTTTCTTTGCCCCTTTGAGATGTAAATCTTTTCCCAGCCTCTTGTAAGTTTACAACCCAGGAAAAGTCTTTCTCAAGGATGTGGGAACTCTCTCTCTGAAATGTAAACATAGAAGGAGAGAGCGCGCCATCTCCCAGTCTCTGTGGAGGGTAGTATACTAACTTTGGCCACCAACTAGCAAATGAAGATGAACTAATCACAAAGAAAAATCATTTGCAAACTCAGGATACATCCCATTGATTAACCTCCTGCCCAGCATCCTCCAATACTTTTCCACTAGCTCACCCAGCACTTAAAACTCTCCCGCCTGGGGGAAGCTTCAGAGCCATGGAAGAGAGCGCAGCAACAGGGGTGCAGAGGGCAAAGTGGAGAGATTCCCACACAGAGGACTGGTGCCAACCAGCACTCACCAGCCTGAGAGGCTTGTCTGCTCACCCGCCAGGGCAGGCAGGGTCTGAGAGCTGAGGCTCGGGCTTCGGAAGTCAGATCCCAGGGAGAGGACTGGGGTTGGCTGCGTGAACACATCCTGAAGGGAGCTAGTGGAACACAGCTAGACGGGAGGGAGTCTGGGAAAAAGTCTGGAACTGCCTAAGAGGCAAGAGACCATTGTTTCAGGGTGCACGAGGAGAGGGGATTCAGAGCACTGCCTAGAAGAGCACCAGAGACAGGTGTGAGCAGCGGCTATCAGCGTGGACACCAGAGACGGGCGTGGAACTCTAAGGATGCTGCTGCAGCCACCAAGAAGCCTGTGTGCAAGCACAGGTTACTGTCCACACCTCCCCTCCTGGGAGCCTAGGCAGCCCACCATTGCCAGGGTCCCGGGATCCAGGGACAACTTCCCTGGGAGAACACACTGGGAACACACAGTGCCTAAGGCGGTTGGAACATCACTTCGGCCTCTGCTGCTGCAGGCTCACCCCGCATTCCATACCCCTCACTCCCCCTGGCCTGAGTGAGCCAGAGCCCCCTAATCAGCTGCTGCTTTAACCCCCTCCTGTCTGGGTGAAGAACAGTCTCCCTCAGGCAACCTCCACACAGAGGTGGGGCCAAATCTAAAGCTGAACCCCAGGAGCTGTGCAAACAAAGAAGAGAAAGGGAAATTTCTCCCAGCAACCTCAGGAGCAGAGGATTAAATCTGCACAATCAACTTGATGTACCCTGCATCTGTGGAATACATGAACAGACAATGAATCATCACAAATCTGAGGCAGTGGACTTTGGGAGCAACAGTAGAATTGGGGTTTGCTATATTTGTCTAATTTGTTTCTAATTTTATGTTTATCTTAGTTTAGTATTTAGAGCTTATTATCACTGGTGGATTTGTTTATTGATTTGGTTGCTCTCTTCTTTTTATATATATATATATATTTTTCATTTTTCTCTTTTTGTGAGTGTGTATGTGTATGCTTCCTTGTGTGATTTTGTCTCTATAGGTTTGCTTTTACCATTTGTCCTAGGGTTCTGTCTGTCTGGTTTTCTTTAGTATAGTTTTTAGTGCTTGTTATCATTGGTGGATTTGTTTATTGGTTTGGTTGCTCTCTTTTTTTTAATTACTTTTTAATTTTTTTATGTTAATAAT